>NC_084461.1:90188571-90516785 GCF_027409185.1 Cynocephalus volans
TTTTCACTGAATAGTACTGTGTATTTTAAGAAATCCATGAAGTCTTGTAACCAGCATCACCATCAAGATAGGAAATAGTTACAACATCCCCTGAAATTTCTCTGTGCTCCTTTATAGTTGAGAATTTCCCCCACCAAATCCCTGGCAAGCTCTAGCTTATTTTCTGTCTCTATAGTTTTACATTTAAAAGAATGTCACATGAACGGTATCATACAGTATGTTGACTTTTTAGTCCCAGTTCTTTCGCTTAGTAAAATGCATGTAAGTAACATCCATGTTGTTGCATTTATCATGGTTTGTTATTTTATTGCTGAGTAATATTCTATGATGTGGGTGTACCACAGTTTTCTTCATTCTACAGTTGAAGGACATTGAGTCGTTTCTAGTTGGGCAAAATTATGAATAAACCTGCTATAGTAATTTGTGTATGGGTTTTTTGTGTAAACTGAATTTTTATTTCACTTGAGTAAATATGTAGGAGTGGGATTACTGGTTGATAGTGTGAGTGTATGTTGAGAAAGGCATTCTGCAACTAGAAAGGAGGCTGATGTGAGAAAAGAGGAAGAATTCGACATTCAAGAGAGTGATCTAATCATGGTAAGTTCTTGATCTTGATTTTTCCTAAAGTCCAGATGCTTTTCTTTTTGTTCCTTAACTTGTTCATACAATTATTTCTTGAATTTCATAAAATAAAGTAATATCCTCTGGATAGTTCCTTTTCGTCACATAGATTTAGGTAGATTTCTGTCACATGCAACCAAAGTTGGATTTGTATAGCAACCTTTTATTGGGCCCTTAGAGGAGCTAGCCACTATGTGAAACCCTTAACATTCACTTCATAATTTGTTCACTAAAATTATCCAACCTTGTCTATTGGTTGCAATGAAAAAGAGAGAGGAGGAAAAATGAAAAAGTAAATAATCTTTTATGGAACTGATGTATTTACTACAGGGTCATGAACATGCTGTCAAGCACTGCCAATGCATTTCTTGTTTTTGAGAAATATATTTATCATTACAAATAACTGTATTGTTTAATACAGGCACTTTAATGTTGAAAAATAAGATCCAAGTGTACTTTGCACAAAAGAACAAGCCACATTTCTATGAATTTACACATAAATATGTAGATTACTTCTTTGGTGTATACATTAATATGTAAAATATTCATGAACGAAGGCCTTAAAATGAGAGATTTAACACCACAATGGCTAAAGCGCTTTGCTATTTTCATTAGTTTTAACAATATTCCGCTTTCTGATTCTCTTGGGAACAAATTTTAAAATATAAATGATAGAAAAGACCCCTAAATATGGCAATGACCCTTATTTGAATAACAAGATATTTTGATATCCCTGCCATTTTGGGATGAATGCTGTTTTTACTTGGATCGTTTTATAAGGACATGTATCATAGGTACTGCATGAGTAGTGCAGGTGTTATGTAATACTGGAGTTGAGAAGGAGAGTAAAGGTTCTGGGTTGAAGTGCTCTGGAAAGGTTTTGTGGAAAAGGTGGAACTGGAGCTGGGCCTTGTAAATTATTGCCTAAAGACCATGGACACTAATAGGAATACCTATATTGAGTTAATACTGTATGTATGTAATGTACTAAACTAGGATTCAGGTAAGATTCGCCTTCAACAAAGTAATTGCACAGTAATTTGAACATATAGTTGAAATCAGCAGTCCATATGGCTGGATTCTTGACTAATATTAAAAATAATCATGCCCTCTTTAATACTGCCACCTGCCACTGTGATCAGAGAAGTCAACTTCTAGAATAAAATTGTTCTTTTATCTAACTAATGATGTGATATTTTTATTGTGTTTAGCTAAGATTCTATATTGTACCTTTATTTGTAGTTGACTGGCATAAGTTGCAGCAAGAGTGTTTTAAAATTTTCATGATCTCTTGGCAAATAATAGGTCATTAAAAATGAACATTACTTATTCTCCAGAGATGAAAGAATCAATGTGGTCACTGAGTAAAATATGCTTTTAGACTTAAAAATGACTCAAATGGCTTTTTAAAGTAATAAAACAATCGCAAATGCAATCCGAGCATGCTTTAAAACAGGAAAAATTATCCTGGCATTTAGAAACAGTAGAAAAAATAGTATATAAACTATTTGTAATTGATTATAACAGGACCTCTGACATTTCTGTGTACTGAGGGGCTTGTTCATGGAGCAATTGCTAAGCAGAAAAGTGTTGCTTATTATTTATGAAACATTTAAGAAATAATGGTTCACACTTGGCATAAATTCTGAATTAATCTCTTGAGGACTTGTTTTTGCTGACCTACCCACACAATTCAGAGACCACTTTAGAAGCTTGTGACCAGAACTTTTCTAAATGGTTACAATATGTAGAAAGACTTGAAATGTACCCTCCCATTTCCAAGACTACCCTAATAAAAAACCACAGACATTTCCTAATAATGTTTGTGTGTGCTTTAGTAAATGTGATGTTATATAGGTGATACCATGTTAAGTATCTGACAAATCAGTTTGATCCACTATGCAAATTGTATTTAGCAATGCAGTAGAGTACATGCTTTGAAATGATTGTCAGTGTGCCATTATTGATTAATTTCCTGTCTTCAAATACATCAGCGAGACATGGGTGGCCTGAGATGTTGGGCAGGTCAGCCTCATCCAGTTTACCTAGTGCACAATATAAATGCCAATTTCTATATATGCCATGCCAATGAAAGCAGGCTTTATTCAGCAACAATTATGTGGAAGATATTGGCCTATAAACTAAAAGTGGCTTAAAACAAATAAACAAGATATTTTATGCTTTTAAATGTTTAAAATCTAATGTAAGAGGGATATCTAGTGAATAAAAACAGTCACAAACTCAGATCTGTAATTTCCGTTTAAATCAATTTATCACGTACTTCAAGCTCCTATTTCCACTATGATGGAAAACAATCTGGCTAGATCAAGGTAATTCCCAGTTTGAAGCCATATCTTCTGTATAAACTCAGTCAACTTCAAGGCTCCTTTCCTGCTCCTCTTCTCTGGGATGATTTAGGCTCTTGGGACTTCCGTATCTTCCTAGCATTGGATGGAGGGGTTATGGTCTGCAGCTCTTGTCTGCTGTGTTTAGGGCTGGAGTAACTTGCCATCTGTACTCTCAGTGTTGGCAAAGGGCAGTGATTGATCTGGGCAGCTTGTTCTGTGCTGTAGGTCCCTCACTCCTCATCCACTTACCCTTCAGAGATGCCGTATCTTAATTTTCACCTAATATCTGTGCCCTGTTGGGCAGGAGAGTCTTTTTGGATTCTCTCATATACCAAGGATTCCAAGAAGGGTGGTGGAATGCTCATGAGTCTCAAGACACTTCTCTGCCTAGACCTGCTGTAATTTATACCCCAAAGCAAGAACTCCAAGTTGGCAAGCATCACACTGCTTGGCTGACTCTTTCCAGAAATCCACACAAGAAATGGAGCTTTTCTGTCTTCATATTTGCAGTAAGTTTGGTGGTTTTGAAAGACTCCACTTCTATGGATTTTAAGCTTTCAGTGGAAGAAGTAAGGACCCAGGCACAGCAGCTGCATGTAGCTTCCCTCTCCTAATCCTCTCTAAGCTATTTCTCCCACCCTATATGTGCACATCCAAAGTCTGAACAACTGGATGTACATAAGCAATATTTCTTCCTCCCACCCACTGTGCTTTATACTCTAAACTAGTGTTTCAAAGTGTTTTGATAGAAACCCTCTGTGAGAAATACATTTTCCTATCAGCGCCAGAAATCATACCCTTAACTTACTCTTACTAATTGCAGTGCACTCTATTCTATTTCATTAGAAAATAAACAGTGCTGGTCTAGACCTAGTATATTGATTTCATAACCTACGTGTGGGCCTTGACCAGCAGTTTGAAAAGCAGTGCTTTAAATGTCTACTCTGAGTTCCTCCTTGCTCTTGATAAGCAAAACCAGCTTTCTCAAAACCTAGTGGACATCTTCCACTCTCAGGTGGCTGGGTCTTGCAAATGAAAAGTACCTTGACCTTCAGAACAGTTATCTATACTATGTGCTTAAACAAATCCATTAAAAAATCCACTTGAATTATTTATTTTTCTATATCTCATTCTCCATCTCAACAATGAATATCTCTGTGTATATGAGCAGAGAACAATATGAAAAATAAGGGAAAGCATGTACAGATTTTATCCTGTAACATATAAAATCAGGACTGAGTACCACAGAATTTTAAAACACCACAGAAACTCAGATAAATTTCCCCAACCAAGGAGTTCACAGAGGACACTAAAACTCAGAGGGGTTATCTGATTATACAAGGCCACAGAACTTGTTAGAGCCAAAACGCAGACCCTTGACTTGTGGCTGTCATGTTATTATTCTCTTCACTTAATGCTATTCAGCCTTTTCTTAAAATCAAAAAATTGGTCAAATGAAAGTACATATCACATACTAATATGGGGTGGGACTGATTTGCACCAGGTACTTAATAACTGGTAGCTCTTTTTTTTTTCTTCCTGACCATAATGGACCTGAGGTTGAAGTATTCGTTATGTCAGATGCAGTTCCTAATTTTGTGTATTCTCTCTTCTTTCTTTCCTTCATACTTAGGGTGCTGAGGGAAGAGTGGAAAATTCCACCTATATTTTGTGGAGTAACTATTAAACCTTGATATTAAGGAGTCTGACAATTCATGTGCCATAAAACAAACTCATGGGGATTAAATTCATTGTCACTTTGCTCTTTGGCTGATTTACTCAGTAATATAGAACTTTTCTCTATTTCAGCTGTTCTTAAGAGAAAACATATTTCATACACTGACATAAAGATAGCTCTGATAATCTATATCAGTATTGAGCAAAAAGAGGTTTATTTGAAAAAAATGTATACGTATCTAAGCAGGAGCAATTAACTCTTTTAGAAAATGATTTATCAACACAAGGGTCTTCAAAAAGTTCATGGAAAGATTAGTATTATCTTTTAATTCTGCCTTTCCACAAACTTTTTAAAGTACCCTCATAGGTGTCAAGGATATTGGATACAACTTAAACATGGGCAGTAGTAAGATGATGAAATAGATTATGGTACTTGTGCAAAATAAATTCTTATGCAATCCTGGAATATGATATTAATCATCAGTGTCTATGACTATGGAGAATGTGGTTAAAAGGTTTTATAAAGGACATAGAAATTTGCATCCTCAGCATGAGATTAACTATTGTAAAGACAATTGTGCAGAAAAATATTAGAAGAAATTGATCAAGATATAATAAAGATTATCTTTGAGAAATGGACTTATAGTGGTCATGCTTTTTTTTCCCCTTCTGAATCTTAATTTTTTCCTTCGATTATCATGCATTACACATACTCAGAAAAGTTAAATAATTTAAAAGAAGCATTTAAAATTTGTAATATTGGCTTAAAATGTTGAAAGCAGGAAAAAAAATCAGGTTCTAAACTTTTAAGTCATTTGGGTTGTGTCTGATTATGATGTCAAAAGGAGCTTTGTGAGTTGGGACATTAGTGCAGTTTTTCAGATGGAGTATCCTGTGCATCATACCCGCTGTTAGTAACACAAAATATGACAAAAACATGTTGAATGGGAGGAACATCAATCTTTAAACAACAGGTGGAATTATTATTTAGCATTTTGAGTGGGGCAAGGTGTTTGTTTATCTCCTGCTGCTATTTACAATTGCTTGCTATTTGATCCAGAATAGAGGAGCAAGTTGAAAAGAGGAGAAGAAATGAATAGCTCCTCCACCTCTTCTCTGAAGAAGTTACCTGCAATCAATCCTGCTGGAATGAGCAGCAGCTACCCATGGGTCTGCTTTCTTGAATTCACCGGCTGCGCCCACAGTCCACACTGCAGTAGCTGAAGCAATCTTCCTTTCAAAATATTGATTTCCTATGGAATTGTCATTTGAAATGATGGATCTACAGTTGGGTTGGGACCTGGAGGAAAGACGGTTGTGTTTGTGTTGCAGGCGTGAATCTTGATAGGCTTTGTCCTCCACACAAAGGACAAAAGGGAAGGAAAGAAATTATCAGAGTGGGGAAAAAGAGTAACAAAAACAGTTTAATCATCCTCCAGTTTTAAAGACCAATTTCTAATACTTAGGACAAGATTATTTATGAGCCCATCATTTCACAGTAGAATTTTTGTGATTATTCCTGAAGCCCAAATAGTCAGACTAAGGGTTATTCATTTTTCAACAGAAATGTAGAAAGTGTCACTTTGTTGACTAGAGTATTCATCGGTAGTAATTTTCTATTTCCCAGAGGGAATCCGAAGGCTGATCTTTGGGTCACCTTTCATCATAGGTCACATTTCCTGGAGCCCTGCATTCTTCCATTTAAGAAGGGCCTGATTCCTGTTTTTTTTTTTTTTTTTTTTCTGTCCATCCTAAGATATTGGATCTTACTCCCTCCTTCCCATCCTCTCTTCTGTTATCTTGTTTTAGATAATATAAACATTACCTAACATGGAACTTCTTTTTCTGTAATTCGGCATTGCCTTTTTCTGCTACACTTTGAGGTCAGTTATTCCATTCTTCCTTTTCTTCTCTTGTCATTTGTTTTTCCTGTATTCTCTAGTTTTTACTTCAGAAACAACCCAACTTCATTGGCTTGGAGTTCATATCCTTTTGTTTTCTTAGTTTTTAAGAATAGCCCATGATGTAAAGTGAGTGCATAAGATTGCATATGCTTGTGTATTTAAGTGATGATATACAAACACATCAAGTTCATATAGCGATTGATGTATAACTATCATCAGTGTGTGTAATATTACTCATAACTAAATTTTATGATAACAAAAACTTGGCTTTATTGTCAGGCTATATTTTTAAAACCATTTTCTACACAAATTTTTCTCTAAGAATCATTTGTTTGCCTACATCAAGTATCATAAGCCAAACTAAACCACTTGTAGGTGATGGAACATCAACTGTGAATACTGTAGACATTCTTAGGAAGTTTTGGGTCACTGGGTCATTGGATCCTTAGTTAAATGACCACTGATGTTCTTTGTTATGTGTGTGTGTGTGTGTGGGTGTGTGTGTGTGTGTGTGTGTGTGTGTGTGTATCCTCTTTATCTATAATCAGCTGACTTTTCTATCTTCAATGTATGCTTTCCCCCTTTTCTAATTTTGTGCTTTTAATCTACTATGAACTAGAAAAATTATATCTAAATTTAGCAGAATTCTCTCCAAAGCAGAAGAAAGTAGTTACTGGGTGATATTTTAAAAAGTAGCATTCATTTGGCAGATGCTTGCTGAAGATAACCTGTAATCATGGCAGCATCTTATTATTGAATAATTAAAACCACACTTTCAAATAGTAATGACCCTCCCAATTTGGGCATAAACACATACTAAGATTCAGGTGCCCAATTTAGACTCCAGTCAGTAAAATCTTAATTAGTCAGAAATCTATACAGTAGGAGCATAAATCAAATAGTTTAAAATAGTAATACAATTTTTACTCTAAAATAATAAAATAAAGCAGCCTAATATTTAAAAAGATCCTTTAACAAGTTAAAATAAAAAAAAAAGTGCTTTCTAGGAAACTGGGTTTTATTGCAACAGTACTTTTAAAGGAAAAATCTGTCCTCTTTCAGGACAGTAAGCCTGTATGATTCCTTTAAATTATCTTACAAGTCAAATTCTGATCTGTCATACTTACAAAAATGTGTCCGATATGCATTTTCTATATAAATAAAAATATTTTTATATTATTCTTTTTTGTGCATGTGCATTATTAATGGAAAATCAATGCCATTTGAAAAATCACTTTACTTAGATCGTTGCATTCATTTTAACAAGTTAAGTAGTTCTATTTAGTGTTTAGTGAAATAAGCCAAGTTTTGTTGCTGTATATTTTTGGTAAACATATGCCATTTATTACTCATCTTTGTTCAGACAAACATGCATTTTAAACATTTATCTATCTTATTTACCAGTCACTGCTATTTATATTAGTAGGCAATGCTATTTCCTATTTAACTTTGGTGTGATCACTATGCAAGTATAATTTTGAGTTCAGCCATCTGTTCACACACTCTGCCATGTGGCAAACATAACCCTTTCTAGAGAAAGTATTGCAAGGGAGAGAGGTGATAGTATGAATGAGACATTTGGCAATCTTAACCCTAAAGCAGATTTAAATTAGATTTTTTTAAACTATTGGCCTACGTAAATTCCTGAGGATGCCTCTTGGTAGGCAGTATAATTGAGATGCTAGTGAGTATGAACGGAGTAGCAGGACCATTATTAATAACTCTTGGATCTGAGCCTTTAGCTTATAAATATTGAAATTGTGTTAACATGTATTGATGCTTAGTCATGAACTCTGGGGCAGCAAGATATGTCAAGTAGGCACTGAATACATAATAAATCAACGAGCCAAGATTCTACTGTTACATTGATGATATACATTCATATGGGAATGTTTTCACATGGAGAAAATTCTTTATTGTCAAAATTTTGGAAAGGAACTTTGGAATCTTCTAGTGCACAGGCCAAACTTCAACAATTTACATACAAAGAATTTCATTATCAACCTTCTCAGTGTGTGTGGTGTATCAGGCATTCTAGAGATCATAGTTTGGTCCTGTCACCTGTGTTATTCTTCAAAATAACACCAGGAATCCATTTCGGAAATTGATTTCAATGAGTTATTAGGTGAATATCATATGAGTGACTTATCAAAAACTGGATGAAGCTCCCCAGGCCAATGTTTTGTATTGTATACAACAATGAAAGATTGTGAAAAGAATAATTTACTTGAGAAGATAAAATCTTTGAAGTTGTACACTCTGTTATAAAATAAGGAGTCATCTTTTCCTGAATTAGGAGCAATCTGAAAGTATAAAGGAGGCAGAATTCTTTGTGAGGAAAAATAATTAAAAATATATATCTGCCAATGAAAAACTTACATTTATTTATTACACATTTTTTTTAGGGGGGCTGAAGGAAAAGCTTTTGATGGTGGAATGAAAGTTTTGACCAAGGTTTTGTCTTCCTATCCTTGGGAAGAGTTCTCTGAGTATGAATTTCTAACAATATGGGTAATCAGAGATTTGAAAAGAAAAGAAAAGTCTAGTCTTGCAGGATGTCAGGAAAGGGCGTGAGCAAGTATTAGACAAAAAGAAAGCACACACAAAAGATCCCTAATGGGATGAATACCCAGCTTGTTACAAAAATGCTTAATGATGGAGTAAAGATAAATTTGTCAGTTTCTCATATGTTGAATATTCATGACATAGTCTATGCAGCTGTATCTTGGAATGTCATTTCCTTTTTTTAAAAAACAAACCATAAAGCAGATTACTCTACTAGTTTATTTTTAGGAATTATATTTTGTAACTTACATGCCAAAGTGGGCTATAATAAGACAGCACTTTAAATGGTTATATTTCAGTAATTTTTGTGTATCATGTGACCAGATTTATGGTATATAGATTATATAGTTTTTTCTAAAAATTGGTAAAAGATTATATGAAAATGAACATTTCTCTTGATACTCAAGGAATTCTGATTGATATTTGTTAGTGTTAAATGAAACTAGTGCTATATTGAAAGCACATATGCACATGTAAGTTCAGGCATGAAGATTGTCCATGGTCATTTGTTAATAAGGGAACCAATCTTAATTATTTCTCTAGTAGATTTCACAGGTTATTGCTAAGTCTCATCATATCCTTAGACTCAACAGTATGTGTAATTTAAATTTTACAGAGCTGCAACCTGGAAGTAACATTTATAATATCCTCAGTTTGTAATTCTATATCCCAAACTGATTTAAATTACCATTTTAAACTTTTAAAGTAATTCTTAAAGATAAAACTTTATATCTCTATTTTTCTCTATCTATTCATCCATCTATCTGTGGAAAGTATAATACCCAACTCCAGGAGTGGATTTTAGATGAAATTTGCTCATGCTTAAGCTTGTGTCCCCTACTTGCTCAGGTCACTTCCGGAGTTCAGTTTATTTTTATCCGGGGATGCAGAAAGGACCCCTAGGGGGTCATGCTCCAGGTGGTGGTCCTGGGATGCGGTTGGTTCTGGGTTACCAGCATCTACACATCTAGCCATGTCCCAGGTGAAAACTTGACCCTGGTAGATTTCATTGTTCCTCCAGACCCTACCTTTGACTCTCAAGGAAAAGGATCTGGACAAACGCTACTCTCTCCCTGCTTGGAATGAAGTGCTCTAAAGGCTCTAGTTTGTGGCCATTTGTCCCCTCTTTCCCCCGGGCTGCTCACAATGGGAAGGGAAGACCTACTCAAGTTCATGTGGTAAGGCATATCTTGTGAGATCAAAGTGCTGGAATTCCCCAAGAGCTTTCCTACAGTGAGTACAGAACACCATAAAACTATGGTTTTATAATAAACATAGTAAACATGAAACAGTATAGTAAACATAGTAAACATAAAACATTAAAAAACCATAAAAGTCCCTATGTGCTAAGGCTAGGAAAAAACACTCTAAGCTCTCAATAACACAAAATGAATTTCCATCAACCATGCTAGAGGAAAGATTGAATTATCTTTTTACCCAAAATGATATTAAAATCATTGCATAAAGAGGCAAAGAGAATCAATCCAAAAAATGTAGGGAAAAAGTATTATAGAGGAATTATAGAAGTGGTTAATTAGTGATAATGATACAAGTTATATGTTATTTTCCTGGATCTTGTTATGTTCATGATATTTGTCAGGTTTTTAAAACTTTGTAGTTTATTATGAATCCTTTCCTCATTCTTAATATGTACTCACTTTTTTGCACCTACTTTTGAATTCATAATTTTATATCATTTTTTTTTCTTTTTAGAGATGACTGGTAAGGGGATCTTAACCCTTGGTGTTGTTAGCACCACACTCACCCAATGAGCTAACGGGCCATCCCTATATGGGATCCGAACCCATGCCCTTGGTGTTATCAGCACCACACTCTCCTGAGTGAGCCACGGGCCGGCCCTTTACATCATTTTTTAAAGCATAGGGCCCAAGCTACACAAAATCAGATTCCTGGTACATGTTTAATGCATGTTTATTATTCCCTTCTAGAACCATTAAATTTCCATTGACTAATAAGTAATTGATGGAGTTTGGATGTGTTGTCCCTTCCAAAACTCATGTGGAAATTTGATCTCCAATGTGGCAGTGTTGGAAACTGATTGAGTCATGGGGGCGGATCGTTTGTGAAAGGATTAATGCTCTCCCTGGGGGAGGGGGGATTAATGAGTGAGCTCTCGCTCTGTTGGTTCCCACGAGACCTGATTGTTTAAAGGACCCTGGCACCTCCTCTCTCTCTCTCTTGCTTCCTCTTGCCATGTGATCTGCTTGTACCCGCCGGCTGCCTGCCATTTTCTGCCATGAGTAGAAGCAGTCTGAGGCCCATGCCAGATGCAGCTGTCCCAGAATCGTAAGCCAAATAAAGCTCTCTTCTTATAAATTACCCAGTCTCAGGTGTTTCTGTTATAGCAACACAAAACAGACTAAAACAGTAATGATGATTCAATCTGTTATTATTTGTTACGTATGAATATGTAGTTTCTATCAAATATTTTTCACTTACTTATCATGCCATTTGTAGTGGGTTGAATAATGGCCCCAAAAGATTAATCCCTGGAATTTGTGAATGTTTTCTTATTTGGAAAAAGTGTCTTTGTAACTGTAATTAAATTAAGGATCTTGAGATAAGGTGGTTATCTTTGATTTTTCAGGTCCAATGACAACAGGCACACAGAACAGACAGAAAAAAGAGGAGGCAATGTGACCATGGAGGCAGAGATCAGAGTGATGCATACACAAGTCAAGGGACGCCGACCAGCACCAGCAGCTCTGTGAAGCAAAGAATGCAGTCTCCCCTAGAGCCTCCAGAGGGAGTATAGCCCTGATGCACTTCAGTTTCTGACTTTTGCCCTCCAAAAGTGTGGAAGAATAAATAAATGTCTATTGTTTTAAGCCACTCAATTGAGGCAGCTTGTTACAGCCACTACAGTAAAATAATACACCTCTCATTTTATCACAAACATTTTCTTTTTTTTTTTTTTCCATTCATAATTCTTTTCTTTTTTTTTTTTCTTTTTTTTTTTTCTTTTTTTTTTTTAATTTTATTTTGTCGATATACATTGTAGCTGATTATTGCTCCCCATCACCAAAACCTCCCTCCCTTCTCCCTCCCCCCCTCCCCCCCAACAATGTCCTTTCTGTTTGCTTGTTGTATCAACTTCAAATAATTGTGGTTGTTATATCTTCTTCCCCCCCCCCCCAGTTTGTGTGTGTGTGTGTGTGTATGTGTGTGTGTGAATTTATATATTAATTTTTAGCTCCCTCCAATAAGTGAGAACATGTGGTATTTCTCTTTCTGTGCCTGACTTGTTTCACTTAATATAATTCTCTCAAGGTCCATCCATGTTGTTGCAAATGGCACTATTTCATTCGTTTTTATAGCTGAGTAGTATTCCATTGTGTAGATGTACCACATTTTCCGTATCCACTCATCTGATGATGGGCATTTGGGCTGGTTCCAACTCTTGGCTATTGTAAAGAGTGCTGCGATGAACATTGGGGAACAGGTATACCTTCGACTTGATGATTTCCATTCCTCTGGGTATATTCCCAACAGTGGGATGGCTGGGTCGTATGGTAGATCTATTTGCAATTGTTTAAGGAACCTCCATACCATTTTACATAGAGGCTGCACCATTTTGCAGTCCCACCAACAATGTATGAGAGTTCCTTTTTCTCCGCAGCCTCGCCAGCATTTATCGTTCATAGTCTTTTGGATTTTAGCCATCCTAACTGGGGTTAGACGGTATCTCAATGTGGTTTTGATTTGCATTTCCCGGATGCTGAGTGATGTTGAGCATTTTTTCATATGTCTGTTGGCCATTTGTATATCTTCCCTAGAGAAATGCCTACTTAGCTCTTTTGCCCATTTTTTAATTGGGTTGCTTGTTTTCTTCTTGTAAGGTTGTTTGAGTTCCTTATATATTCTGGATATTAATCCTTTGTCAGATGTATATTTTGCAAATATTTTCTCCCACTCTGTTGGTTGTCTTTTAACTCTTTTAATTGTTTCTTTTGCTGTGCAGAAGCTTTTTAGTTTGATATAATCCCATTTGTTTATTTTTCCTTTGGTTGCCCGTGCTTTTGGGGTCGTATTCATGAAGTCTGTGCCCAGTCCTATTTCCTGAAGTGTTTCTCCTATGTTTTCTTTAAGAAGTTTTATTGTCTCAGGGTGTATATTTAAATCCTTAATCCATTTTGAGTTGATTTTAGTATACGGTGAGAGGTATGGATCTAGTTTCATTCTCCTGCATATCGATATCCAGTTATCCCAGCACCACTTGCTGAAGAGGCAGTCCCTTCCCCAGTGAATAGGCTTGGTGCCTTTGTCAAAGATCAGATGGCAGTAAGTGTGTGGGTTGATTTCTGGATTCTCTATTCTATTCCATTGGTCAGTGTGTCTGTTTTTATGCCAGTACCATACTGTTTTGGTTATTATAGCTTTGTAGTATAGCTTAAAGTCAGGTAGTGTTATGCCTCCAGCTTTATTTTTTTTGCTGAGCATTGCTTTGGCTATTCGTGGTCTTTTATTGTTCCATATAAATGTCTGAATAGTTTTTTCCATTTCTGAGAAAAATGTCTTTGGAATTTTGATGGGGATTGCATTGAATTTGTATATCACTTTGGGTAGTATGGACATTTTCACTATGTTGATTCTTCCAATCCAAGAGCATGGAATATCTTTCCATCTTCTTGTATCCTCTCTAATTTCTCTCAGCAGTGGTTTGTAGTTCTCATTATAGAGATTTTTCACCTCCTTGGTTAACTCTATTCCTAAGTATTTTATTTTTTTGGTGGCTATTGTAAATGGGCAGGCTTTCTTGATTTCTCCTTCTGCATGTTCACTATTGGAGAAAAGAAATGCTACTGATTTTTGTGTGTTGATTTTGTATCCTGCTACTGTGCTGAAATCATTTATCAATTCCAACAGTTTTTTTGTAGAGGTTTTAGGCTGTTCGATATATAGGACCATGTCATCTGCAAACAGGGACAGTTTGACTTCATCTTTTCCAATCTGGATGCCCTTTATTTCCTTCTCTTCTCTGATTGCTCTGGCTAGTACTTCCAACACTATGTTGAATAGGAGTGGTGAGAGTGGGCATCCTTGTCTAGTGCCTGTTCTTAAAGGAAAAGCTTTCAGCTTTTCCCCATTCAGGATGATATTGGCAGTGGGTTTGGCATATATGGCTTTAATTATGTTGAGATACTTTCCCTCTATACCTAACTTATAGAGGGTCTTTGTCATGAATGAGTGCTGAACTTTATCAAATGCTTTTTCAGCATCTATAGAGATGATCATATGGTCCTTGTGTTTGAGTTTATTAATATGGTGTATCACATTTATTGATTTGCGTATGTTGAACCAACCTTGCATCCCTGGGATGAATCCCACTTGATCGTGATGAATAATTTTACGTATGTGTTGCTGTATTCTGTTTGCTAGTATTTTAGTGAGGATTTTTGCATCTATATTCATCAAGGATATCGGCCTGTAGTTTTCCTTTTTGGTTATATCTTTACCTGGTTTTGGTATCAGGATGATGTTTGCTTCATAGAATGAGTTTGGGAGATTTGCGTCCGTCTCAATCTTTTGGAATAGTTTGTAAAGAATCGGTGTCAATTCCTCTTTGAATGTTTGGTAAAATTCTGCTGTGAATCCATCTGGTCCTGGGCTTTTCTTTGTTGGGAGCCTTCTGATAACAGCTTCAATCTCCTTTATTGTTATTGGTCTGTTCAAATTTTCTACGTCTTCACGGTTCAGTTTTGGGAGCTTGTGTGTGTCCAGAAATTTATCCATTTCCTCCAGATTTTCAAATTTGTTGGCGTATAGTTGTTTATAGTAGTCTCGAATGATTCCTTGTATTTCAGATGAATCAGTTGTAATATCGCCTTTTTCATTTCTAATTATTGTTATTTGAGTCTTCTCTCTTCTTTTTTTTGTTAGCCATGCTAATGGTTTGTCTATTTTATTTATCTTTTCAAAAAACCAAGTTTTTGATTCGTTGATCTTTTGAATTGTTTTTTGGTTTTCAATTTCATTCAGTTCTGCTCTGATCTTAATGATTTCTTTCCGTCTGCTAACTTTAGGATTGGATTGTTCTTTTTTTTCTAGTTCTTTAAGGTGAAGTGTTAGGTTGTTCACTTGCCATCTTTCCATTCTTCTGAAGTGAGCATTTAATGCAATAAATTTTCCCCTCAATACTGCTTTTGCAGTATCCCACAGGTTTTGGTATGATGTATCATTGTTTTCATTAGTTTCAATAAACTTTTTGATTTCCTGCTTGATTTCTTCTTGGACCCATATGTCATTAAGTAGAATGCTGTTTAATTTCCATGTGTTTGTATAGTTTCCAGAGTTTTGTTTGTTATTAATTTCTAGTTTTAAACCATTGTGGTCTGAGAAGATACATGGGATAATTCCAATTTTTTTGAATTTATTGAGACTTGATTTGTGACCTAATATGTGATCTATCCTGGAGAATGATCCATGTGCTGATGAGAAGAATGAATATTCTGAGGTTGTTGGATGGAATGTTCTGTAGATATCTGCCAATTCCAATTGGTCTAGAGTCTTGTTTAGATCTTGTGTTTCTCTACTGATTCTTTGCCTAGATGATCTGTCTAATATTGACAGTGGAGTGTTCACGTCCCCTGCTATTATGGTATTAGTGTCTATTTCCTTCTTTAGGTCTAATAGAGTTTGTTTTATAAATCTGGCTGCTCCAACATTAGGTGCATACATATTTATGATTGTTATGTCTTCTTGATGGATCAGTCCTTTTATCATTAAGTAGTGTCCCTCATTGTCCCTTTTTATGGTTTGTAGTTTAAAGTCTATTTTGTCAGATATAAGAATAGCCACTCCAGCTCGTTTTTCTTTTCTGTTTGCATGGTAAATCTTTTTCCATCCTTTCACTCTTAGTCTGTGTGAATCTTTATGGGTGAGGTGGGTCTCTTGTAGGCAGCATATAGTTGGGTCCTGCTTTTTGATCCAGTCAGCCAGTCTGTGTCTTTTAATTGGGGAATTTAAGCCTTTAACATTAAGAGTTGTTATTGAAAGGTGTTGATTTATTCCTAGCATTTTATTGGTTGTTTGGTTGTCTTAGATGTCTTTTGTTCCTTGCTTTCTGATTTACTGTTTGGTTTCTTTGTTTGTTGGTTCCTTAGGTTGTAGATAGTGTTTTTGTTAGCTTGTTTTCTCTTCATGAATGCCATTTTTATTGTACTAGCGGGTTTAGATTTTTCTTAGGTTTTTATGGCAGTGGTAGTTATTTTTCAGGAACCGAACCCAGTACTCCCTTGAGGATTTCTTGTAAGGGTGGTCTTGTGGTAGTGAACTCCCGCAGTTTTTGTTTGTCTGAGAAATATACTATTTGCCCCTCATTTCGGAAGGATAGACTTGCAGGGTAGAGTATTCTTGGCTGGCAATCTTTGTCTTTTAGTATTTTGAAAATATCATCCCATTCCTTTCTAGCTTTTAGGGTTTGTGATGAAAAGTCTGATGTTAACCTGATTGGGGCTCCCTTATAGGTGATTTGACGCTTCTCTCTTGCAGCTTTTAAGATTCTCTCTTTGTCTCTGAGTTTTGCCAATTTGACTATGACATGTCTTGGAGAAGGCCTTTTTGGGTTGAATACATTTGGAGATCGTTGAGCTTCCTGGATCTGAAGATCTGTGATTTTTCCTATACCTGGGAAGTTTTCTGCCACTATTTTGTTGAATATGTTTTCAATGGAATCTCCATTTTCCTCCCCTTCTGGAATACCCATGACTCGGATATTTGAGCGCTTGAGGTTGTCTGATATCTCTCTCAGATTTTCTTCCATGTCCTTGATTCTTTTTTCTTTCTTTTTGTCTGCTTGTGTTATTTCAAACATCCCATCTTCAAGTTCAGAGGTTCTCTCTTCAAGTTCGACAAGCCTGCTGGTTAAACTCTCCGTTGTGTTTTTTATTTCGCTGAATAACTTTTTCAGTTCAGCAAGTTCTGCTACATTTTTTTTCAGGACATTGATTTCCTTGTATATTTCCTCTTTCAGATCCTGTATACTTTTCCTCATTTCATCATGATGTCTAGCTGAGTTTTCTTGTATCTCATTCAGTTTCCTTAGAATTATCACTCGAAATTCCTTGTCAGTTATTTCAAGGGCTTCTTGTTCTATAGGATCTAGAGTATGAGATTTATTAACTTTTGGTGGTGTACTTTCTTGATTTTTTGTATTTCTGGTGTCTTTTTTTTGGTGTTTATTCATTGTGGCAGGGGGTTTCACAGTCCACCGGTTTGAGACTAATGACTAACTAGGATGTTGCTGTGCTTGCCAATTTGGTATGGCTCCCGCCGTGGCTGCTCAGTTGGCCTCTAGTGTCTTGTGTGTGTGGTTGCCTCGGGTCTTGGGCTTCTCCGGGGATCCACCTTTCTGGTCAGCTTGTACTCTGCTGGGCTGGTGGATCACGTACCACAGGGTGTGTGATCTCTGTTGAGCTTTCACTTTCTGTACAGGACTTCTCCCCGTTCCGTGTGCTCTGGCCCAGGCTGTTAGATCGTGCAGTGGCAACCCCACCGGGTATGTGGTTTCTGTCGAGTCTCCGCCTCCCTGGCCGCACGTCTCCCCCCTCTGTGCACACTGTGCTGGGCTGGGGTGTGTCTTCTGCACCCCTCGTCTATCAGCTGGGCCTTCAAGACCCTGCTCAGCACCGCCTCGCCCAGGAAGTCTACCAGGTTTCTGCTAGGCACAGACGACCGGTCTCTCTGGGTGCCTTTGTAGCACTGTGTAGATCTTTCTCGGGTCTTGTTCACCTTTGTATCCCCCCGGTATAAACCGAGTCTAGTGCCCGCCTGCAGCCTGCTCTCCGGCAGGTTCAAGCGGACCTGGGAACTCTCCTACCACACTATTCCCAACCAGAAATTCGTTAGGCTTTTTTCCAAACTGGTGGTCGCAGAGATGGTATCTGCCTCCCAGTAACAGGAAGTTTACCGGGGCCGGAGTCCAGGGTGTGGTGGAGTGACAGTCGGCCCGCCCGTACTTCCTAGCCCTCCCAACACTGGTCGGGACGCCCCACACCCCCAGCCCAGCCAGAGAACCGCAGAGGGAGTGGGAGAGGAGGCCGGCCCGCAGGGTCCGGAAAGCCCCGGGCCAGGCCAAGCAAATGGGCTCAGTGATGGCCAAGCAGGGCGGAGCTGCCCGCACCTGGGAAAATGGAGGCAGCACCGGGGCAGTGAGTGGCCTGGTGGTGCAGGCGGGAGCCACGTGGGCATCCACCCCCCGAACAGAGCTGTGCCAGGGATCACTCACAGTGCTGTGCCAGGTCAGGCGCTCGCTCTGTCTCTGGTTTGTTGCCTTCCGTGTTCTCGGCGCTGCCGCCTCTGGCTGTTCAGTCGCGGCGCCGCTCGGGCGCTCCCAGGAATCTTCTTTAATGCCGGCCTGAAACCTCGAATCCTGAATAGGGCAGCTGGCCGCCTTCAGCGCGGCCCCAGCCTCCGGGATCCTGGCTGCATCCACAGCAGCCCTGGCGCCGTGTTCCCTGTTTCAAGACTCGCTTTTGCAGCTAAGAATCAGTTCTTTTCCTGCTCCACACTTCAAAGCTGTTGCCTGTAAATGAGGCAGCCTCTCCTGCCGGGGGCAAAGTGGCGTTGAGCCGCCACGACCGGCCAGCAGCAGCAGTCCTCCCTTAAGAGATGGCCAGAGGAAGGTCCACAAGTTTCCCGGCTGCCTGAGGCCCAGTGGCCACCTTTTCCACCTCAGCTACTCCGCGCCAGCCGCCGCAGCCGCCGCCATCGTGAAACTCCTCTCACAAACATTTTCTAATGTTATCATTGATGCACATTTTCTTGTAGCAAAAACAAATGACCAGAAATTAGGTAAAGAAGACGGCAATAGGAGCTGAGAGGGAGAAACAGGTGGACAAATTGTGAAGACACAGCAAAATCAGAAATTTCAATTTGTGAAACAGAAAATTCAGACACAAGTTTTTTCCTTTTCTTATTCCAGTCTCACTGATATTGCAGTATATTATTTTCTATTTGCATGGGGCGAAGTTGGTTAAAAAATAGACTCTTTCTTTACCTTTTGATTGTGAATAAGAAAACAGGCAGGGATCATTAGAGCAGTTCTGGGACCAGAGTCACAGGAGAAGTTAAGAGAGTTAGTTATAAATCTTTTCAAACTTTTCAACTCCACATGGAGGCAAGCTGTATTTTAATGTAAGGACAATCACCTAAAATCCATCTTTTCCTTATGTACAGGCTCAAAAGTATTTCACCATCGTAACAGGAGATTGGGAATTTTCTTATTTGTCCTAGGTGCTATCTATTGTTTACCTGAATACACAAACATTTTGTTTAAGTTTTTTTTTACAATGTGTTTTAAAAAAATATTCACTTTAGTAAACTTACTGAAGTATGTTTTTTTCTTTAGTTGTACAAATGTTTTAATGTAAATATACATAAGATATAAATAATCACAGGAAGATATTTAGACAGTTTACTTTATTAAATAGGGACAGTGATCACCTAAAGTATTGTGACTGTTAGAAAATAAGACATCAGGCATTTAAATACATCTTAAGAAATATGCTAAAATAATATATATGGAAAGATTATTTCAATTTCATGCAAGAAATTAGTTCAAGTATTTATGTTTAACAATGGCTTTCCATTTTAGTGTTTCTGTATATTGAATTCTCATATATCATCTTTGGAAAGAGTAGTCATTTTTCTTAAAAATTGATGAGGAACTCATGAATTACATCCATTGAAAATCAGACTCATTGTTCTTTCTAAGAATAGAGATTACATTCAATGGTATATCTAAAAAATCAGATTAAGTGAGAAGGACTGCCTTCTCTGTCTTGTTTTGTGTTAGAGGACATTTTTTCTAGAAGGTATTTAATGGATTTTGTCGATATTGGCCTGTATTCTGTTGGTAGCCTGTGACCATTAGCAAGACAGATGGTAGATATGGGGTCCTGTTCCTTTAGATTAATATCAACCTTTTCCCCATGCCATCCTGTCCTCTGAATCCAATTTTATTTATAAATAATATAAATTGCTTCTTACTGTCCTCAAAGTAAGTGTAAGGTTTAACATTCATGAACAAACCCTTCTTAGTTAAATGATTCCATCTCCTGCTCCTGCCTCCCCTCCCTGTCTTCTTACTCAGCCCTCAATCATTTTATGTTCTAATTACACTGAATTACAACCATGCTATTCTATATCTCTGTACAATTTTACAAGTGTGGATGGGGTTCTAGGTGAGATGCAAACATGATGTAATTTGTCTGGAAAACTGGTGGATAAGCCCTTTCTCTGTGCATTGAGAGAACTTTGAAAGGAATTTGACCTGAGGGAAAAAGAGGGTTGAGTGTGTTGTAAAAAGTGAACTGACCAGACAAGGGCAGAACCAGCCTTGAGTTCAACTCATTGTTCATCACTTGTCCAGCTCCCCAATGGGCTCATGTCTGAATTCTACAGAGACTAAGTAGGAGAGGGTTGTAAAAAAAAAAAAAAAAAAGTCATCAAGAACAATTTTCCTAAAATCTACATAAAACATTAGGACCCCAGCAGCCTTGTTTTGTGAATCCGTTTCCTGAGTGGAACACAGCAGAACTCCCTCGGATATTTGATTGTGTGAAGGCTATGTGGGTGGCTCCGGGGGATCTGCAGTTACCTGTTGTATGATGACACTCTCTAAATCTATTCATACCAAAGAGGTGCCTTTTTCATGAGTCCATATTAGACATTCTGTGGATTCTCATAAATATCTGATGGTGGTGGTAGAATTGGTAGGGATTGGGCATTCTGAATTAGTAGAGAAAATACACTAGGAAATTAAGACTGTTGTTTTTAATTTATTTTCTCTCTTTTAAAGACTTCGGTGATCTCAGATCCTTTCAAAATTCAGTGTCTTCTCTGCCCATACACACTCCCTTTCACTTCTGTACACAGTAAGCTTCTGAAGCACATGTGCAGGTCAGCAGAAGATCAGTTCCAACCCAGTCTTCTTTTATAATAAGTCCTGGAAAGCTCTTTACTGGTCTTGAATTTTCTTTTTTTCTTTTTCTTTTTTTAAATAACCAGATCCGATGTCACTTCTTTCGAAAAGTCTTTCCCAACAAACTCATTCAAGCTCCATTGATATTTGGCCATACTCTCCCCTCGGCAGCCTCTGTATGTGCTTCTGTTCCTGTAGTTATACATTTTATGTACACTGTCTCTCTATTAAGAGTTTCTCATTTCTGCAGGTTTCCAAGTGCCTACCACAGTGTCTGGCACATATTAAAAACTGAATAAATTTTTTAATGAATGAATGCAGTGAGTGATACTTTAAGTCCAGGACTATTTCTCCAAGCATTACCAACATTAGAAAGTAGACCTTTCTCCCCATCAGTACCCATTATCTGCTTTTGTTTTTATTCCCCTTCTCACATATTCAAACCTTGATCTTCCCTTCTTGGTAGGCAACTCTATCATGGAGCTACTTTTTTCTTTCCTTTCTTCTTCCTTTCTTTTCAAACTTAATTATTTGGTGTCCTAATCAATAGAGTCTTGCTAAGTGAATAAATCTTTTCTGATATACTAATTTATTCTTCTTATTAATGGCTAGAAATGGCTAAACTATAGTTCTTTAGTTATGATTTAAGTGTTATTAAACATGAAATTTCACTAGAAATGACATCCTTTAGCTTAAAGACCTAACTCTATTGTGGGGAATTTTAGTCCCTGTGCCAGGCGTGCAGATCAGATTTTTGATGAGGGGATAGGTGTCCTTCCAAACCATAACTCCTAACTTCCTACAGTGTCAGTCCTTTCAGTACTTCCTTCAAATGAGTAAATTGCTTTGGGCTCTAAGGGTACTCCAGATGTTCCATTTTTGTTTTTAACTGGTTTTACTACTCTCATCTACACATGAGAATCCTCACATTTATCATGGAGTATCACCGTGCAGGATAAGAACAGTGGTAACAGTTGCTAGAAAAGCCAGCCCAGAGCAATCTAGAAAGATCTGATCTTTATGTATTCTTTTTTTGCTTTATAATAACCCACAAATAAAGTCAAAATGAAGTGAGGAAAGAATCTTTGCATAACAATATTGCAAGCTGAGATCTACTGGTCTCATTCAGAACTCAGCTTTCTATACTGAAAGAAGTAATTGGTCCAGGAGAACTCCAGAGGCCTGAGCAGTTACTGTATCCCATTAAACCACAGTACAGTTAACAAACTTATTACTTAGTGGTTCAATAAACTGAGAATACAAATACTGGCCTATATCATCATTGCTCTATTATTTTGACTAACTAGCTCTGACATCTACCAATGCTTGTAATGGTAAACACACTTTTTATTTTTCCATGTTACTAAGTGAGAGTGTTAGCAAACACTGGTTAGAGAAATGAGGACATCCCGGCAGTTGGCAATGCTGTGTTGAGATAGGACTTTTTATAAGTATTTAGTTCCCATCCTCTGAAGAAAAGGATGGGGTCTTAGAAATCATGTAATAAAATCTTATAATTCTGCATGTGAGGAAATTGGAGAAGATAAGTGGCTTTCTATTTAGATAGATTGCAAAGTCCAGAGGCCAGGTCTTGACTGAGACAGACCAGAGCCAGGACATTTGTCTGACTCTGTCAATTTATCCTTCCTTTACATCATGCATTTTCTGACAAAAATGCAGAGTAAGTGGCTCCTGTGGTATCTGAGAATGCAAAAATTGTTGAGGTGCTCTTGAAAGTCCTTAGAGCTTACTTCCCTGGCAAAGGGAAAAATAAAGCTAACTCTGACTGCTTATTTTTAAGTATTTGCTAAATAGATACTTGGTTGCAGGAATTGAAAAATATAAAGCTATAAGGAAGACTACACCACATGACATGGAATATTAGGTATGATTATTTTTTAAAATTCCTTTCAAAGCACATAACTGTGTAGATGCAATTTGGAAGGGGTGCTAAAATTTTAGAGAATTTTTTTTTCAGTAAATATTAATCAGGAACTTACAAACTGCCAGGCTCTGTGGGAAGTCCTTAGGATGCAATGATAACAGTATGGACTTGAATTCTGGCTTATTGGGCTTATTGTCCAGTGAGGGATATAGGTGAGTGGGTAAGTATGACACAGTGTGAAAAAATGGCACCATAGGGAAAGTACGATGTGTTGTGTGAGTACTTAGCAAGGGCACCTCATCTATCATGGAGACTCTGAGATGTTTTGTCCCTATAAGTGACAGTTAAGCCAAGAAGTCAAGGGTGAAGAGAAATTAACTCGGTGAAAATAGTAGTTGTCTGGGGATGGGCAAGCTTGCAGGTAAAGGGAGCATCAAGTGGAAAGATTCCAAATTAAAAGAGAAAATAATTTTCTAGGAACTGAAAAAACTTCAGAATTCCTGAAATATGCCTCCCATAACATTTTCTGTGGCTGCTTCAATTGCCAGCACACAAGATTATTTTTTTCTGAGGGCACACATTGTTTACCAAATGAGTGCATTTTTTAGACCTGGACATTTGGGAGACAATTTTGGTTCCTTTTAATTTTCTAAAGAAGGGGCAGAATACTAATTTCCAGATATATTGGTTATTTATTATTTCTGTCTGGGGTGTGTGAGTGGATATGGGAGTGTTGGCCGTCGGAGGAGATATTCTGCTTTTACATGACTTAAAGCCTCTGAATCATGAAAAATGGTTACCTTCAGTTGCCTGAATTGTGGCCATTGTCACTTTTAACTTAGAATGTAAGGTGTTGTGCTCAAAAGCCTTGTGTGACTTGTCATACATAATTGTTAATGTGTTTGCAATTCCTGGCTCTCCTAGACTTTAATTTATATATTTCTTACCTCTTGTTTACATATAGACCTCAAAATCCAACTCTGATACTTAGAAGTTTTGTGAATTCTGCTACTCTAGGCAATTATACTCAACAACCAAAAGAAACAAGACAGGTAGGAAATGATTGTAACCGACTTATGCCTATTTAAGCAAACTGGTGATGAAGAATTGTCCTGTTTACATTTCCTTGCATTGAAACACCTTGTTCCCTTCTGGAATAGCTGATACTAATATATTAGGTCATACAATATTAAGGTGGTTGCAAAGATTTCTAATGCACAAATATGTTCTAATATTATATAATAATCATTAGCAATTATAATCATCATCATTATTAATACTAATGGCTAACATTTGAGTCATGTTATTATATATCAAATACTATGCTCAGTGTTTCTGTGTACTACTTCATTTAATATGTATAACATTCCTATGAAATAAGCATTATTATTTTCTCTACTTTACAATTAAAGAAATTGAGGCACAGAGAGGTTATATAATTTACCCAAAGTTACAAAGCTAATACGTGGGTAGGAGGAATTTGAATCCAGGCTGTCTGAGTTCAAAGCTCACTTGTGTACCAGATAGACTCTATTGCTAAAGATGGTGGCATCATAAAAGATTGCAAAAAGAGCAAACTAGCAGCATGCTCAAGAAACCAGTAAAGTATGACATTAATTTAAAGGATGAGTTTCTTGGGCACAATAGACTATCTTCTTATGAGTATTTTCAGGATATTTATTAGGCTAAAATTAACTTGCAATTCTTGTGGATGCTAATAAGCGGCCCTGTTTACCTTTAAGCTGAACTTTACAAATGGCATATTGTACTTTTATAACCTTGACATTTATTAGGGTTTAAAAAGTGCTGTTCACTCCTTGAAAAAAGAGAGTCAATGTACTCCTAGATAGAGTGCAATGAAAAAAAATCAGTGTTGCATGTGCTAAGTGTTTGAGTGGTTCTTTATGGCACACCAAGCACTTTGCATTATTTTATTTTATTTTATTCTTACAGCTCTCCAAGAGAGACAGGATGGGTATTATTGTCCCCATTGTGCTGATACAGAAACTGATGTTCAGTGAGTGAAGGATGAGCCAGAACTAGCAAATGGAACTCTAATGATCCTCCCTATATGCTGCTGTTTCTTATACAATTCAGAAGAAATATAGATTGAAGACATTTCATAGGGAATAACCTATAAAGAGATAAAGTGAGCTCTCCACAGGGTAAGTTAGAATATGACACTGCTCCTTGACCTGCTTAACATTACTGAATAGGACTTGGTTGATAATATCACCTCAGACAGTGAAATTCCCGATTATCACAACTCGTAAATATGGCACATGGCATTTTGCTTGTCCTTACGTTTGTGTCAGTGGAGGAGGGGGCTTCACACACTTTAGTTCTCCCCTTTACCCTACACTCATGCCGCCACAGAGCGGGAAGAGATGCTTACAGAGAGTTGCTCTATAAACCCTCAGAAAAATTTGGAAGCACCTTCATTTTTTTAATAGAGGAACCCCTTTGGTTTTCATGATAAATTTGTCCTTTTAACAAATAAAGCTACAGTAATTTTATTTTTGAACCCATTGTAATTAGGAGAAAACTTCCTTTAATCAACTTGCCACAATACACAATTTCCTGCTAAAATTGGTACTCAAAAAATCTGTGCTGTGTTTTAGAAAATTCAGCTCTTGGCCAATATTTTCCATGACTTAATTATAGAAATAAAAAAACGACAAAGTGGCAGAATGATTGAGTTGAAAGTGTAGATTTTGGTAAGTAATGGGTGAGAGCTGGAAGCAAAATGTTGTAGGAGCACCAAGAAACCAATAGTATTAGCCTAAAGCAAGTATCTGAAATGGTGAGTGTGCTTAGAGATATGAGGGCAAGAAGTCAAATTAAAAAAGGCAAAAAATCAATGTACGTTAGCCAATTAGAGGCCAACTTGGTAATATCTTTTTCGTTAAAATAGTGTTAACGGTGATTTTACAATGATCACACACTATGGGAACTTTATGGTTTTCAAATATTATGATAAACAAAGTGTTTCCTTTGCCTGAAGAAATACTTTAGTGTTAGGCAACTACTTGTAGTCAGAAATGTGGGGAGCAAAATTGCCCATTGTCCTGGCCAAAACATCTGGCTTAATTCAGACCTGGAAGGCAACAACTTGAAAAAAGTAACAAGACACAGGGGCTGATGTGCTGATTTAAGGCTCTTTTAGAAAGAGAGATTGAAGTCTACCGAGGGCAAACACTGCATTACTCTGTGAGGAGGTCCAGTCTGCTTCAGAGATGTGGGCCTTAATCAAATCTGTTATAACTGGCTTTATCTCCACTCTAGTTTATGTAGTTACCCTTAGCAATATCTGTCACGGGTGTGCCATAGACTAACTGTGACCTTAAACTTACACGTAACCTCTCTGGATCTTTCTCTATAGCACAATCAATACACTTTCCATTCTTCTTAGATCCTGACAGGAATGCCTGTGAACAAGTAACATAGCAAATGTGAAGTTGTTTTGAGTTTCTCAGAGGAAAGACACATTGTATTCTGGAAATTATTGCTATTATTAAAGTTAATGATTATTATTAGCAGTACATTGGGATAAACAACACTGCCAGTCAGGATTTGAGTAGCTCTTAGCTAAAAATCAACAGAAGAGTCCTGCTTAAATGTTGTGATGATTTTACTGGAGTAGATACAAGATTCAGGTATAATAATTTTTGTTTTTCCTTGGAGGGACATTGAATCACAGTTTGATTAAGGATCAATGAAAACATTTAAAACATTTTCTTAGAGTTTTTTTTTTTTTGAAATTGGAATTGAAAGGTGCTCAAGTATTAGATAAAACCTGTTCTGTTAGATGAGACCTCCTCAATTCAGTGACAGCTGACTGCCTGCAGTTTTGTACTGTTTCTTCTATACAGCCTCCTTTTTCTAGCCTCCTCCACACAAAACTGAAGTAATTGTAAAAGCGGTGTATCAAACAGTTGAAATTCAGCAACATACAAACATGTAGTGTTCAATTCTTTCCAATATATTATCAACGTTATTTTCTGTTCCTATTCCCACTGATAAGGCTGGGGAGTGCGGAAGCTTGATCTTTATAGCAAAATTATCTCAGTTCATTCAGATAAATTTTTTCAGGCCGTAATCAATATTTATTACAGTCCATGTCTACTTTTAGTAGAATGGCAGTAGCCTGCCTTCTCTTTTACCTGTGCTTGCTGAAGCCTAAGCTGTGGATAAGGACCGGCTGCTCAGATGAGAGACCACATGCTCTCAGTGTGGCATTTGGGGCACCTCTGTGATTGGCCACTGCCTCTTTTCCATCTAACACTGGCTACCTAGTAAAACTTGTTGCAGCTGATCTCTAAATGTGGGCCCCTTGGTTGATACTTGAGATGGGTTTTGGTGCCTATAGAGCACTCTCTCTGAAGTCCCCTAACTTCAGAAATCCTATGAGGACAGTGCCACTTCTTTCTTCTCACATGCCTTCATGGGTTGTCTCTGTGTGGGCTGATGGGGTGACAACCTAGTTCTGTCTGAGACTGTTTTCGGCCCTTAGAAAATCTCAGAGCTCCTGCTATGGAGCCTCAGCACAGAGAGAAGTTGAAGACAGCAATCTTTGTCCTATTTTCAATTGTTTGCAAGTCCTGGTGCTCAGCAAACAGCCAGTTGTGTAATGAGCTGCCTGTGAGATGTCTACCTACTCTCACAAAGAAGATAAGAAGGGAAAAGAGGAAGTGCTAGTGCTCTACAAATTCTCTCCCTTGTTTTCCTCTCCATGGATTCCTCTTCTGTCCTCCAACCAGCCTCTTTACATATATTTTTCGTGGCAAAATTTTGGTTTCATTGGAAACTCCTAATGCCAGGTCATTGACAGAGGGACTGCTTCTCTACTTAACCTCCCTGCATTATCTTTGAATGGATCTGGATCTTTAAGAAATAAGCTTTAAAGAGTTGTTTTTTATCCATCCTCTTTAGTTAGGCAAAACAGCACATAAATATTTCATGGTAAATGAAATCTCTATCCTACTATAAGAGGCCAAGGAGAAATCATGGGAGAAAAATCTAGACTAATCAATTAGAAACAATAGCTAACATTTTTTGAAAGCATATTATGTTCCAGGAATATGTCATATATTTAAACTATACAAGGGTACTTCAAAAAGTTCATGGAAAGATTCATATCAACTTTCGATTCTATTTTTCCACCAACTTTTTGAAGTATCCTTGTGTGTGTGTGTGTGTGTGTGTGTGTATTCCCATGACTCAAACATAGTCATTGTTTTTCCATTTTAACTGATGTGAAAGCTGAATCTAATAGAAGTTGCCATATACTTAATAAAAGGCAGAGAAAATGTTCAAGTTCAAGTTTGGCTAACTTTAAATTTTGTATTCTTTCTGCTAGAGAATGATACCTCTTAGTTAGCCATTTCTCTTGGTCGGCCAGCAGTGGAACCCTACACCTAAGTATGTGGACTACCTTTACCTTTTGAGTCTTGAAAGGGGTATATTTACCTCCTGTTTTAGAAAATGAAAATGTTAAGTAGTAACTTTCCCATCGTCCCTTGCAGCTAAGACATGGATACATGAGTGAGGCTCTGCCAAGTTAGATGCACACATCCAGAGTAGGGGACACTTGGAGGAATTCTCCCTGTCAGCAGTAGCAGTTGCAGAAAGGTTGGATTTCAGGATAGTTAGAGCAGGGCTGCTAGTACCTGCATCCACTGTTTAGGGCTAGCAATGTCGGTAATGAAAGCTTGAGTTCAGTGCCCTGAGGTGGCAGCTATGGTGCCCTGATCAAACAGGTCAGTGGTCTGAGTAGGAACATCACTCTTGGTGACGTACATAGCCATGTTTCTGCTTCTTCAAGTTTTTCAATAAATCTGAGATCTACCTAATGTTCTTTAATAAATCTCTTCTTGTTTAAGTCCACAGTCTTTTAGTTATTTTAAGCATATTTTCTTCTATTTTTGATTTGTGTTTTCTGGGTTTGGGGTCTATAGAATTTAGCAGAGAGCTAGGTGGTATTATTATTATTATTATTATTAGATATGTTTTGTAAAGTATTCTCCATCATTTCCTTACAAACTAATTGTGACTTTTAGGCTGTAAAGAATATGATTGCTGCAACATACCTGACAATATTCAACAGCTTAAACTATTTTCCCTGTAACTTAACAGGCAAGAGCTTTGGAATTTGTGAAAAGAGAAGTAAAATAAGCATTTTGAGTGATTAATTTTATGAAGTGACATTCTTCACTTGCCATCTGCTTAGCAACACCTGCTCAGTTCAAGGGTTAACTCACATGAAGTATTTCCTACCCTTTTCACTCCTCTCCCCTATGTAACTGACCAATCTCTCCTTTGATTTTACCTGTCATTCTTCATTACTTTCTTTTACCTTTTCTGTGTTGTTGTTAAGCTCACTCCCAACACACACATACACATGTACTAGACTCAATGGCTCCTCAAGGGCAGACATAGTGTCTAATTTGAATTGTTTTTTACAATGCCTGCCATGGAGTAGGCAATCAGTAGAATATTTATTTGAAGAAAATAATGAGTACTGTAAAATGTGGTATGGTTAACTTGCCTCAAACTTTGCCTCTCCTCAAGTCAAAATTTTAAGAGAGTTTTCTCTGCATGATTTATGTAATTCTGCATTAAGCCTTCGTGATTTACTTGGCTTATTCCAAAACCTCAAGTTCCTTCTTAACTCTGTCCTTTTCACAATTTCTCCCACCCCCCAAGCCCCTCCACATAAAACCACATATAATCCATGTGCTCCACACCACAAAGTGGCTCAGGATTCATGACTATTGTTTTAACATTTAAAATCTCCTCCGAAAACCTTGGTGTTAATATCAGCATATTTTAAACCGCTTCGTACTTTCACTTTCTCTGGCCCCATTCCATTGCAGCTACTTTTCATCCACTAAGATTTGAGAGAAAGTTTTTGCTTGCTTAATGACAGATGGTTCATGTTGATTATGTTCAACATTTTAAATAGAATTTGAGGAAGAGAGAAGTTTGGATGGACTTACACATGGCTTTAACTTTATATACTTAGAGCCTACCTCCCAAAGTTCTGAGATGCAGTCATTATCCTAGTCTATAGTGTAAAACTCTATTTGTGTTATCTGTCTCAGAATTCTAAATTTCATGCTGTGAAATATGGGGGTTCCATTTTGTAACACTCCCTTTCTAGAACCTACTCTTTATTTTCAAAGAGAACAAGGGTTGTAGGGGAAGAAAAGAATGAGGATAATAATGGTTCCATTTTTACAAGCACCCTGTCAGGTTTTTGTGATGTAACCTCTGTAAATTTGAGTAAAGGCAGGTGAGAAAGACCCAGGGGCTCCAGCCACACAAGGCTGCCCTACATGTACCTACTGTTCTGTCTAACCCTAACTCTCTCCTAGTCTTTTAAAGGAGAAAAGAAAAGGACATGAATAGTTCCTTTCTGTTGTACTGCAGACTGGATAGAATATATCAAAGAGGAAATTATACGTCTGGGATTTGGAAAACATTCATTATAACTGATCATAGAACAGATTGACATGGACTACTGCAATGTGCTGGCCTTACAGTAGATTTAAATACACAGAACAAAGGCAAGGACAAGCAGTAGCATGACCTTGATTTCCAGTCAATTTCTTTAAACATCCTTTAAAGATTTCTACTACATTTAAGGCTTTAAGAAAAAAAAAAAAAAAGGAAGAATATTAACTGAGCTCCTTCTCTAAGAAGAAACTATGTTAAATGTTACATTGTATAAAAAGATATCTTCAAGGCATTTACAGTTTGGGGAGAGGAGGTGTCAAAGAAATATACCAAGTTATAATACAATGTAAGATTTAATAACAACCATTTTATATTGAGAAATTGCTCTGTGCCTCAAAAGCTTATAATTGCTTTACCAATAGGATCTCCTTTAATCTTTGTACGAACTCTATTATTATCCACATTTTACAAGGAAGGAAACTGATGCATGGAGAGGTTAGGTGGCAAAATAATGGCTTGGGATAAATCTGTCTCTTAGGTATTTGAACCACACTCTGTTTGCCTGCATGTTGTTTAGAAAAGTTTCTGTGTATTTTAAAAACTCTAATTAGTTGCAAATACTTAATAACTGGGGGATTTTTACATAAATAGCCAGATTTGGGCTTCTCCTGATAACTCAGACGATGTAGATATCCTATGCCTACATTCCTATGTGAAAACATTGTCTGCAGCTGAGGAGCTGCTGCTTACTTTAGAAGTGGCATTGCCTTCTCTTCATTTGCCACAATCCCCACCACTCCTTCTTGCTTCCCACATGATTGTTGAGTTCCAGGTGCCATTCATCAACCTGCTTCTATATCTTTTTCTCTTGTGGTAGAGTTAGGGAGGAAAATTATTTATTGTATGCATGTCTATATCAACTGTGAGAAAAATGAGAAATATATGTAGAGACCAAGCATTTACACTTATTTACTCAATCATGTTACTTGCCAGGTTTGTAAATCTGAGATTGTAAATTATGTAGGCTATAACACAAGGCTCACTTGGATAGAAAAAAAGGAATTTACTTGGGTCTCAGAGAGAGGATGGAGATTTTGTCGGCAGAGTGAGGTATGTTAGAGAAGGCAGGAGGGTTAAATTGGTAAAAATCAAACACGATTTGTAGAAAAAATAGATCCAGTAGCAAAACAAGCATTATTCAGTCTTTGACTAGAGTAATGTGTGATGGTTTTGGTAACTTTTGAGGATGAAATGCACAGAATGCTTAAAGAAGTCTGAGAATGTTTTAATGGAAGAGCCAATCATGTCTTTTCTTTCTTCTCTGTCCTTTCTCTTCAAGACATAGAGACACACACAGAAATACACACACACACGCACTCAAATATACACACATACACACAAACACATATGCACACACATATACACGCAAATGCACACCCCCACACACTATTTTTCCTGTTGAATTGTTTACTGATTTTGGGGGACAGGATGAGACATAAGGTTGATAAAACTGTAACAGAAATTGAATTTCTAAACCATAATTGTATCAGAAGATCCAGATAATGGCATTAGAGAGCTTATTTTCCTTCAGATAGGCACTATGGCATTCACAGGGTCACAGATGCAGTAAGGACTAAGGGGTGGGCCATCAATGCTTTAAAGATAGAATGGACAGATGACTATGTCTACGTGATTGCCAGCCTTTAATGGTCTGGCTTTCCAAATCTCTGGCAAGGCCTTCTGTCTTCGTCTTATTTCCACTAGCCCTGAGTGCAGCCTCCCCCAACCCTTTCTCTAGATGGAAAAACTAAAATACTAAAAGATATAGTTTCAAATAGGTTATTAAGCCAGTATCTTTCAGAATAATAAAGAACAATTTCAGAACTGAGCTTGAGTGCATTTGACTGCATCATCTTCATGTCCAGAGAGCTCGCGGGGCATCGGTTTTCTACACTTTACCAGACTAGCGGTGATTCTCAATGCAGCAGTCTGACCCAATGTATCTTATGCGAGGAAAATGAGTATTTCCTAAACTTTAGAGGCACAATTTCTTTCTTATGTGTTCTGTCTTGGAAGTGTCATATTCAAGCAAAAAGCAAATATTTACATTTCCCCCTCACTCCTCCCTATCCCTATCTTTAAAAGATTAGACACCAGAGCAACATAATTTGTGGTAATTGTGCAAATTCTTAAGATATTGCTGTGTTTGTTCAACACATAAAATATATTTTTTATAACTGCTTGAAGCAAAACAGGAATTTCACAGGTGTTAAGTCAATTTTTCTCCAGATATAACTGTTAATTTCAAACATGTAGATTTGGAATACATGCACAATAAAATTACTGTCCTGCTGATGCATAATAATAAATAAACATAAAAGGTATATGAAAAATGTATATGCCAGGCACATATGAAATCAAGTGCTAACCAAGTTTTAAAATTGAGAAGTCTAATAGCATTTGATGCTGCAGAAAGGGCCTAGACATTTTGGGTTTTTGTCCTGTAGCCACTAATTTCAACCTGTAAGGTACTCCCTTGCTTTCCTTCTCTCTCTCTCTCTCTCTCTCTCTCTCTCCCCCTTCCCCCTTCCTTCCTTCCTTTCATCTAGCCATTTCTTCCTTTGTAAATTGAGCACCTACTGTGTGCCAGTTACTCTACCAGGTTCTGGGAACACAAACACTGTGTATTGGTTTTCTAGGGCTGCCATAACAAAATACCACAAACTGGGTAACTTAAACAACAGAAATTAATTTTTCACAGTTTTGAAGACTAAAAGACCAAGATCTAGATGTCAACAGATTTAATTGTTCCTGAGGCCTCTCTCCTTGGCTTGCACGTGGCAGCCTTCTTGCTGTATATTTACATGATCTTTCCTCTGTGTATGTACATCTCCAATGTCTATTCCTCTTTTTATAAGGACATCAGTCATATTGGATTAGGACCCAGCCATATGACCTCATTTAAACTTAATTACCTCTTTAAAGGTCCTATGTCCAAATATAGTTACATTGTAAGGTACTGGGGGTTAGGATGTCAACATATAAATTATTTTTTTTTGTAGGGGGTGGGACACAATTCAGTACACAAAACACCCTAAGACAAAGTCCTTGTCTTGGAGAGGCTTATGGATGTAATGGGGCTGGGGGCGGGGGGGGGGGGGGTTGTACAGATAAGATTGAGATGTAAACTAAAGTATAAATGACTTGATCAAGAATGTAACTTTGCTTTTCAATTTCTCAGCATTTTTTTCCTGCAAATGAGGGGTTGGGTGAACAATTTCTAGGGTTACTTACAGCTTTGATAGTCTAAGACACTGTGTCTAAAATAAATAAAGTGAAATAAATATGGAGAGTGGGATGGGAGCATGACTGGGCAGTGGGGAAACAGGACACTAACTCCTCCTTCCCCAGGGGATACTGGTCTGACTTCCATCATTCCTCTCCAATTTCTAATGGCTCCCTGTCTCCCATGTGCTTTAGGGAGCTGGTGATTTTTAGCAATCACCAATTTTGCATTCTGAAGGAATGAATCAAAATATAACAAATTCTCCAAGAAAAACCACCCCAAAATAAAACACCTCTACACCTTTCCTTAAAATGGGGCAGAATTTTGTTGCCTAAATTTAGGGATTGTTTCCCTGAAAGAATTCCAAATATATGTACCACCACATGACAAAACTCCACCATGATGAATGAATACAAAAGAAACCCTTAATGTTGCCTATTCAGTGACAGATGTATAAGGCTTGTTTTCATAAACTGTGATTCTTCTCTCTGAAAATGAATTTCCCTTTTTCCTTTTTACCTTTTATCCGGTGTGAAGTAATTTAAAAATCCATTAACACATACTGCTATGTTAATTGGATGATATTCTTCAAGGTCAAGAAACTATCAATAGATATTGAATAGTGACTATAAATAAACTCATCACAGTAATTAGACTTGTCAATTAAAATTGGGAACAGCTAACTCTTTATGACTGGATTAAAGGTGGATCACTTTGGGAAAATAATTTTGCTCAACATAATAGATGGAGATTGAATGATCATCTCATATGCAAGTTTGACCCCATGAATGAAATAAGCTTCTGATTTTATTGATATATATATATCAGTAGATTCAGAGTCTCCTGGAAATGTGGGTTCTGATGAATTTTTTCTAAAAATAGGAAAAATTTAAAAGAAAGTAAACTCTAATATAATATGTATCAAGAAGGCATTGTAATAACAAGATCTAACATTATTAAGAGATTTGTCAACGCCAGGCTGTGCACGAAAACTTTAAATGCATTATCTATTTTACTCCTCATGAAAACCACATGTGGTATATAATTACCTTCTTTGTGCAAGTGAAACTTTTTCAAGGTCACTCATACTACTAATAAGTGCTGGTGCTGTGTTAAAATTTAGGTCCCTGTGACTGCAAGGCTGATGCTCCCTGCACCTTTCTGCATGCACATGACTAGATAAATATTTTAATTAGTCTCACTTTGTTATTCTCTCCATCTGAGAAGGTTTCTGGTGAAGAAAAATGTAAACCCTTGTTTTTAGTTTTTGTAAATTTAGAGAGGCTATTCTGAAAACCAGATCACTTATTTATTGCATAGTTCTCCATTTTTAAAATCTGGAAATTGTACAGTTTATAGAAGTTTATGGCCACTACTTGCATTTGTTTTTGTTGCAGAGTGGGATGGGGGCTTGACTGGGCAGTGGGGAAACAGAACACTAACTCCTGTTAGTGTGGCACAAAGCTACATATTTTCCCACATGCTTTTTCCTTATAAGGTGCCCAAATTGTGCAGCAACTTTAGTATCTCTGGTCTGGGGATGCCAGGTGTTTGGTGCATGGAAGAAATGTGACTATCAGTCTTTGAGACTATCAGTCTGATATATTCATTCAGCAAATAATTATTAAGCACCGATCATATGCGAAGACATGGTCTAGGTGCTGGCCATACAGCACTGAAATCAAAATACAGAAATTTCTGAGCTCAGAGGGCTTATATTCTGGGGTAGAAAGGCAGATTCGGCACATGATCTCAGATCTGTCAGATCCTAAAGTGCACATTTTACCATTAAGCCATTCTGCCTTCTCATATCTGCTGAGTCACTTTTTCTTTTTCTTTCTTTCTTTCTTTCTTTTTTTTTTCCCACAAAAAACAAATATGCTTGGCAGTGACTGGAGGGAGGCTTGGGGTATGTTTGTATAGAGCGTGTGGTAAATAGTCGTGCAGAGTATAAAAGTAACACACTAAACTTAGGTCCACCTTAGTTTATCAAAGTGTCACACTAACTGGTGACATCTGAGAGCATGATACAACAGGGAGTGGTTTATACATACTTTCTGATTAGTGCAGAAAACTAAAGTATGTGGTGTATCAGATTCCAAAGGGGAGTAACCCCAGAAACTTCTGTCATAAGTGAAGGGTCACTATACAGGGTAGATGTCAATGCTGAAAATCAACTTGAATGGCTAATTTTAGTTTATTTAAGTGAATATTGTTAAGGAGCCCTCACTGTGTTTTAGTTTCTAGGTAATGGAGATAAAAGATGATAAAAAGAGAATCTTATTCCCAAATAGTAAAGGTTTAGTGGGAAACATCACTGTAAAATAATTATAACACTATTTGATAAACACTATTTGTATTTATACACATATATGTATATACATATGTGTGCATGCCTGTGTGAGTATGTACATATATAAACTGCAATAAAAACAGAGATGAGGGAGTGATTCCTCCTATCTAGGGAGGTCAGGGAAATTTTGATAGCTGAGGTGATATTTGGGCTGTTTGATAAGGGCTCACTAGGATTTTTCCAGAAAAAGGATGAGAGTGGATGAGTGAGGGCTTTACAGATATTTAAATGCAAGGAAAAGACTTTGGGACATGGCACAATGGGGCATACATAACATATCAAGTATTTTGACATTGATAGAATATTGGCTGTAAGGGTAACTAAAAATAAGGCTAAAGAGAATAGAAGGTATGCTATGCTGGAATGACATAATCTGATGATGGGGAATGGAAACTTCTTTCTATGCTCCTCAAACTTGTGAACAGATACCTCAGGGAATATGAGGGTACTTCAAAAAATTCATGAAAAAACGAAGTTAAAAGATAATAAGAATCTTTTTATGAACTTTTTGAAGACCCCTTGATTATGGCTGTGTATATGCTAAGTGGTACAGGAGCCAATATATAAATTACCTTGAGGAAAAACAACAAAAAAATCTCAACTTAAAAATGCTAAACATAGATAAATAATGAAGTAGAACATAAAACGCATGTGCATTTTGAACTTTCATGCCTGTTTATTGAGGTATAGTACACATGGAGAAAAATGAACATGAGTGTAGAGGTGGTGAATTCTCACTGAGGACATCCAAAATACCACCAGCAAATAGAACATTAGCTGCCCCCTCTAGGATCCTGGTGCACCTTTCTGGTCTTTACCTTCTTCCACCAAGAGTAAGCCCCTTCCTGACTTTTAAAGTCAGAGGTTAGTTTCACCTGTTTCTGAATTTTATAGACGTGGAATCATATGGCATATACTCTTTTGTGTCTGGCTTTTTCACTCAACATAATGTTTGGGAGAGTTAATATTTTTTATATATAACTTTAGACTGTTCATTCTCACTGCTGTATAGTGTTCTTTGTGCCTGTATATCACTTTTTTGCTCTTGGTAGGCATTTGAGTAGTTTACAGGTTTTACACTATTACAAATAGTTGTCATATTATATAAATGTCTTCTCATGAACATATGTGTGTATTTCTAAGAACAAAGTTGCTCTAGGTTTGTATATATTTGCCTTTTTTTTTTTTTTTTTTAAAGATGACCGGTAAGGGGATCTTAACCCTTGACTTGGTGTTGTCAGCACCACGCTCATCCAGTGAGCCAACCAGCCATCCCTATATGGGATCCGAACCCGTGGCCTTGGTGTTGCCAGCACCACACTCTCCCGAGTGAGCCACGGGCCGGCCCCTATATTTGCCTTTAAAAGATACAGTTTTCCACAGTGGTTATGTAGTTTGCACTCATACTAGCAGTAAATTAGAATTTTGGGTTCTCTACATTCTTGCCAAAATTTTCCATTATTTTGATTTTAACATTCCAGTGGGTAAGGGATTCCTGTACTCCCATGTTTATTGCACTGCTATTTACAATGGACAAGAGTTGGAACCAGCCTAAATACCCATCATTTAGATTAGTGGGTAAGGAAAACATGGTATAGCTACACAGTAGAATACTACTCTGCTGTAAAAAAGAATGAAATACTACCTTTCACAGCAACATGGATGGACTTAGAGAAAATTATATTAAGTGAAATAAGGCAGGCACAGAAAGGGAAATACCACATGTTCTCACTTATATGTGGGAGCTAATAAAAATAAATAAATAAATATACAAACAAATAAATGGGGAAGAAAAAAGACACAACAATCCTAATAATTCCTTAAACTTGTTAAGATAAGTGAAAAGACATGATGTTGATGGGGGAAGGGGGGAGAGGGTGGGGAAAAAAGGAGAAAAAAATAAAAAATAAAAATTAAATATCTGTCAGTTTAAGCAATAAAAGCAATAGAAAAAACAAACAAACAAAAACCATTCTAGTTGGTATGTACCTGATTGTGATTTTAATTTACATTTCCCCAAGGAATAATTTTCATAATTTTTCATAATTTTTTTATCATTTAAATATTCTCTTAGGTTAAGTGTTTGTTCATCTTTTCTGCATCTTTTTTATTGGGTTTTTCTGTTTTTTTGTTTTTTAATTAATTTGTAGAAATACATTATATACTCTGGATACTGGTCCTTTGCCAAATATCTATATTGCAGATATCTTCTCACAGACTATGTGTTCACATATACATATTTTTACCTAACATATGACTTGAATGGAATTCTGCTCACATTAGGTCACTTTGGTTTATGCCCCAGTCAAATATGAAACCTCACTTATGTATGTTCTCCAGTACCTCTTAAGGATACGGGTTCCACAGACCCCAGCCTTGTCCTGGCTTCAAGCTCTCTATCCTTGATGTTAGAACCAGAAAGATTTGAGAAGAATGAACAAGCCTAGATCCATGGGGTTTGCAAATACAGTCCATAGGCTTAGGAATATTATAGAATTTAGGTTAAAGAGTTATATTTAATAGACATCAGAAGATTAGATTGGTGTTCATAAGAGATGAGTTGCATGTATAATTGAATTAAATGCTATATTTTAGGAGAGTTAGGCAGTTCTCACTCACAAGGTATGGTTTTTAGGAAAATGTGCCTTTTTATCAGTAGACACGGGCATGTTTGTAACTGTGATGACAACATAAATATTGTTATGCTGAGCACTGCCTTGAAGGTCATGTGACACACCTTCTGTTTGTACACAGTGTAGTACCTTTCTTTCTGTTATGCTCCTTCATACTTCTGTAGCTGTACAGCATTCTGCTATAAACAGTAGTTTTAACCCACGGGGGCTTACTGGTTTCATGAAACAAAAAGTTCAGGGATGAGGAGTCCAGAGCTGGTCAGGCAACTCAAGGTCATCAGGGACCCAGTTTCTTTCTTCCTCCTTCTCTGCTCTCTTTAGTGTGTCAGCCTCTGTTCTTATTGACTCAGGGTCCCAAGATGGCTGCTGAACCTAGAGGAAGAGGATATGTCTTCCAGGCAGGAAGAAGCAAGAGAGCAAAAGAGCAAAAGGCTTTTTCTAGTGGGCTTTGCATTCACAATGAAAATTTCTAGGGACCTCTGCTTTCTTCTTATGGCCTAAACTCTGATATGAAGCCACAACTAGCTCCAAAGGAAGCTGGAAAATGGGGTGTTTTTGCTTTCTAGCTGCTACAGTAAGGAGAGTAAAAACAAAGAGGGCTTTTGGGGACATAGTCCACAGAATAGGCCACAGTATTTTTACCTCCCTCCCTTTTCACTTTTTTTTCTTTTAAATTATTATTTTTAATTGGCATATAATAATTTTACATGTTTATGAGATCCAGTGTGATATTTTGATACATGTATACCATGTGCAATGATCAAATCAGAGTAATTCGCATATCTATCATCTCAAACATTTACCATTTCTTTGTGCTGGGAAAATTCAAAACTCTTTCTTCTAGCCATTTGGAAATGTACAATAAATTATTGTTAACTATAGTCACTCCACAGTGCTATAGAACACTAGAACTTATTTCTCCTATCTAGCTGTAATTTTGTTTCTGTTAACCAACCTCTCCCTATCCCCTCCCCCACTCTTCGCAGCCTCCGGTAACTAGTCTACTCTCTACTGCTATTAGATCAACATTTAGCTTTCACATATGAGTGAGAAAATGTTTCTTTTAAATATTTGCTATCATTATAAAAGTATTACAGGCTTGTTAAAAGTATTTTAAAAATAGAAAAAATTAAAAATTGCTTATCATTTTAACAATCTAAACAGTCACTATAAATATTTTAATGTGTATTCTCCTAGTCACTTTATAAAACAATATCTAGGCACTAGGCACACTTATTGGTTTTGGGGATGTAGCTGCTCTCAGGCATTCTCAGTGGACAGAGGTAGTTAATACACACACACACAAAGCATCTACCTTTCTACATCTATCTGTATATTATTAAGTTGAGTTCATACTGATACATATATTTAATTCCAATCCAACATGGTAGGTTCATTATAGTTTTCTTCTTTTCTATATTTGTTAGTCTTTTCCCTGCAGTGAGAAACCTGGCTGCCTTTATTCTCAACATCCTTATTAGATCACTCTCTCTGTAACTGACCTCCCATCTCACCACCTTCCCCCTCCCACCTCTCTGCAGTGTCTTCCTAACCTTGTCAGGTCAGGTTTCAATACCTCGCACCAGGCTGCTCCCCCATGTGGACATGAGCTCCTCTTCCCACTTGAGCTCAGACCCTTGTGCAAGGCTGTCCCCTTTGCCCTGCTCCCTTCCTGCTTCTGGGAAGAAGCGCTTCTTATCCACTAAAGCCCCAGCTTCTCACTGGCCCACCATACCATCTGCACCCCTGTGCTGGTACCTGCCTTGCTTGGCGCTATCTGTTAGTTTTTGGACTGAATTATTCCAGAAAGGAAGAGAAGGGTAAGAGAGAATGATAAGGAAAAGAAACTATTTGCTTTTCTATTTTGTGCTGTATTCTGAATGCCATACATTTTAAGTAAATAGGTTGATCTTTTTTTGGTGATTTATTGTACTATTTTTAGTTTAAAATGTCATGTCTCATAGAGATACTGAAAAATACCTTATTTTTTATTATTATTATTTTTTTACATTTAATTATCTAATCAATTAAACATTTATTTTGACATTTAATGTGAGGGAAAGATCTAAGTTATTTTTTCTTTCTTTTTTTTTTGTCTTTTTGTGACCGGTAAGGGGATTGCAACCCTTGGTGTGATGCTGCCCGCACCGTGCTCAGCCAGTGAGTGCACCAGCCATTCCTATATAGGATCCGAACCTGCGGGGGGAGCGCTGCGCTCCCAAGTGCTGCACTCTCTCGAGTGCGCCACAGGGCCGGCCCTAAGTTATTTTTTCTTACTATTGCAATACACCTTCCTTTTCTCCTACTTTTCTCACTTTTACTTCCTCTGTCTCCCCTCATGTCCTTTCTTTCTGTTTCTTTGGACTTGCATTTCTGTTTCCTCTTTGCACTTGTCTTTCTATGTTGCCTCAAATCCTGCCCCCAGAGATGACAAGCTCTGCCAGCTCCTGCCTGCTGTGCCCTTTGCTTTCCCCTTTGTCCTTTGAACACTTGCAGACTAGCAACACTCCCACCACTTGAGTAATTGTCAGCTAGGTTATAGGCAATCAGGCTGATGAGTCATTCACAGTAATGAATGCCAAATAAATCATAGATACAGTAAGGCTCATACTAAGAAAGTCTCAGGAAAGAGGACCCTCTGATTCTCTAAGAAGATCTTCCAGCCCTAGCTTCAGTTTACAGCTGAAGTCAGCAGAATTATTTTTTTATTCCTCCCTATGAGGGACTGGATTGCCTTAAGCAAAGTACGACTTGCTACTCCAATAGCTTCTGCTTCTGGGGTAGACTGGTCAGTAAAGGTTTCCCGCAACATGTAGGTCAAATATTTCACCTGTTGGAGAGGTAACTTAGAGGTTTCAGAAACAACCCAGGACAGCTTCCCCAATCCTACTTGTTCTTTCACTCCTCTTCCCTAGATGAACAGAGAAATGCTTCATTCGGGTGTTGGAAACAGACATGAATGTGAACTGCTTTATGTTTATGTCTCAATATGATACCGTGAAAATAGCAATTACTCATTTCATTACTACAGGTTTTATATTATGATATCGCTTATGTTTTCTCAATATATGTCCAGCTTTTAAAACTCTATGGCATAGTTAGCAGACCACAACTTTAAATAAGTAGCAACTAAGGAACTAAAGAGAAAGATATTTAAAGAACACGAGGGTACTTCAAAAAGTTCGTGAAAAAACAGAATTGAAAGATAATAGGAATCTTTTCATGAACTTTTTAAAGTCGTCTCACATGAGTTGGAAGGACTAAAAGTCAGTAATTTTCCTCTCTTTGCATTTCCGAAGTGAATGCATTTGTGAGGAACTCTGGATTTGTTTTAGGGGGATGCTTATGCCCTGAGTGAAGTCAGAGAAATCACCAATTACAATGGTGAAATGGTTGGGGATGGGAGTGAGAGAGAACATATATTTGTGTGCTGAGTGATTTTTGAAAACTATTTTCAAGGTGAAAGTAATAAGCCAACCCTTTGCTAATCTTTCTGGAACATAGAGTCAACTCTTGATTATGTAAGGGAGCAGTGGTGTGGATAATTAGCAAAGACTGGATAGTTCCCTGTGTTTTTCTATTAACATTGGCAAGGGTGGTTGGTGGTTGGTTCCGGCTGTTTAGTAGACAGAGGAGAGAGTCTCCTTTCTCCTCAAACCTTCAACACTTCCTTTTTTCTTTTCAATTTAAGCTATAACTTGATTTCTTATTTCACAGAAGTAACCAGAAGAGAGTTTCCTATCTTCCTATCATCACATCATTCCACCTCCTGCATCTATCCACATAAACTTCATCATTTTCTGCTTTTTACCAGATCATTTCAATGAACACACAAATAACCTTTCTCCCATCTTAGAAGCAAATAATGATAACAGCACCCCTCCTCCCCCCCAAATTTCCCTTTATAACACTTACCTGCTCTTCCTTACAGTAAAACTCCTAGGAAGGGCTGTTCTATACATGCTGCAGAACATTTGCCTCATTTATCCCTGAACCCACTTGCCAACCTTGAAAGAGCTCTCATAAAGAACACCTGACTTTTATGTGAATAAATGAAATGGTCAATTCTCTGTTCTTATCTCACGCAACCTCTCAGTATCATTTCACAGTTAAGCACATCCTCATTCTTAAAACTCTTTCTTTAACTGATTTCTAGGATGATACTTTCCCTTGTCCTCCTGCATCAGTAGAGATCCCACAGTAGTCTTTCCCTACCGCCCTGACTTTTAAAGTTTAGAGTGCAGTTCCCTATTGTTCTTTTCATTCTAGTGGCTTTAAATATTATCTCTGTGCTAAGGACTTCTATGCCTGGAGGCTGTTTATCCAGATATAAACAGCTTGTGTTTTGTTTTGTTTTGCTTTGTTTTTTACTTTCTTGAGGTCTCTGTTCAAATATTGGTTTTTCAGTAAAGTCTTCTGTGACCAGCCTATACAGAAGGGAAAGCCACCCCCATCAATCCCTGTGCGCCTGGCCTTATTATTTTTCTCTTCAGCCCTAATCAACATCTGACATGCTGTATATTTACCTGCTAAAATTTAAATGAGAATGTGAACTTGCTGATGTCAGGGTTTTTACCTTGTTGACTGTGGAATCCCCGTACCTAGAACAGCACCTGTCACACAATAGGTTCTGAGTAAATATTTATTGAATGGATGGATGACTGATGTTAAGGCAAACAAGCAGCTTCTTACCTTGCTTAAAAGTTGTAGAGGCTGGGGTTCTATCATGTTTGGGTGGCAGAATAGGAAGGTGAAAAAGAACATGTATGAAAAGAGAATTGGGGCCAGAGGCCAAATATCGTAGGAAGAGAATTCTAGCTCTGTCTGAGTGAAGATAAAGTGACTTACGTAGCATAAATATGGGTGACAGACTTTTCAGACAGAGTAATCAATTACGATATTCTCATGTGGACATGGACAGCCCCAGAATTTTTTGGTCAGTAGAAAAGCAAACCTGAGATGTGCTAGGTAGGAAAAGCTATTTCCAGGGATGACTGACCCCATGAATGCTTAAAGTCTATTTGTCACAAAATGTAGCTTCTTCAATAACAGAAATATGTTTTGAAAAGATGGGGACTAATGTTCCTTTCTTAGGAAGTGTTTTTGGCTTACAAAGAGAGGCAGGATAAAAAAAAAATAACATATTATGTATATGAAAATCAGCAGCTGCAATGCAATGAAAATTAAGGCAATGAGTTTTTTTAAATTAAAAATATTCTAATTTCAACCCCCCTGTCTCTTACTACAAAAAATTCTTTAAGGCAACAAGATACAGCTGTAAAAGCTCGAAATCTATTTTAATGCTAGCTCTACTGCAAAACTAGTGGAATAGCAAAATGGGGAATTACTTATGTTCTTATTACTTCTGTTTCTTTGTTTGTATATTGAGGATGCTGGATTAAAGTAAAGTTAACAAATAAGAGTATATTTCATCTTCTGTGCCAACAGTGATTGATTCATAAGGGCAGCCTACAGAGCTTTATGAATAAGCATTTGAGATCACACCTAGACTCTGTAGAAAAGAGCGCTGAGATTGATTGGTCCTGTCTGCCTTGGGTTCAGGAAAGGTGAACGGCAGTGGGTGTGTTGTGTCTTTGCTATCCTGGACTACACAGTCCCTAAGCTATTTTTCAATTCTAAAATTCTGTGATTGGGAATGCCTAGTATATGAGGTACAGTCTTAGCAATAAAGATAATGATAAGATTTTATATATAAAATATTAAACATTCTTTTTAGTTTATGTTTTTAAAGAATCTGAATATGTTTCATAATTATTTCTTCTAAAGGTACTGGGATTTACATATTACAAACAGCATATAGAACAGTAGTGATATTTTGCCATGAAAAACCCATTAGTATCAATGAATATAATTCACATAAATCAAATTTTAGTTTAATTCAAAATGATCTTGCAGTTTTTTCCACTAGCTTTGCCTCATGGTAAGACCATAGGAAATACTATTTTAGCATCCAGGAAATGAAGCAGTTCAGTTGCAATCTTTCCAAATTATAATAGAAACTTCTAGAATTAAGTGGCAGAGAAAGGCTGATCTTTGTTTTGCTTTGGTTAGATGGCTGAATGGTGCTAAGTTAAAAGAAATATAAAGGTATGACATCTACAGATATTTAGAGATAATTCAATTCTAACCTTAATTATAAGATGCAAAAAAAATGGTCTGCTTCAATTTGTATTTCTTGGAGTGATCCTTCTCTGCCCCCATCCCCAATGTGCCATGCAAAAGAAGGAAATTTTGGGTCAAGTAGATGAATTTGATATAATTTTATCCATTTTTCAAAGAAAGTACTAGAGTGTGATACAATTATGTAACTGGCTGAAAACTAGCATTATGTTTTACATATTTTTAGTGCCTGTAACCCAAGTAATCCCAAGAACGAAATGTCAGTTTGTGGAAGTAAGCACGTGGTCTTCATATAAAAATTAAAGTGGGAACTACTACATCTTACTTATCTGCAAAAGTGGCTGAATTTGGCACTTAAGTACTTAAATTTTTGAAAGAAAATAATTTTAAAAGAACTTTGAATAAAATGTTATTTGAAATACATTATTTCACGTATAATCCTGGAGTTATGTGTGGTGTTTAGATGATCTGAGCTCATTTTCTCTAATTTCTGACCTTGGATTTATAATCAAGTTTTTTTTTTTTTTTTAAACTGGAAAATGACATTTAAAAATCATCTAATTCAGTCCTCTCATTTTCTCTTCCTCTCCTTTATATTAAGTTCATAGTTTATGTGATTTCTGTATTCATCTCAGACATTTGTTTTTGTTTTCCCATTTGTCTGGACTTACTCTTATTATTTTAGAATGAATACAATGAAATAAGCCAGATCCCACTTTCTAGATGAAGCTTAGTGTCAGGCCAACACCAAGTTCAAAGTGAAATATTTGTTAAATTACCTCAACAGTAGTTTGCTTTCACACCCTGACCACATTGTCTGATTTTTAGTAAACTGATTTGATTAAGAAAGAGTTTGTTTTACCCACCTCTTTGTAATCTCTGCTTGCAGTACTTGCCTCAGTGTGACTAGGGTGCACAAGCAGCTCTTAGACTCAAGGTTTTCTTTTACAGAACAGTCGTTCCTTACTGTCAGGGTCCACATTTTGTTCATCTTTCTCTCCATTTAATATCTTGGACAGTGCTTTCTACCCAGTAGGCTCTTACTTGAGATACAGCTTAAGGGGTTTTACCATAAATTAGGACCTCAGTTATGGTGCTAATATGAATTACTCTGGAGTCTTAGTTGAATCACTTTGAATGTTCTCTTCATCTCTTTCAAAGTCTTCCCAAACTTTGACCACCTTTGAAGACCTCACGTTATGGGGACTCCATTTGATATGTGAGATATTTAAAAATTTTAAATACCTGGTTTTCCAGGACCATTCTTTTCTTTTGCATTTCTTAGATTTATTGGGACTCCAAAATTATTTTTTTATTGTGTATTATTCTTATGCTTACAGATGAAAATTTCTGAATAAAGGATGGGTTCCTTAGGGTAATGAAGCCCCAAATCTCCTTTTAACAGTGATGAACCACTACAGAAGAAAAAAGAGAATGCTGGTATTTAAGAACACTAAATGAAATGTGTAAGTGGGAATCTTGCAGTCACCATGGGGAATTCAACACTGTATGTAGATAAGCCTCTTCATTTTACATACAAGGAAACTAAATCAAACAAAGATTAAGTGGGTTGTTGAAGATACACGTAGTTAGTATCTGAAGGACCATCAGAAGCTTATTCCAGTGCTCTTCAACTTTACTGTTCTGGAAGGTAAATCTAAGTTCTACAGATGGTCAGGCCACTTCTGTCTCTATTCCTGCCCTTTCTGCTACCTACAGTAAATCATAAGTGACCAGTGTCCCTCTAAACATTTTCCTAAAACAAAAGAGAAACAGTGAAAGGTGCTGCTGAGCTAGGTGTGGTTGCATGTGGGAGGCTGGGTGAGGGCGAGCAGTGAGTGGTTAAACACAAGATGTCACACATTCTGTTTATCTAATATTTTTAAAGTTTTTTTTTTTTTTTTTAAACTTCACCAGGTGGCACAGACATTTACAGCAAATGCTAACCACCCCCATAACCATCAACACTACCCTGCAATTGTTTTCTTCCTTATTCTGTTATACAGGAGTGCATTCCCATTTAGGGTACTTTAACTGTCAGAAATATCAGAAAGAGCTTTTGCACTTTAAGCAATCTTCCCAAACCCCTGTCCAGCAGACACAAGGAGAGTGATTTTGAAGCAATCCTTGTTTTGCCTTCCTATTGCCCTTTCACCCAAGATAAGATGTAGCTTTCAGCTAATTAGCTCTTCCTGACATTAAGATGAGAGTTACAGTGTGCTCTACCTAGAGAGGTAGATTGGGGGAGGTCACACAACTCTAACCTTGCCAGGCTTTATTTCTAAAAACCATATTTTGTTTAGTTACTTGACACCTAACATTTCAGTTGCCCAAGTGCTGATGATTTCAGGTTTCCCGTGAACTAAAACTTACCATTGTAACTTTAGGTCAGCCTCTTTACTTGGTTTCTGCCTCTTATCCTTAGATATTATCCATCCTAAGTTGTGATGAAATCCATTTTTATTTTGCTTTTTAAGAATTTGAAGAAATATCGATTATCAGCATAGAATCTACACAGCTTACTTCTATTGGCACTTTACCTAAAGATTAAAAAGCAATGAAGGAACAAGGACACCCACAATATTTTTATCATACAGTGTGCTTTGGTAGGCAGCAAGTCAGTGGCTGTGCTCTGCTAGACCTTCAGAGAGAAATGAAGCCAAGTAACATACAATTACGGGCAGCAGTACTTTATTTGAAGGGTCTTTCACAATGAAACTTTTTAGTAGGATAATTATAGACATCTGCTTCATGTACCTTAGCAGAGACATAGCCAGTATTTGTTAATATCTTCTGAGCTTTTTACAGCTTTACACAAAAGGACATATTGGCAATTCTGTTTTCCTATATAATAGGCAGACTATGCAAAATACTAAGCTAGAATTCGGCATTGTTGTAGAAATGCTCAATGTCACCAGAGCGATTGACTCATTCCACCTGGCTTACAGACATTTGGAGAAGCAAAACATATGTACCTTAATTGCAAAATGTAGGCTTAATGAACATGCAGGCATTATGTTATACCAAATGTAACAATCGACAGGATGGCAAGCTACTTAAGAACATGTCACAATGTTTGGCTTTTAAGAGGCTTGCCTTTGGCAATGTTTCAGAGAAGAATGCATTCCTTACATTTACAGCCCTGTGAGCCAATAATAAAGTGTTCAGCATATGAAGCTGGTATTTATTTTAAATTGCTATGTCAATATTTTTGTTTAAAAGAAGGCTTGATTCTCTGTGTGGACTTTGTTGAAGCCTATCACTGCTTTTTATTTGAGTTTGATTTAGCTTCTTTTCCCCCTGATTTTGTGTTTTACAGAACGGCTTGCTTGAAAGCCTTCTGATTGGGTTGGGGTGGGGCGGGGGAGGATGAAGTTACTGCGTGAATTTTAAAGCCCCAAAAATGTAAAAAGGAGCTAACACTTGCTGAAGGCATTAGAGAAGTGGCTGTAATCAAGCAGTGTTGGTTGTGTGACCCCGAAGCTTCTTAGAATAGCCACCATGTTTGGAATAATGGAAGCTCTGGATTCAAATGCCTCAGGGTGACCACACCAGCAGCTGCCGCCTTCCTCCAGGGGACTCCAGGACTAAGGCCAATGTTTAGTCCGCTTGCAGGAATCCAGAAAATCGGGCTTTTTGTTTCAAAAATACAAAATAAAGGCAGCCATTATGGAATATTGCACAACTGATTTAATCCTAATATGATGTCAAAACAAATTTCTCTAGCAGTTGAGAGAATGCTTTGTCTACCACAAAAAACAATTGCTTTGTAGAGGCCGTGTGTTCTTCCAACAAATTGTTGGGCAGTTCTGTGCATGAACTCTCACAATTCTCCATCCCAGGCATATTTCTGTGGGGTAATTAAAATGATCTTTTCATAAAGGCAGTATGAAACAGTATGCATCATCTATACACATGGAGCTGAAAAAATATTGTATTCATAAATTAAATTGGACATTTTGAAAGGTTAACGCAAAAAAGCTACTTTGCTCTTGGTAATCAATAAGGAAAAAAGGATTTCAGGTAATTAAAATCTGTGAAGTGCACATTTCTCATTTGGAGCCTATTAAAAAGAATAGAAGCAGACAGAGGCAAGAGATAAATATGGAATGCAAGTGATTCAAAATTCGTTATTATATATTGGCAAGGGAATGTAACTACATATATTCTGAGGTCCAAAATAATATAATATGTTATTACAGATATAACATTTAAATTATTCAGTATGTATATAAGTTATGTATGTATATTACTTAATTTAAACATTAAGCTGTGATTTAAAAGTATGGCTGTTCTGTATGTTGGGCTCCAGTTTAGGTATCATTTACGTCTTCCCTACTGAATGTTTGGCTCCAGAACGAGCATGTGGCATAAGTGTTTGTTAGAAATTCAGAATTTAAGGCCCATCCTAGACCCACTGAACCAGAATCTGCACAATCCCCAGATGATTCACAAGTACATTAAAGTTGAGAGGCATGGGTTTGGGTGACTGCCTCATAGATGCCTCTTAAAAAGTTATGCACAGTTTTAAGGCTCAAATCAGTAGTTTTGTTGCAGTGTGTTACTGTGAACTCACAGGGAGAGGCAGGAAACACTGAAGCTTGAGACAGGAAACAGAGTTTATTGATATGCCGGGATTGGCTCAGTGGACTCTAGTTGCAAAGATTGAGCCCCGAACGCAGTGGGGCTTTTATTTTTATATCTTAGCATTTCCAGGCTTTTGTAACAGGGCAAGAGCAGTGATCTTCTGATCTTATGTGGTTATGACTCTGTCTCAGGGTGGGAAATTACAGCAAGAGAAGCAGAGGGGAAAATTCTGTTACAGCAGTGTGTGTCAACTGCAGTGTGAAATAAGGCCTGGCTGCAGCTGCAGCTGGGTCTGTATGACATCCGGGTGAGGGTCTTGGTTACAACATAGCAGGGCACAGCTGGACAAACATGAGTGCCCAATGGCCACAGCTGGGCAGTACACAGCCGAGTAAATAATAGTGCCTCAGTTTCTTGACTAAATATGAGGATAATGACTGATTCTACAGAGGTTGTAAGAGTTAATGTGTGTTATGTGTTATAGAGCACCTGACTTTCTACAGTAGAAACTAAGGGAAACACTGAGAGTGGATCCAGACCCCATGCCCAGCACAGCTTGCTTCTGAGTCATTAATTGCACAACTTTTCTTTTTGTCTCATGGGAATATTCATTCCTCTTTCCTTGCTATTTGCTTATCAAAATTTGATCTCTGTTTCCAGGATGCAGTTTTTTATTGTATTTTTTTAATTAGAAATTTTTTACTAGAATTCTGGCCTTGGCTTTAGATACTAGACTTTGAAGCATCTGTTTCCTTGTCCTTCCCTGCTACTAACCCTCTTGGCTTCCTTGGAACCATCCAGCTGGTGACTTTTGGAGAGAGAGTTGGGGGGTGTTGGTTCAACTTTAGCTGAGGGTACCTCTGATGAGAAAGCACCTCTCAAAGACTATTTGCCACAACAGCACTTTTTGGTGGTGTAAACCACAGCTGCATGTGTCCCTTAGCTGTGTCAATCCTTAGATTGCTTGCCTGTGATTCCTGCTTCCCTCACTTCACTTTCTGGTCTTAGCACACAGCTTCTGCTAGATAGAGTATAGGTTAGAGTATAAAATTCATTTTGCTATCTCTTCAATTTTCACATAATTTGTAGACAGTTGAAGTAACATTTACTTCTTTTTAAAGTTTAATTTAAACAAAGATGTATTGTTTTTATGATACAAGAAATATTTTTGCTAATGAGATAAATATATGGCTTCTGGATAACAAATATTAGCTTAATATATATAAAATTATTTTTTCCAGTGAAGAGGAAGGTCCTGTGCTGTGTGGTGTGCAGTGTAAGGAGAAATTATAAAATACATAGCCTAGAGCATCTAGTGCACATAACTATAATACAGGTAGGCAAGTATATAAGTGCTATGAAAATAGAAGTGACAAGAAGGGCATTAGGTGCTCAGAGTAGAAAGAAATCACATCTAGCTGGTGTTTACAAAAAGACTTAAAGAAGAGGCAGTATCTGAACATATTAGAAATGGGATAGGGAAATGGTATTCCCATCCCAGGGCATAGCAAGGGTACAGATGCTAAAACAGATTTATATAAGATGTACCCAGAAGCATAACGGACATTTAGGTGAAGCTGAATGTATGTGAAGGCAAATGGTGGGAGACAGAGGAATGAATGAACACACTGTGCTAAGCATATGAACTGGATCTCTAGAAAGAGAATAACTGTTAGTTATAAAAATGGGAGAAAAATAGTGCAGGGACACAAAGTTCTGCAGCCTAAATGCCTGGCTACTAAAGTCTGACCATGAAAAGCTCACAATTAGCAATGAAAGAATGTATATGATATCATTCTTTGACGTTCTGAACAAAGTTTCTCATCTGGAGGGAAAAAAAGGCTATGCAGTGGTCCCCCCTTATCTACAGGGGATGCGTTCCAAGAGCCCCAGGGGATGCTTGAAACCACGGATAGTACCAAACCCGATATATACAGTAATATCTATATTTTTTCCTGTACATACATACCTATAAGGTTTAATTTATAAATTAGGCACAGTAAGAGATTAACAGCAATAATTAATAAGATAGGATAATTATAAAAATATCCCAGCATCACTAAGCTTGTACTTTGGGGCCACTATTAAATAAAATCAGGGTTACTTGAACACAAGCACTGCAATACCACAACAATGGGTCTGATAACCTAGATGGCTACTAAGTTACAAATGTGCGGGTGGTGTCTACAGTGTGGATACACTGGAGAATGGGGTGATTCATGTCCCGGGAGTGATGGAGTGGGACCATGAGAGATTTCATCACACTACCCAGAATGGCACACAATTTAAAACTTATGAATTGTTTATTTCTAGAATTTTCCATGTAATATTTTTGGACAGAAGTTCCCCAGGTAGCTGAAACTGTTGAAAGTGAAACCACAGGTGAAGGGGTTCTACTGTATTACAAGCCAATGACACCATCAAGTTTATCTACGAACCACAGAGCTCATAGAGAAAACAATACATGGGCCATATCTTTGTCTAAATGGATCTAATTGACTAAGAATCCAGCAAACCCACTGATTACACTTTGCAGCTCAGGAGAGATGAAGCAAGTAATGGTGATTGGTTCTTGTGAGCAAGAGGAGAACGAGGAAGACAGGAGTGAATAGAGAACAGCATGATGGACAAAGCACTGACCCAGGATGTAAGACAGGGACTGTCATACAAATTCCAACCTAATTCATGATGTGACTTTCAGCCAATCACTTCAAATTCTTGGGCTTCAGTGTCCTCATCTTTAAAATGAGGATAATCTCTAGACTCCCTTCCTAGGTTTTACATTCTCTAACTCTGAGATTCATATGGAAATTCTAGTTAATGTAGACATGGTTTACTTAATTTTCTATTTCTTTTGAAGAACACAATGAACAAACAAATTCTGATTGGGAAACTGTGCCAACCAATGTGGTGAGGTTGGCAATTTGAATTTCTCTCTGTATATCAAGGTAATAGAAATGTTCTTGAACCTATCTCAGTTGTTTTGATTCACATGGAAGGAACCATTGTTGGATACTCAGATAGTAATGTTCAACTGCTCAGATAGCAGGAGCAAAAGCACAAAGGCAGAGTTTGAGAAGAAGTAACAGTGGGCCTAAGAGTCATATTCACTGCCTTTCTGTTTTCCTGGGCAGCTGGAAGGAACAGAGTAGGCAGGAGGAAGAAGCTACGACTTGGGGCATCCTAAAGTGGGTCTGTAGAGTAGGACTTGAGGTTGGGCATCCAGGAAAATACTCTACCTCTAGCCTATGCATGAGTCTATAATGCTCAAACTTCAAGTTCATATTTTTAAAACTTAAACCGTGAAAGATCTTAAAGCAATTTACAATTAAGACTTATGCTCCCAAGTGTCAAATAGTTTATGCATTACAGGAAATGTCTGCAAATCAAATGATATATTTTAATGGGATTTTGAAAAAAATTCTGGTAGCGATAATCACCTATAATTACTATTTTCTGTACAGCCTACTCTGGAAAGAAAACTGAAAAAATTAAAAAGTTGTGTTTTCATAAAATTATTTACAATTAATGCCAAGTGAATTAAATTTCTAAGTGTTTAAATGTCAAGCTAAAGACAATGCTAATTTGACCTCCTTCAATTTTCATATGGAGGCTTGTGAAGTTTGGGCAGGTTAAAGAGAAAATCACTTTTTATTCCCAAAGGCTTTTTAAACCTGCCTTTAGTAGGCACTGTGTGTCTCCTTTTTGTAATCTCAGGTGTTATAGTCTCCTTTATCAATTGTAAGAGGTGTGGAAGACTAGTTTATATCTTTCAGAGAGGACACCTGGGTCAACAGGTTGAAAGAACTTTGAAAGTTATTTGTATCTTTGCCAGTCACTGCATTGTGGTGAGAATCACTGTGGCTAGTGTGTAAACTACCTTTGAATAAGAGGCAGAAAATGGAATTTATCAGGGGACAATGCCCTTTGTTTAGAAGGAGCAACAAAAGATGAATAAAAGGACACAGCCAGTCTTCTGCGTTTAGTGTTCCATTTTTCCAGATAAAAAGGAGGATAATATTCAATCTTGATTGTGCACAGAGGCCCTGGATACTTTAAGGAGATGGAAGAAGAAGAGAAATGAAAAAGAAATAAAGCGACCAGTATGTTCTTGAACTGTGACTTCTAGCAGCTGCATTTAAAAAACAACCATTATGTTTTCTGAGTATATCTGTGAGGCTTATCCATTATGTGTGCAAACACAATCTGATTAGTATTTGTTATAAGCTCGTCTTGTCTGCTTTTATTACAGACATCACCTTCAGATGTGGGGCCACTGCAGCTATTAAATCAGGAATATTTAGCTATTATTTGTAATAAATGTCAGCAGGGCTGAACTGAAGCCAGCAGGAAATGTTCAGGGCAGAAAACACACTGACATTCATACATGCAAATTTGTACCACTGGTAGAATTAATCATAAAAGAGGGAGGGTAGAGCACACAATGCATTTATATTACTGGTTTGGCCAATTCTTTTCTTCCTGAATATGAGAATTATAATGAACAGAAAGCAATCTGCTGACAAATGGTCCCATGTGAAGTGTAGGCAGTGAGATTAACTTTCCAAAGCAGGCACGTCTGGGTTTGTTGTGGACCACCCTCTTTCCTCCCATGCCATCCCTAGCCCTCTGAGGCAGCATTGTGATGTCCTTTTTCCCCTTTAGAAGACATCTAGATTTAACATGCACATAACTTCCCTCTTAAAATCACAGGGACACTCTATAGAACATTACATGCATATTGCTGAGCGTTGGGCCAGCCTTCCAAATATAAATCCGGAAATCAGAGTGCTTACATCACACTGGGAAAATGTGGCCATAAGAACTGATTTGTTGACTATTAAGAAAATGTCATTCACCAAAAAGGAGAGAATTTAAATCTTTCTTAATGTGCCTCTGTGTAAAGTGAGTGGAAACAACCCATATAAAGTGAATAATTTAATCTCATCCGAAAAGATGTAATCACTATTATCAAAACACAGCTATTACTTGCACTGAATATCAAAAAGTATCATTTAATTCTATGAGTAAGTAAAATTAACGCCAGAAAAGAATTAGTGTATTTATTATTTAGAAAAATAAGAAAAATGCAACTTGAAAGCATACCTTTAATTTCTTTTACTTTCTTGTTGCATGGAATTATTATTCACCAGAAAACAAAAACTGCTGAAAGAAGCTGACATAAAAATTATAGGTGGCCTCAAAGATATTAATTATTCTTGTGTTTTAGTCCTATGATTTGAATTAAAAACATTGAGAACATGAGATAAAAATATGGTTGATATAGTTAACACAAAAATGCTTTTAAAAATCATATACTAATATTTGTCAAAATTAGTAAAATCTTCTAAAATGCTCTGTGCATTATGGAAGTCAATTCAAACTATTGTTTTTCTCAGTCATTTTTCCCTATTGCTTGAATCATGCCTATGTCTACAGGATGCATACTGCAAACTGAAGCACTTTTCATGCTAATTCTAATTCCTGATGGGATATTTGTTGCATTAATTTTCTTAGCTTAGGTGTTAGGAAAGCACTTTTATAAGTCAAATGGAAAGGGACATTTCTGTTGATTAAATAAAAGCTGTACCAACTTAGTACAGTAACTGAATGGAATGACGTACTTTAATTAGGGAGATCAGTAGTGGTATCAAGGTGAGTGCTGGAAATCAGTTTTTGCCTAGAGAATGTTGACGTTGCCAATGGAGAAAACCAAAGAAGCTGATGCAGCATTGTGACTTCATAATTTTCCAAAGCTAAGCTACTTTTCTTTTTATTAAACAATGTCCTTATGGTATAATTACTGGTTCCATGTTTCATTCTATAGAGTACATACAGAAATTATAGGAATATAGTTTAAAAAATGGATAAAACTCTACTCTTACCTTTCTTAAAAAGTGATACCCTGTGTCGCTATAAAGCCACCACCAAAGAAAACCCTCACCAGATGTGCTCTCTGGACTTTGGACTTTCCAGCCTCAGAAACTGCCATAGAAATTTTACTAACTGGGGAGATCCACAGAGACCACATACCCCACGGTGCCAGTGTGTGACCGAGAAGGTAGGCCTCACTGCCGCCGGACTCCATCCCCAGCCTGGCTGAGTGTGAACCGACCAGAGAGGCACCCCACCAGAGAGGCCTGAGATCTGCGGAGGCCACACTCCCTGCAGTGCCTGTGTGCGACCAAGCAGGTAGGCCTCGCCACCACTGGACTCCATCCCCAGCCCGGCCAAGTGTGCGCCAACCAGAGAGGCACCTCCCCAGAGAGGCCCAAGACCTGAGGCAACCACTCACCTGAGGTGCCAGTGGGTGACCAAGCAGACACTGAGGCATTCATGCCAAATTGGCAGCCCCAGCAGCATCCTAGCCAGCCAATAGTGTCGAACCAGTGGACCGTGAAATCCCTTGCCACAATCACTAAACATCAAAGGAAAGATACCAGAAATATGAAAAATCAAGAATGTACACTAGCAAAGGGTAATAACACTCAAGCTCTAGATCCTATAGAACAAGAAGCTCTACAAATGTCTGACAAAGAATTTTGAGTGATGATTCTAAGGAAACTAAATGAAATACAAGAAAACTCAGCTAGATGACATGATGAAATGAGGACAAGTATACAGGACCTGAAAGAAATGAAATATACAAGGAAGTCAATGCCCTGAAAAAGAATGTAGCAGAGCTTGCTGAGCTGAAGAATTTATTCAACAAAATAAAAAACACAACAGAGAGTTTAACCAGCAGGCTTGCAGAAGCAGAAGAGAGAACTTCTGACCTTGAAGATGGGCTGTTTGAAATAACATGGGCACACCAAAAAAAAAAAAAAAAAAAGAAAGAAAAAAAAGAAAAAGAAAAAAGAATTAAAAACATTGAAGAAAATCTAAGAAAGACATCAGACAACTTTAAACAGTCAAATATCTGAGTCATGGGTATTCTAGAAGGGGAGGAAAAAGGAGATTGCATTGAAAACATATCCAACAAAACAGTGGCACAAAACTTCCCAGGTATAGGAAAAGACACAGATCTTCAGATTCAGGAAGCTCAAAGATCTCCAACTGTATACAACCCAAAAAGTTCTTCTCCAAGAAGTGTTATAGTCAAATTGGCAAAACTCAAAGACAAAGAGAGAATCTTAAAAGCTGCAAGAGAGAAGTGTCAAATCACCTACAAGGGAGCCCCAATCAGACTCACATCAGACTTTTCATCACAAACCCTAAAAGCCAGAAAGGAATGGGATGATATATTCAAAATACTAAAAGATGGAGATTGCCAGCCAAGAATACTCTACCCCACACGGCTATCCTTCTGAAATGAAGGGCAAATAGTATATTTCTCAGACAAACAAAAACTGCGGGAGTTCACTACTGCATGGCCACCCTTACAAGAAATTCTCAAAGGAGTACTGGGTTTGGTACCTGAAAAATACCTACCACTGCCACAAAAACTCAAGAAAAATCAAAACTCGCTAGTAAAATAAAAATGCCAACAATGAAGAGGAAAAAAAAAGTTTATCTACAACCCAAGGAACCAACAAATACAGATGACAAACAGTAAATCAGAAAAAAGGAATAAGAGACACTAAAGACATCCAAACAAAAATCAATAAAATGCTAGGAGTAAATCAAAACTTTTCAACAACAACTCATAATGTAAAAGGATTAAATTCCCCAATCAAAAGACACAGACTGATTGACTGGATTAAAAAGGAGGACCCAACTATATGCTGCCTTCAAGAGATGCACCTCACCTATTTAGATTCACATAGACTAAGAGTGAAAGGATGGAAAAAGATTTACTATGCAAACAGAAATGAAAAACGAGCTGGAGTAGCTAGTCTTATGTCTGATAAAATAGACTTTAAACTAAAACCATAAAAAGAGATAATGAGGGCCACTCCATAGTGATAAAAGGATTGATCCATCAAGAAGACATAACAATCATAAATATATTTGCACCCAATGTCAGAGCAGCCAGATTTATAAAGAAAACTCTCTTAGACCTAAAGAAGGAAATAGACACTGATACCATAACAGTAGGGGACCTGAACACCCCATTCTCAATATTGTAAAGATCATCTAGGCAAAGAATTAGCAGAGAAACACAAGATCTAAACAACACTCTAGACCAATTGGACTTGGCAGATATCTACAGAACATTCCATCCAACAACCTCAGAATATTCATTCTTTTCATTAGCACATGGATCATTCTCCAGGATAGAACACATGTTAGGTCACAAATTAAGTCTCAACAAATTCAAAAAAATTGGAATTATCCCATGTATTTTTTCAGACTACAATGGATTAAAATCAGAAATCAATAACAAATGAAATTCTGGAAACTATACAAACACATGGAGATTAAACAGCATTCTACTTAATGACATATGAGTCTAAGAAGAAATCAAACAGGAAATCAAAAAATTTATTGAAACTAATGAAAACAATGATACATCATACCAAAACCTGTGGGATACTGCAAAAGCAGTACTAAGGGGGAAATTTATCGCATTAAATGCTTACTTCAGAAGAATGGAAAGATGGCAAGTGAACAACCTAATACTTCAGCTTAAAGAACTAGAAAAACACGAACAATCCAAACCCAAAGTTAGCAGATGGAAAGAAATCATTAAGATCAGAGCAGACTGTAATGAAATTGAAACCAAAAAAAAAAAAAAAAAAAAAGATACAAAAGGTCAATGAATCAAAAGTTTTTTTGAAAAGATAAATAAAATTGACATACCATTAGCATGGCTAACTAAAAAAAGAAGAGAGAAGACCCAAATAACAAAAATTAGAAATGAAAAAGTTGATATTACAACTGATACCTCTGAAATACAAGGAATCATTAGAGACTACAATAAACAACTATACGCCAACAAATTTGAAAATCTGGAGGAAATGGATAAATTTCTGGACACACACAAACTGCTAAAACTGAGTCAAGAAGATGTAGAGGATCTGAACAGACCCATAACAATAAAAGAGATTGAAGCTGTTATCAGAAGGCTCCCAACAAAGAAAAGCTGAGGACCAGATGGATTCACAGCAGAATTCTACCAAACATTTAAAGAGAAATTGACACCAATTCTCTACAAACTATTCCAAAAGATTGAAAAAAGAGACAATCCTCCCAAACGCATTCTGTGAAGCAAACATAATCCTGATACAAAAACCAGGTAAAGATATACAACTAAAAAATAAAACTACAGGCCAATATCCTTGAGGAACTTAGATGCAAAAGTCCTCAATAAAATACTAGCTAACAGATTACAGCAACACATATGCAAAATTATACACCATGATCAAGTGGGATTCATCTCAGGGATGCAAGGTTGGTTCAACATATGCAAATCAATAAATGGGATACACCATATCAATAAAATCAAACACAAGGATCATATGATCATCTCTATAGATGCTGAAAAAGCATTTGATAAAATTCAACACTCATTCATGATAAAGACTCTTGACAAGTTAGGTATAGATGTAAAGTATCTCAAAATAATTAAAGCCATATATGACAAACCCACTGCCAATATCATCCTGAATGAGGAAAAGCTGAAAGCTTTTCCTTTAAGAACAAGAACTAGACAAGGATGCCCACTCTCACCACTCCTATTCAACATAGTGTTGGAAGTACTAGCCAGAGATATCAGAGAAGAGAAGGAAATAAAGGGCATCCAGATTGGAAAAGACGAAGTCAAACTGTCCCTGTTTGCAGATGACTTGATCCTATATATTGAACAGACTAAAGACTCTAAAAAAAAAAAACTCTTGGAGTAGATAAATGATTTCAGCACAGTAGCAGGATACAAAATCAACACACAAAAATCAGTAGCATTTCTTTTCTCCAATAGTGAATATGCAGAACGTGAAATCAAGAAAGCTTGCCCATTTACAGTAGCCACCAAAAAAGTAAGATACTTAGGAATAGAGTTAACCAAGGATGTGAAAAATCTCTCTAATGAGAACTACAAACCACAGTTGAGAGAAATTAAAGAGGACACAAGAAGATGAAAAGATGTCCCATGCTCTTGGATTGGAAGAATCAGCATTATGAAAATGTCCATACTACCCAAAGTGATATACAAATTCAATGCAATCCCCATCAAAATCTAATGACATTTTTCTAAGAACTGGAAAAAACTATCCAGACATTTATATGGAATAACAAAAGACCATGCATAGCCAAAGCAATTCTTAGCATAAAAAATAAAGCTGGAGGCATAACACTACCTGACTTTAAACTATACTACAAAGCTATAATAACCAAAACAGCATAGTACTGGCATAAAAACAGACACACAGATCAATGGAATAGAATAAAGAATCCAGAAATCAACCCACACACCTACATCCATCTGATCTTTGACAAAGGCACCAAGCCTATACACTGGGGAAGAGACTGCCTTTTCAGCAAATGGTGCTGGGATAACTGGAATCCATATGCAGGAGAATGAAACTAAACCTATACCTCTTACCATGTACTAAAATCAACTCAAAATGGATTAAAGAATTAAATATACACCCCAAAACAATAAAACCTCTTAAAGAAAACATAGGAGAAACACTTCTGGAAGTTTCACTGGGCACAGACTTCATGAATATGACCCCAAAAGCAGAGGTGACCAAAGGAAAAAGAAACAAATGTGATTATATCAAACTAAAAAGCTTCTGCACAGCAAAAGAAACAATTAACAGAGTTAAAAGACAACCAACAGAGTTAGAGAAAATATTTGCAAAATATACATCTGACAAAGCATTAATATCCAGAATATGCAATGAACTGAAACAACTTTATAGCAAAATCCCAAGTAACCCACTTAAAAAATGGGAAAAAGAGCTAAATAGGCATTTCTCAAAGGAAGATATACGAATGGCCAACAGACACATGAAAAATTGCTCAACATCAGTCAGCATTCAGGAAATGCAAATCAAAACCACAGTGATTTACCATCTCACCCCAGTTAGGATGGCTAATATCCAAAAGACTATGAATGATAAATGCTGGCAAGGTTGCAGAGAAAAAGGAACTCTCATACATTGTTGGTGGGAGTGCAAAATAGTGCAGCCTCTATAGAAAATGGTATGGAGGTTCCTCAAACAATTGCGGATAGATCTAACATATTGCCCAGCTATCCCACTGCTGGGAAAATACCCAGAGGAAAGGAAATCATCAAGTCAAAGGTATACCTGTTCTCCAATGTTCATTGCAGCACTATTTACAATAGCTAAAAGTTGGAACCAGCCCAAATGTCCATCATCAGATGAGTGGATACGGAAAATGTGGTATAGCTACACAATGGAATACTACTCTGCTATAAAAAAGAATGAAATATTGCCATTTGCAGCAACATGGATGGACCTAGAGCAAATTATATTAATTGAAACGAGTCAGGCACAGAAAAAGACATATCACTTATTTGTGAGAGCTAAAAATAAATAAGTAAATACAAAAATAAACTAGGGGCAGGGAGGGAAGAAGACACAACAATTACAATTCCTTGAAGTTGATACGACAAGCAAACAGATATGAGGTTGTTGGGAGGGAGTGGGGAGAAGGAGGGGTAGGGAGGCATCAGTAATGGGCCATGATAATCAACCACATAGTATATTGACAAAATAAAATAAAATTTAAAAAAATGGATAAAAAAGGCATAAATTCATTACAACAATAGAGTAATCATCTATTTATGAGAGAGGTCAATATCAGGGGGAAATTTCTACTGCAGATACCCACCCTATTTGGCCTTACATAACTGAAAATTTTGGCTTTGGGCTTCCTGGTGGCCAAAGAGAAAGGGCAACAGGATTCTTATGTAATTTGAATCATTGGAAAGAAGAAATTATCAGTAATTTGAGACAGGAAGACTCTATAGTGGCCCCATGATCTCTGTCTCTTGGTATTCTTGCCCTGTGTAAACCCCTCCCCTCGAGTGTGATCAGGACCCATAACTTCTAACCAATAGAATATGGTACAAGTGGCAAGACATATGTGATTATGTGCGGGTGTTTATGTTACATAAGTTCGTACTGCTTATCTTACTAGGACTCTCAAATTCTCTCCCTTGCTGGCTTGGAAGAAGCAGAATACCATATTGTGAGCTGTCATATGGAAATGGCCACATAGCAAGGGAATGGCAGCCTCCAGCAGACAGCCACCGAGAAACTAACGCTCTCCCTATGGCAGCACAAGGAACGAAATGCTGTCAACAACCACTCGAGCTGGAGATCACTTCCCGTTCTAGCCTCAGCTCTGGCTCGAGACTGCAGCTCTGGCTGACACCTGTGAGACCCTGAAGCAGAGGACCCAGCTAGGTCATTACAGGACTCCTGGTCCACAGAAATTGTGAGATAATAAATGAATCTTGTTCTAAACACTAAGTTCGTGGTAATGTTGTTGTGTGGCAATAGATAACTAGTGCATGATTATAAGAAATCTTCTTCAGTTTCTCTGCTGTTTGGGCCCTAAAATCACTCTTTATTTTTAATTTAACTTTGAGATCCAAGGATTGTTTCTTTTCCCTCATCAAATTGCCTGCAGCTTCTACTCTCCTTAGAAACTTGCTCCCTTCGCTCTTTAAAGATAGTAACTTCGCTTTCCTGTGTATTCTCTGTTTTCCATCTTGAGACAGCTCTCTTTTCTCTACACTCAAAGAAAAATGAGAGTTCCATGTCTGTAGAGACAACTTATTATTTTCCCTTTCTCTTTTCCAAAAGATGGCGATGCTGATTTTAAAAAAGAAGCATTGTGCAATTTACAAAGTAAAAATTTTATGAGAGATAATACAATTGAAAACATATATTATACCAGGCTCTGTTACGCCAGGCTCTGTTCTAAGTGCTTACATGTTAAATCATTTGATATTAATAAGCAACATTTGTTTTCATGAGAAAATTGACGCACAGAGAGGTTAAATAACTTTCTCAAGGTTACAAATTTTTTAAGTGCAAACTGGAATCTAATTCCAAACAATTTGGTTTCTGAATATGTACTTTTGACTACTATGCCATGCTGCCTCTCAAATTCTATGAACAGGGTAATACAGCTACTAGAATGGATGTGATAGGATGTCAAGTTGAGTCTAAGTTTCCTGGTGGTGTTGCAAATAATGAAATGTGCTAAGTCATTTAATTTTCATTGTGTAAGACTAGTTTTGTGAAATAGGCAATGAATCAACCTCCATGTAATAAAAGGAGATTCAAAGAGCTGTGTTTGAAGCTACCTTTTCTTCCCACATTGGGCATATGGCCCAAATCACTTCCTCGTCAGGAGGCTCATTTTAGAGCCAATTTTGATTTATCTGAATTATACCTAAGAAGGAAGCATTTTCTCTCAACTTGGTTATCCTTCTTGAACCTTCAGATTTAAGCAATATGACTATGTGGTGTGTTTTTCAGGCCTCTTGTAGCCATTCCTCTATCCCCACCTTTTCTTTCTTGATTGTTGAAGTTTTATGTAGTGTGGTCTTCAATTTTATGTGTCAACTTGGGCCATGGTGCCCAGATATGTGGTCTATGTGGTCAAACATTATTCTGTGTGTTTCTGTGAGGTGGTTTGTTTTTGTTTTCTTTTTTTGGATGAGATTAACATTTCAAGCAGTGAACTTAGAGTAATGCATATTGTTCCCCATAATATGGGTGGGCCTCATCCAATCAGTTAAAGGCCTGACTAGAACAAAAGACTGACCTCTCCTCAGCAAGAGGAATTCTACCAGCAGATGGCTTTAGGACATGATCTGCTGTATCAGATCTTGGGTCTCTGGCCTGCCAGCTCACCCTGCAAGTTTTGGACTTGCCAGCCTTCATAATCATGTCAGCCAATTCCTTAAAATAAATCTTTCCACATATTTATATACACATCCTATTGGGTCAGTTTCTCTGGAGAACCCTGACTAATACAGTGGCCACATGCTTCAGGGGAGGTTGGCTCTCTTTTTCTGGCATAGGAAGTGAAAATGACATCTGAGAGGAATTCTACTGGGGACATTTTGGGAAATATCTCCTTAGTGATAGAAGAAGATACAAAAGAGGAGACCCTCCCTCTTATTTCTCTGGACTTTGTTGGCTCTTGTGACACCAGGAACCATGCTGTTTAACTTTGGATGATGGGAGAAGGTGGCCAAAGGAACAAAGATGGTATGCTCAGGATGGCCAAGCAGGAAGCTGAGAGATTCTGGGTGCTTGAGATGACATTTAGCTGCTGAATTAGCCAAACTAAGAACCCTGAGTTCAGAACTTTTTGACATGCAGGATAATAAATATCTATTTTGTTTAAATCAAATCTAGTTTGGTATTAATTTTATTTGCTACTGAAAATATCCTAATGAATGGTTATAAATACACTATATATCTCTAGGGAGTTGAACTGATTGGCCTGCTATGTGTAGTTATTAGGTACTGATTACTAAATTAGGTTACAACCTCATAGGAATATAGGTCCAGGCAGTTAACATGTTTGAGCGAACAATAGGTAGTGGTGTGGACTGTGGGGTACTTGAAGAGTATATAATCAGCCTAAAGGGGCAGCTACTCAGCTCCTACAAATTGTTACCATTTCATAATTCAATCTTGGTACCATATTTTTGAGAAAATCTGGATTATTCTGTGAAATTTCCCAATTTTTGGGAGTTTGTAATTAATTCAATTCATAAAAAGAAAATATAAGTGGGCCAAACAATTAAGGATGAAGGCTAGAGTCCACCTTTAAGCTTTTAGCTTGCAATTTCTGTGGAGAATTTCTGCCAGATATAATTTTGTGTTCAATTTTATGTTATTGTAATTAATGTTTACCTCTTCTCCCTTGTACTACATAAGTGGCAGGACTAATGATCTTTTAAGGACATTCCTGGTTAGTAATAATAAAACCACATTGCCTCAATATAGAAAAATGCCTATCTTCCCATTTGTTTTAATTTAAAGCATTACAATGCAATTAAAATATAATGTGTAAAAGAGAAGTGTATTAGTCCACTTCTGTTGCTGGTGACAAAATACATGGAACTGGGTGATTAATAAAGAAAATGAAATTAATTGCTTACAGTTTCTGAGTCTGCTGGTGGCACCAACAGTGACCCAGGGGTCTCACATTGCAAGATGGCGGAGCAGAGAGAGAGAAATGTGGACTCTCCTCTTCTTTTAAAGCCTTCAGAACCACACCCCTGCAAAAATCCCTGTGAACAGACTTTTAATACATTCACTACTGAATGATCCTACAATCCAATCACCTCTTCAAGGCTCCACTTTTCAATTTCTGTAATAGGATTTCCCACCCTCTTAATAGTCACCGTGGAGGCCAAGTTTCTAATACATAAAACTTGGGGGACACAATTCAAGCTTCAATGAGTTTGGGGGGACATAATTCAATCCACTACAAGAAGAAATGTAGAACACATATTTTGCAATCATTTAAGTTGATATCCATTTATAAAGAGACACAGAGCTCTTTTATGATTTTTATTTTGTTATAAGGTGTGCTTGCTGAATTGGCAACACAGTCCACCTAGATTTTAAATTCCATTTAGATGAATATACAAAGATTCCTATGCTGCTCTGCTACCAGGTATTGCCCCTGGGAAAATTATGTAACCTTCTCAAAGTTATTTTTTCCCATAAGCAAAATATCAAAGTTGAGAATAAAAGCAGAAACATTCTTTTCAATTTTAAGATACAATAATTCCTATTGGTTTTGTAATAGCAGACAAATATACATGTTGGGAGAGCTGATGGTACAATCTTTATAATTCTCCAGGGTCAGAAGTATTACCTTTTAAATATCATGTAAGGGGGTCAATTTGTGAAGCCATCTAAGTCCTCAAACTTATTCATAGTTCCAACTTAAATAAAATTTTTGAGATGAGTTTCATATGTTCTGTAATCATTAGGGAATGTAGTACTTCCTTTTATTTATCCCCAAATATGGATTTTTAAAATAAACTACAAAAGTAAAAGTATGTAAATAAGTTGTCCTCATAGGTGGGACTAAGCCACCCATGCAATATTTCTTTGCTTAGTTAAAAAATACCTTATTAAAACTGTAAAAGTATAATAAAAAGGGTGTAGTGATATTGCTGCTGTTTCCTGCAGTGATGAAAAATAAATAGCAGTAACAACTCCTACCAGCGTGGTGTCATTTATCAAAAGATGACTTACACTTTCTCTAAGCTACATGTTCCCCAAGCACAGGACAAAAAGCATTCTGAATTTTCCTTTTGATTTGCTTGTATCCTTTTTCAGGCTCTTGGCTAATTGTGCCAAATTCGACATATCAATCTTCTATGTGAATAGAACAAATATATGTTCAATAGGAGAGAAATTTCTTATTGAATGTGTACACAGAATTCAGTGACTAACAAATATGACCTAACTCTTTAGGGAAGGAGAATGAAATTGAAATGCTTCAAACACTGAGCCTTGGTGTTAACAATGAATTGAAATAATCTGGTCTTTTTAAAATATGGAGTTCTCACCTGCTTGAGAAGACTTTTTATTATGTAGAGACTTTGATGCCCTCCATTTTACATTCTAGGTGTTCAATGACCATTCATGCAAAATAGGATTTTTATTTTTAAGGAGACACTGCCCCAAATTGACTTATTTTGAGATTGAAATATTTAAAAATATTTATCATCTTCCGACTTTTTGTTGTTGTTGTTATGCACAGGATTAGGAAAATTTTAGAGGTCCTGGAAGCAGCAGGGGTGGAAATTTACGTGTTTATTAAATCTAAGTTAAAAGCTCCCACACTAGATTCCCCAGCTGGCAATTCCAGACTAGAGCCGTTAGGTTTGTTAAAATTGATTTTAGCATGGCTAAAAAAATTATTTATTTTTGTTTGTCTTCAACTATTCTTGTGAAAAGGAATGGCTATGAAGTGTTTTTGTGCAATTCATCTAGGGCCTCAATTTTTTTTTTTTTTTGCAGCTGTTATCTGGTTATTTGAATATGACTAGTGATCCCATATGACTTTGATCTGAGATACTTGAATCTCCTCCAGTTCAGGTAGAAAATATGTCAGAATTCATTAAGAGGTTATCCATACACTATATTAATTTTTATAAGTTGCTTCCTAAATTATAGTTCAGTATGACACACATAAGCATCACCGAGATCATGTATTATTTGGATAAAATTAATGTATTTTGCTAGTAGTTATTGTCACAGCTATTCTCTGACACTGCGCCATGAGTAATCATTGTCTTTTGGTAAATTATTTAAAACACAGGATTTTATTTTCATTCTCATTGAAGGAATATGTTGAATGAGTTGTGTTCACTGTTACATGTCCACAGCTGTTGCAGATTCCCACCTGTGCAGATGATGGAACGCTTGCCCCTTGATTCGGTTGATTGACTGCAGGAGGGCATCATAGTGTAAATAATGCCTGATGTGGAAAGGCATCAGGGCCTACCATATTCTCTCAACTGAAAATTAGAATTAGGAAATAGGGAAATAAAGAGTGGTTAAGAAGGAGGGGGCGGGTGAAACTGAAAGATATCATGAAATAGAAATAAGACCCTGAGTGATGCAGAACTCTGAGTAAGCAAAAGTTATAAAGAGAAGGGATTGCAAATCGGTCTCTAGCTGTGTGAACAGGATAGTGAAGCATGTAATTGGCAAGAAACCAAATTCAGGGAACACCAGAACACTGGTGTAAAGATTCTGCTATGTTACGAGGTTTTTACCTTTCTGGCCACCAGCGTGTCTTGGGCTTCTGTAGCCATGTATTCTTACAGTACACTTTTCATTATTTAAGATAACTCAAGTTTGTCTCTATTTCTTGATATAAAAGGAGAACTATTCATTTTTTTTCCCTTGCAGCTGAACCAGTTCTTTAAGTGAAATAATTTTTAGATCCCTAATATTTTATAGCAAATGGAGTTCTGCACACTCGAAGTGATGGTGGGAGCTAAAGTGCCTCTCACAATTTTCCCTTCGGGCCCCATTCCCCATTGTCAGCCACTGAGTCAACCATGTAGATTTGAATTCCAGCTTCAGACAGTTTATTGATTATTTATTATTTTTTAAAATTATACATACAGGTGGGGTACAGCATCTTCAATAATTGTGTACAACATGTGGTGGTTAGATTAGTATGGTTAGCTTATTCATCAGTTTAAAATCCACTAATCTGAACTAAAGACACAGATCAATACATAAACTAGCAATGAAAGGAAAAGGTTGGACCCAGACACACGGAGGCATTTTTTTTTCTTTTGGTGGGTTTGGGTCATTATTTTATCATGATTCTTATCGATTCTTTGGCTTTGGGACCTCAATCTTCATTTCTCTCACAATCTCATACAATATCAAGAAATTGTGTGCAACTACGAGCTTGATAACTCCAGCCTAAACGACTTCCCCGGACTCCAGACTCCTCTACCCAGTTGCCCACAAACTTTCCCCATTGCGTGGCTAATGGCATCTCATAAAGTAGGGGAAAAAATTAAGTCATTATACAAAGCAGCTGTATATTATTACTGGTAATGCACAATGCTTTCTCCTCCTCTAAAATAAAAGGTGTCCATGAGAGCCAACGACAGACACCATTATTACATGTTGTTAACATGGTACATGTTGTTCACAGAGTAGTCTTTTACCTGCACACATCATAATAGCAAAACTATTTTTTATTTAGACACTTTTAGAATGGAAGCTGTATGTTTTTGCTGAGTAAAGAAGGAGAAATTGATGAGGTCTTTTTGATGTGTCAAAGTAGAAAAGCACTTTTTTAAACCAAGCGAAGTGTACAAAGACATTCCTCCCACCCACTTTATTTTTGACTCTTACCATGTCTTCGAAGGCAAAGGTTAAGATTAGAATGTTTGTTGGAGACTCATTTGGTGATATGAATAAAAAGCTAGAAGGTTAATTTTTTTGTTTGTTTTATTTATTTTTATTGATTATGCATATTCATGGAGTACAAAGCTGACCGTCACCACCTGTGTCCAAGATGTGTTGGCCGGATCAATACTATCAGCATGCCTGTCACCACAAACTGTGATTATTCTCCATGTGCCCCTCCTGATTAATCCTCAACCTGCCTCCCCCTCACACCCTCTCCCTCTCCACCCTGCAACCCTAGGTATGCTGTTTCCCTCTGTAAGACCAATGCACCACTGTGATCTTTCCTTCCTTCTTTGTCTCTTAGCTCCCTCTTATGAGTGAGGACATGTGGTATTCTTCCCTCTGTGCCTGGCTTATTTCACTCAACATAGTTTTCTCTAAGCTCATCCATGTTGTTGGGAATGGGAGAATTTCATTCTTATTTATGGCAGAGTAGTATGCCATGATGTATATACCACATTTTCCTTATCTAGTTGTCTGTTGATGGATATTTAGGTTGGTTCCATATCTTGGCCATTGTAAATAGAGCTGCAGTGAACATGGGAATGCAGATATCCCTTCAACATGATGATTTCCTTTCCTTTGGGTATATACCTAGAAGCTGGATTGCTGGATGGTAGATCTATCTGTAGTTTTTTGGGAAATCTCTGTACTGTTTTCCACCAACAGTGTAGGAGCGTTCCCTTCTCTCCATATCCTCTCCAGCATTTGTTATTTTCTGTCTTTTTGTTTATAACTAGTCTAACTGTTGTGAAGTGATATCCCAATGTGGTTTTAATTTTCATTTCCCTGATGATTAGTGATATTGAGCATTTTTTAAGTGCCTGTTGGTCATCTGTATGTCTTCCTTAGAAAAATGTCTATTTAGGTCCTTTGCCCATTTTTTAAATGGGTTATTATTTTTTTTATTTATATATTTTTTACTGTGTAGTTCCTTGAGTTCCCTGTATATTCTGGATATTAATCCATTGTCAAATGTATACTTTACAAATATTTTCTGTAGGTTTTTGTCTCATTCTGTTAATTTTTGAGGAGAGATCAAATGTCACAGCTTCAGAATATGTTCATTTGCTGAAAATCTTTGGTTTAATGGGAGCCAGATTTTCTTTTAGGAGTGCACGCTTTTGTTCATACCAAGAGACTTGTTGGCTCACCTTTCTGTCAACTCCTCCTCTTTAATGATTGCGTATGACAAAAGATTGGAGATGGGTAATTGGAGGAAGCTAAAGTGAGAAAAAGGGCAAACAAGGAAACTGTAAAATAAAATAGAATTCCGCTGGTAGTGGTGACAACAAATAAAATTTCCTTCTGTTACTAGTATTGTCTTTTTCACTAGCAATATTAGAAAATAATCTCCACAATTAAGCTCAGAAGAAGTGTTTCTGCTGTTACATTTTATGTAATTGTGGAAAAGTTGTTTATGGACAAAAAAGATTTCTTAAACAGCAACTGCATGTAAGAGTCTGTGAGAGCCACTTCACATATAATTTCACCCTCACAAAAGTCTTCAAGGTCGGTGTTATTACCCTGTTTTGCAGACTATGAAACAGAGGTACCAAGTAGTTAAGTAATGAGCCCTGGGTCAGACAATGTGTGTACTGAACTTAGGTTTCAAACCCAGGTTTGTCTTGCTTCCAAATTTATACTGTTACCATTACATTTCTTTAATAAAAACAAGAAAGATGACCATGGGAGTATGATACATTTTGTAAAACTTAAGGACTATGTTCTTGTAAACTAGTTCTAATGGTAACTCCTTTATTCATGCTCTAGTAATATTCAAGGCATTGCCTACATTTTAAATCTTCTAAGATAACTAATTTAAAGAGAAAAGCAGACTTTTATATTTGTGATTTTGAGGACATCAAAAATAAAATAGTGGAATAATTTTTTAGTTGCAAGTTTTAGAGTACATGCTAAAAAAACTAATAGTTACTGAAATACCTGACTTTTGTCTTCAGATGGTTGTCTCTCAGTATCCATAATTACACATTAAACATTCTTCCAATGTTGTTTTTAACATTACTAGTATTCATCTTATTGTAGTTTCCAAAATTGGAGACTTAATTGGAGCAGTAAATCATTTTGAGGACTAAATTTCTTCCTTCATTTCTGTATGATAAAGCATTTGATCCCATTATGTCGTGGTTATCAACACCAAAAAGTTATTTTAGTATTCATTTTTAGGACCCCTGTGAACTCTGCAGTGATTAAGGAAAAAGTGATGGCATGTGTCTCTTTCTTACATGATTAAATGGAGATTGGAGAACAGCTATAGTCCACCCTCACCCTTCCGCCCTGCCCCTGTTAGCACTGGCTTCCTAGAAGCCTGGGGTCAAATTTAATACACGTTTGCTGTAACTAGTCCCTATTGCTTATTATAAATATTTTAAAAGTTTTCTCATCTTTACAGTTTTTTATTTGTCTTCATTCAGTTTTTTTTGTAATATGCTTGTATTTTAGTTGTCTCCAATTCTTTTTAAAAGGAACATATATTATCTTTCCACTGAATAATATGTCACCATCTTATGTCAAATAAAAATAAAGGATAGTTTAGTTATTTAATCTATAAAGCCAAGGAAAATTATGACTAGAGAAATAATTTATTGAGTGTATCAGTGAAACATCATTGTCTTACCACATTTCCTATGTAATACTAGTACCTTTCAAAAAGTTACTTAAAAGAGGCTGCCTTTGTAAACTGGTTTTTGGAATAATATCTTACTAGGTGCTTGAAAAATGTTAAAAGGCAAACCACAAAATGTGTATATGTTTAAAATTTGATCTTTACAACTAAGAGAAAATAGTGGCTTTTGACTTCATTATTCATTACACACAGCAGTGAACGGGTGGTTATTGTACAACACCAAACATTCTGTGGTGAGATTTGCTGTAATAACACAAACCAACAGGTTCAAACCTTAGAAATGACCTTTTAAAGGGCAGGCATTCAATTTTGACAGAAATAATCAACAGCAGGCTTGAGGGTAAAATATAAAAATTTTAAACCCTATCATTAGGCGACTTATTTAAAAACACAGGATGAGAGGCACAGATGGTTCATATTAACAAAAGCAAACAAACAAAAGACTAAAAACAGGAGTATAAAATTAGCAATGGCAAGAGTTGAACTACTTTAACAGGCCAGCTCTAAAAAATATATATATATATCTCTTGGTCAATCAGCATTTATTGGAGGTAAAAGCCATTATAAGTCTTTGCTTTAAAGAAATTTACCATCTAATAAAGGTGATAGAACTTACACCAGTTATATAAATCTTTGTTTAAATGAAATTTCATTCTGTAAAATTATTTGTTGAAGAGTAAAAAACAAGCTTTGGAAGAGATAAAAGCTCTGGTACATGAATAGATATGAATGCAGATTTAAGTTCCTTTGTTTCTGTATATTCCAAGATATATCTCTCTCAATCAGTTCTTCTGCTAAATTATATAAAACTAAAGTATGGGAAAGTGGTAATTGTTTCCAAAAGCAGTCACTGATTCGAATCATCAGGCTTATAGTCAGATGACATTTATGAAGCATCTACTGCATAATAATTCATTTAAAAGCTATGCAGGGGTGAGAAGATGGTGGTTTGGATGGGGGCATGTTCATAAGAAATAATATGAATGGTTTTTGTCCTTATGAGTGAAGTGGTTTAAGACTGTAGATATAGCTGGGGAAAAAAATAGAAGTGAGAGTGAAGGTCTGTGTTCCATAAACTATTCTTCATTCCCTTTTGTATCTTTCCCTCTTGGGCTAATTTTTCCTTACTCCTTTTAAAAATCATTCTTCTTTTCTTATATTTCCCAGATGCTTAAGCACTAAGCCCAAAGTGGTTGGAATGAAGGAAGAATATGGTTGGATTGCTTATGGGGCAGAATTTTAGCTTTTCTTGACTTGATTTTTGGTCATAGTGAATTCACCTTTGTGACTATTCTTGGCTATGTATGAAAATAAGAGTCTGATTATTTTGCTTGTCTGAAGGATTAGAATCCTCAATCATTCCTAATTTGAGGGAAGAGAAAAAGGGGCCTTCTTGAATGCCAGTAACTCTGAACTTTGGTTTTATGAATGTCCTAGGTATTTGATTGTTGTCCTTCAAATGTACTTTCTGTGATAGCATGTAAGGCTGTCAATGGGAAGCTAATCTATTTGATCTCTTAAATAAAGTGAATGGTTTCAAGGACACCTGCCTATACAAAACACTATTGTATATCAAATTGCTTTTATTAAGTTGTTTTATAAATCGAAAAACTGAGTAGCATAGAAAGTTTAGTGACTCTCCTGCACTGCTCAGCAAGTCATTGTCAAAATAATGCAGACTTCTGAAATGGAACAGAAAGCCCAACAATCAGGCAATTGTGTATGTGCATGTTTTGCCCAGGCTGCTTATGGGCTCCATTATATTTTGTGTGGTCACTTGTTTCTTCCAGTTGGCCACACTTCAAAAGCACCAGCTCTCAGAAGCAGTAACTTCAAGAGAGGCACCATTGGCAGCATTTGGCTCATCATTGACCCTGAAACCCCGACTCTATACAGCAGCCCATCCACACAAACATGACTGTGATTGACCCACAAAATGCACTCACTCCATGAGAGCCAATATTCATCTGATTGAATGAGTCGAATGGGCCAGGGATAGTAATATGTGCACAAAAATACACATCATATTTTTCTTTTTCAAAACTATGAACTTCACTTGTCAGAATACAGAATTATCTTTCCATTCGCAAGATTTCTCACTCTGTCTCTGATTTCTCCATGTTTCCTCTCTGCTGCATTAGCCTTGAATGAGCTGTAAATGGGATAATGTGGAGTGCAGGAAGGATATAACATTCAGCGGGGCAAAGCGAGGGTGGCGATCCTTTCCAGAGTTGATCTTCTAATGACTTGTTCACTCTTCCAGCTGGCTGGCCCAGTCATCAGCACTAGCATTTTAGAGAACGTAGCCTTCCAGCTGCTAGTACTTTTGTCATACGTACTGTTGCATTCAATGCCAGTCTGACAGGGCAGTGTTGGCAGAATTTTTCTAACCTCGGGTACAAAGGCAAAGCAAAACAGTTACATGTTAAATGGATCAGAACCATTTCTTATCTCCCCTTGGAAGGAAAAATACTTTTGCCTTTTCAGATATATGAGGGTGAAATAAGGTGGGCATGTTGTGGGGAAAGAGACGAATCAAAGAATTTCCTTATGCTTCAATCAGCACTAAATGCTGCTTTGACACATGTTTTCCACAAGGAGGGCAGAACTGGGGCTGTCATAGAGTAATTAGAAGCTGGTACACTGAGCACTGTGTTTGCCCTTCAACCGAATACCACAGGTAGCTAAGCCCTTTTTGTGTGCCTCTGTGGCAGGGATTCTCCTTCCTGGTGGTGATGGAGAAGTGTCTACAGATGTTTTCTGCAGATGTCTCCCAGCAGGGACTCCCTCTGACTGCTACTTTTTCTTGTTGCCTGCTTCCTTTCTTAGTTCCCATATCTATTCATTTCCTCCCAGTGAAATTTTTGCTGCTGTTTTGTCTCTCACACCTGCTTCCTTGATCCCTTGACTCTGACTTAACTTTGTCCCCTCTTCTTCCTTGCACCTGTGATCTGGTAAGAAGATCACCTGCTCTTTCCCAGATCTCTTGTCAAAACTCAGTTTTGGAAAATATTTTCAGTAGATTACCATAATAAGTGCATTTCTAAATATTAACAGTTTGGTATTCAAAAGAAGAAAAATTACATAAACACATATATAACAGGATTAGGTGTTCTAACTGTAATTTACATAACCCATTATATGTTAACTATGTGCTATATTTAGTACATTAATTTATTTAATAAATATTTACTGACTAAAAGAGTGCACAAGACTGGATTCAGGAAAAAATTTGCTTAACCTGCTATGAAACAGTGCATGGAAAAGTAAATTAATATATCAGTAAAAATCAAAATTAGGTCTAGCAATATTGAAGCAGTGTAGTTTTTGTCTACCACTAGACAGATTACTATTGTACTAGAAAGAATAGAAAAGTATAGTCAAAACTGTTGAACCAGGTTATGTATCTTGTCAACAGGCAGGTTTTGAAAGTTCCGTGCAAGGATAGCATATACAGTATCGTAAATTTGTTATATATCCCCTAGGAATTTATTTTTCTTTTATTTCGATGTACTTCTTCTCTCTCCTCTCCAGGTCTTTTTTTTTTCCTACAAAAATTTTTGTTTTCTCATTTATTATCCCCATGCTATTCCTGCTTCTATTTTCTATATTTCTACACTTTCAATCAAATAATACTACCTCAGAGTTTTAAATAAATGTTTTAAAAATTACAACTGTCCATTCTTGTAGTCAAAGATAATCTTGATAAGTACAAACATTTATTATACAATGTCTTTATTCCTTTAATACATGACATATAGTTAAAACTGATGAAAAGCCCTTAGGATGCATAAATTGGTAATTATTTATATATCCTGTCTTTCCATCTCTCTATCTAATCTTGGAGCCTAAAAGTAAGCAGAGGTATGCTCATTGCCAAAGACAAGAGAGGCACAATCATGCTGGACCACAAGAGTTTGTACAGATGTGAAGAATATGTTCCTGCCTGGCTCTCACATTTAAGAATCAATTATTTTTTTTAAAAAGAAAGGAAATCCTAAAGTTTAGTATCAGATTCTTAGAAAGAAATGATTTAAAGTGGAGGCAGGGAGATGAAATGAGGGGAATAGATAGAGGATGAAAATAAATGCCAGACTTGGAGGCATTCAAATAGTTCTGTAAGCATATTTTTTTTCTTTGTGTTAATTCTCATTTTGGCTTAGAACACTTTGTCTTCTTAAGTAGCAGTGAGATTGATCCTTTTGGCTCTAATTTCTATCTTGGGTGAAAGTCACAACCACAATTATAAACCGGAGTAGTTTTTGAAAATATTCCAGATATGGAAGAGTACTTTTGGTGCTTGTGTTTTTTGTTAGAATATGTTTGGGGACTGCTTGTGTTTTTGAACCTGTGGATATCTAACTATTTTCTTTGCTGTGATAGTAGATAATATGCTGCTGAAGATATCTGTGAACTAGTGTTTTCCCGTTTTCATTTTTGATGGCTGAAAACAGAAGAGACGCAATGATGACCTATAATAATGTTCTGTACCCAGGATTTTTAAAAAAACACATGCTTAACTACATAATTGGGTGACTTCATTTAGGGAGGAGAAATTAGCACACCTTATAAAAAAGAATATTCCAAGGGCAAACAAGACTTTAATGAAAATTCATTAAAACATTTTTAAAAGTATTTTAAAAACTAGCTTTTAAAAGGTACTTTAAAAAGTCCTTGGATGGAAATGTACTCATTTTCAGATACAGGCACTTCTCTGCCACCATTACATCAAGACTGAAGGACTATCAGAGCCTCTCAGCCACCAAGAGGAGCAGAGACTTAAGCTGGGTAAAGTGAGTAAGTCTCTCCACTTTAGGGATTTATTTATTTATTTATTTATTTATTTAAAAAATCAGACGTCTTCTCCTTTCTAAGGTGTAAAACAAAGTTTCAAAGTTTATCTCTCCCATGAGTAGCTTTACAGTGTTTTCTTCCTCCTTTCCTTGTTTCACCCTGAGCGAGTAGTAACTATGTACTTTCATGAATCAGTGGTTTTCCACACTGGTGCTGCAAAATCAGATGGATATATGACACAATAATAGAACAAATATTGATTAACATACATTAACATATATCATTAACAGCACATTTAGGAAACAGGCATTTTATGTATGTGTGTTGGGAGGGGAGAGAGAGAGGAGGAGAGAGATTGCTATAAATATTTTCGTAAACATATTATAAGAGGAAAAAAAAACCTGTGGAATTATTTGTAGAGACTGAAGAAAGGGACTCAAGATATGAAGAAGGATTAATTTGTAGTAAATGGTCAGGGTCGTTCAAAGATCACTCAGAATTCAATAATGATTAAACTAGAATAGTGCAAAATGGAAAGAGTTAAAACAAGTGGCCTGTAACCCATTTTACTCCAGTAATTTATTACAAGAATACCAGAATAATTTACTCCCTCCCAATGAAAGGAGGCAGAAGACAGTTCAATATCACTGTAAACACGCTGATAATTCTCCTCGTGATATTGCTAGCAGGAGAGTCCTTATCTATGGAATGCTTACAGTAGGATGTCCCTGCTTTTGGACTGCTCTGGTAAACAAATCTAGAACCTATGGAGTGATGAGACGTAGCTTTCTGGGACCTCATCTATTACTGTGGGTCAGGAGGCTTGTCAGATAAGTAAAGAAAGGGCTTGTGGAACCATGTGGGATATCCTAGATCTCCAACTGCTTCACCTTTGCCTTTTGATTCTGGGTAAAACCTTTAATTTATGTGAGTATCATTTGACAATCTAAACCTTTATTTAGCTCAAAAATAACTTCCATTTATTAAATAATTAAATTAAACAGCATACAATTATTTTATACACATTATCTCATTGAATTGTTGCAAAAACTAAGTCATTGCCCTCATTTTACAGGAGAAATAACTGAAGCTCAGAGAGGTTACTAACTTGCCTTATGCTATACAGTAAGTGGTAGTGCCTGGTACCATGCTAGGCCCTTTGAGGGCAGATGAAATATAAAACCCAGTCTCTGGTTTTCTGCAATAAAACTCCATCTTCCAAACGATGTTCCTAAAACCTATAAATAACTCATTAGACTTTAGTAAGAAGAAAGATGAGTATAAGCTTTCAACAGCAGTAGGGGAAAATCTATTTAAAGTTGTGTGTGCCCATGTATAAGTGAAATGAATGACAGTAATGGTACAGGAGATAGAAAAGAGGAATTAGAAATACTTTGTTATTTTAAGGTGCTTGCACTACTTAAGACATGGTATAGAGTTATTTGAAAGTGGACCTGGATTAATAGGAAATGTTTACTGCGAACTCTAGGGTAACCACTAAAAACAGTAAAAATTTAAAAAGCATATATGATATGCTTAGAGAAAATTATGTCATATGAAATTGCAATTAAGTTGTTGCATTAGTCCATTTTTGTAGCTTCTAACAGAATACCTGAAACTGGGTAATTTATAAAAAATAAAATTTATTTCTTACAGTTTTGGTGGCTGAAAAGTCCAATGTTGAAGGGGCACATCTGTTGAAGGCCTTCTTAGTAGGGAATCTCTACACAGTACTGTGGTGATTCAGGGTATCGCATGTTGAGGGCTGAGCAAGAGCATGCTAACATGTTTCTCCTCTTTGTAAAGCTACAAGTGCCACTCCTATGATAACACACTTATCCAGTAACCCATTAATTCATGAATGGACTAATCCATTCATGAGAGCACAACTCTCACAAAGGCCCCACATTTCAACACTGCCACATCGAGGATCAAGTTTTCACATGAGCTTTGGAAGGGACAAACATTCCAACTAAAGCAACCACAAAAGACAGAAAATGTGTGAAAAACAATAACTAGGAACAAATAACAAGAACAACCAATAGAAATCAGTACAAATGTGATAGGTATCAATCCAATGTATTCATCAATGGTCTATATACACCAATTAAAAGACATAGAATGTCAGAGTGAATCAAAAAACCAAGACCAAGGGGCTGAGCCCGTGGCGCACTTGGTAGAGTGCTGCGCTGGGAGCGCGGCGACGCTCCCGCCGCGGGTTCGGATCCTATATAGGACTGACCGGTGCACTCACTGGCTGTGTGCCGGTCACGAAAAAACGACAAAAAAAAAACAAAAAAAACCAAGACCAAAACATATTTTGTGTACAAAAAACCCACTTTAAATGTAGATACCTAAAGGTTAAAGGTGAAGAGAAAGAGAAAGATATACTATACTAACACTAATCAAAAGAAAGTGAAATTAGCTATATTTATTTTATTTGTTTTCTTTTTTTATATATTTTATTTTATTTTACTTCTCCATATACATTGTAGTTGATTTTCATGCCCCTTTACCAGTTCCTCTCCAACCCCTCTCTGCCCGCCCCCACATCATATCTGTCCACTTGAATTCAAGGAATTTTTGTGGTTATTCTGTCTTCTTCCCCACCCCCCGATTAGTGTGTTTATTTATTTATTTATTTATTTATTTTTAGCTCCCACAAATAAGTGAGAACATGTGTTATTTCTCTTTCTGTGCCTGACTTGTTTCACTTAATATAATTTTTTCTAAGTCCATCTATGTTGTTGCAAATGTTAGTATTTCATTCTTTTTTATAGCAGAGTAGTATTCCTTTGTGTAGATATAAGACAGTTTCTTTATCCAGTCATCAGATGATGGACATTTGGGCTGGTTCCAACTCTTGGCTATTATAAATAGAGCTGCAATGAACATTGGAGTACAGGTATCCCTTTGGCATGATGATTTCCACTCCTCTGGGTATATTCCCGACAGTGGAACAGCTGGGTCATATGGTAAATCTATCTGCAATTGTTTGAGGAACCTCCACACCATTTTCCATAAAGACTGCACCATTTTGCAGCCCCGCCAACAGTGTATTAGAATACCTTTTTCACTGCAACCTCTCCAGCACTTATCATTCTCAGTGTTTTGGATATTAGCCATCCTAACTGGAGTGAGATGGTATCTCAAAGTGGTCTTGATTTGCATTTCCTGGATGCTGAGTGAGGTTGAGCATTTTTTCATGTGTTTATTTGTTTTCTTTACACTCATCTTATTCGATTCTTTTTTAAATTTTTATTTTTTATTATTAGCATATCATTATTATAAATTGTAATCTTTCTTTATGCCCTTTACCTAACCTATCACTCTTGAAACCCCCTCCCTGCCTCCCCCCATCTCTAGTATCTTTAAGATTGTTCTCTCCTTCTGAAAGTTCAATGTATTGTGGTCTTTTTTCTTATTTTCCTCCCTCCCTCCCTCCCTCCCTCCCTCCCTCCCTCCCTCCCTCCCTCCCTTCCTAATTCCTTCCTTCCTTCCTTCCTTCCTTCCTTCCTTCCTTCCTTCCTTCCTTCCTTCCTTCCTTCCTTCCTTCCTTCCTTCCTTCCTTCCTTCCTTCCTTTCTTCTTTCCTACTTATATTAATTTTACAGCAGATTTCAGGACAAGGAAAGATATCAGAGAAAAAGAGGGACATTACAGACAATCCTTAATGATAAAGGGGTCGATACTCCATGAAGACAAAGACATAATGATCCTTAATGTGTGTGCCTAATTACAGAGCTTTAAAATATGTAGGCAAAAACTGATAGAACTACAAGGAGACAGGAATAAATCCACTATTATAGCTGAAGATTTCAATACCCCTGTTTCAGAAATGAACAGATCCAGCAGGCAGAAAATCAGTAAGGACGTAGTTGAACTGAAGCACACCATCAACCACCTGGATATAATGGGCATTTATAAAGTACTTCATCCAACCACAGCAGAACACACATTCTTCTCAACCTCACATGAAACATTCACTAAGATAGACCAGATTCTGCGTACAAAGTCAATTGCTTTTCTATATACCTGCAATAAACAAGTGGAATTTAAATTAAAAACACATTACTGTTTATATTAGCAACCCCCCAAAATGAAAGAGTTACAAATCTAACAAAATATGTACAAGGTTTACATGATGAAATCTACAAAACTAATTAAAGATATCAAATAAGAACTAAATAGAGAAATATTTTGTGTTCATGGATAGGAAGACTCAATCTTGTCAGGATGTCAGTTTTTCCCAACTTGATCTATAGATTCAATGTAATCCCAGTCAAAATTCCAGCAAGTTATATTGTGGATATTGACAAATCTATTCTAAAGTTTATGGAGAGGCAAAAGACCCAGAATAGCGAACTCAATATTGGAAGAGAATGAAGTTAAAGGACTGACGCTACTGAATGAACATCAAGACTTACGATAAAGGTACAATAATCCAGACAGTGTGGGATTGGTGAAAGAATAGACACAAAGATCAATGGAACAGAATAGAAAGCCCAGAAATAGACCCGCATAAATATAGTCAACTGATCTATGACAAAGAAGCAAAGGCAATAAAATGGAGCAAAGATAGTCTTTTCAACAAATAGTACTGGAACAACGAGACATCCACATGCAAAATAAAATAAAATAAAATAAAATAAAGAATTATAGACACAGATCCTTCACAAAATTAACTCAAAATGGGTCATAACCCAAAATGTAAAATGCAAAAGTATAAAGAGGATTACAAAAGAGAAAACCTAGATGACCTTGGGTATGGCAATGACTTTTTAGATTTAACATCAAAGGCATGATCCTTGAAAGAAGTAATTGATAAGCTGAACTTTACTAAAATTTAAAAAAGTCTGCATTGCAAAAGACAATGTCAAAAGAAATAAAAGTTGATCCGGACTGAATTTGCAAAAGACACACCTGATATAGGACTGTTATGCAAAATATACAAAGACCTGTTGAAACTGAACAATAAGATAATAATCCAGTTAAAAAAATGGGCCAAAGATCTTAATAGCCAACTCACCAAAGGAGATATAAATATGGCAATTAAATGTATGAAAAAATGCTCCACATCATATGCCATAAGGGAATTGCAAATTAAGACAACAATGAGATATCACTGTACACCTATTAGAATGACCAAAATCTAAACCACTGATAACACCAAATGCTGGTGAGGATATGGAGCAATAGGGACTCTCATGCATTGCTGATGGAAATGCAAAATGCTACAGCCACTTTTGAAGATAATTTGGCAGTTTCTTACAAAACTAAACACTCTTATCATACAGTCCTGCAGTCACACTCTTTGATATTTACCCAAATTGAAAACTTATGTGCACACTAATGAAAACTTGCACACTAATGTTTATAGCAGTTTTATTCATAATTGCCAAAACTTGGAAGCAACCAGGATGTTTTTTAGTCAATGAATGGATAAATAAACCATGATGCATCTGGACAATGGAATAATATTCAGTGCTGAAAAGAAATGAGCTATCAAGCTGTGAAAAGACATGGAAGAAACTTAAATGCATATTACTAACTAAAATAAGCCAATCTGAAAAGGCTTCATACTGTATGATTCCAACTATATGACATTCTAGAAAAGGCAAAACTATAGACCATTTGTTGCCAGGGGTTAGAGGAGAGGGAGGGGTGTATAGGTAGTGCACAGAGGATTTTTAGGGCAGTGAAACCATTTTGTATGATACTCCACAATGTTAGATACATATCATTATTCACGTGTCAAAACCTATAATGTACAACACCAAGAGTGAATGCTAATGGAAACTGTGGGTGGTAATGATGTTTCAGTGTAGGCTTATCGATTGTGACAAATGTACCAATGAGGTGTGGGATGTCGATAGGTGGTTTGAGAGGTTGTACTTGTATGGGGACAAAGGGAATCTTATGAAAACTCTGTACTTTCTGCTCAATTTCGCTGTGAACTTCATACTGCTATAAAAAATAAAGTTTATTAATTTTTAAAAGGTCTTGCTGAGGAAGGGATTTAGCTAATTTAACTGGAGAGGAAAACTGAGGAGATTTTATAATTTCAGGGAATTCTGAATTTTGAGTAGCTGGGAAAAGACTGACAAAAGAGAAAACTTGACTTACATTCTGAGAAGTGTTAGGAAATAGAATAATTTAAATGGACAGTGGAAATAATTTCATTCTATCTACGTTGTAGTGGTATAAATCTCAGTCCACAAACCAGGTGTGCTGGAAATATAACTTCACTTTTACATCTTATTTTAACCTACTCTAAGCCTCCTTTTTACTGGGTAATAGAAACAATCTAAGTCAATGCACAATGGTTCTCCCTTCTCTGAAGCTGATCATAAGTTCAATGGGCCTTTCAAGAGCCCAGGCAATATACTGAGATTGGAGCACTCTTTGGTGCCTGATATTTGTGCTTTACATCATCTCATTGGTCCTTGGTCTTTGTGTTTTCTTCACGTCATTGCCATGTCTTGATTTTGGCTAATAGGCCTTTAGAGTATGCTGCGTTTCAATTCTATGTTTTCTTCCTGCATCATCCTGATAGGCAGCAGAAACCACAAAGTTGTGTGAGGCCTACTGTCCTAATCCCGTTATGCAGCCATTGCTCCTGTGTCATGTCAGGTGTGCAGGGAAATTCTGAGGTCTTTGCACTTCTCGGAGATTTTCTGGGGAGGGAGGTACTTTCCCTGTCATCTGGACTTTTGCACAACTATTTGGAATGTATCTAAGCCTTCATTGCTTCTCCTCCTAATGGAAGTAGAAAACTTTACTTTTACCTTCTGTATTCTTTAGATCCTTGAAGCCCCTTAGGCCTTAGGTTTTGACACTCCAAAGCTTGTTCTATGTTATTCTTCTATCTCAAACTTTTCATGGATGCCAAGGGTTTAGCTACCCAAATAGGTGAAGTTTTAAGGAGAAATAAGAAATGAAGAAATGACATAATTGTTTAATATTCTCTCACCATCTCTCATGTAAAGATGAGGGCGATGAGAGTTGTGAAGATTAAACAAGGGGGTAAAATCAAGAAGCACAGCAAAGACTAGTAGGCAGGTAGTTCAACTTTCCTTCCTTCCATGATGCCATAGTCCCACTCCCACTCCGAGGACAAGAGAGAAATGTTGTCTTAACAAAAATAATAATGGCTAACCTTTATTTTTGGCTTACTCTGCTGTAAACTTCTCTAATAGTATTTATAAATTATCTCATTGAATCCTTACAACAACTCCATGAGGTAAATATATTTTCTTTATTTTACAGATGAGTAAACTGACTCACAAAGAGGAATGGCGATGTGCACGAAGAGAGGCAATAACTGGTTAGCAGGCAATATGGTTGTACTCATTTTATGTTACTTCATTACAAATTACCCTAAAACTTAGCAGCTAAAATCAATAAATATAACATTTCTGCTGGTCAGGGATTTGGGAGCAATTTAACTAGGTGGTGCTGGCTCAGGGCTTTTCATCAGTTATAGTTATGATGTAGGCTAGGTCTTCAGTCACCTGAAGGCTTGATCGGGGCAGATGAATTCAGTTCCAGAGTGGGTCACTCACATGTGTGGTTAGTTTGTGCTGGCTGCTGGCAGGAGGCCTCAGTTCTTTGCTATATGGATCTCCCCATAAAGATGCTTGAGTTTTTCCATGCCATGGTGATTGGCTTCCAGAAATAGGGATGAGAGAGAAAGAGCAAGTAGAAGAAAAAGAAGAGAGAAAGAGAGAGAGAGAAGAGAGAGAGAAGAGCGAGAGAGAGACTGCAATACCTTTTATGACTGTTATAGACTTCATGTTTGTGTTCCCCCAAAATTGGCATATTGATAGCCTAATTCCCCATAAAATAGTACTAGGAGATGAGGGCTTTGAAAAGTAATTAGGTCATAATGGTGGAGCCCGGATGAGCAATTAGTGTTCTCATGAGAAGATGAAAAGAGCTAGCCCTCACTCTTTTTGCCATGTGAAGATACAAGAAGTCAGCTCTGGACAAGAGCCCTCACCAGAACCTGACTATGCTGGCACCCTGGTCTCAGATTGCCAGCCTCCAGAACTGTGGGAATAAATGTTCGCTGTGTAAGCCACCCATTCTAAAATAATTTGTTACAGCAGCCTGAACTAAGACAATGGCCTAGACTAGGTAATCATACACTGTCACTTCCGCCATTTTTATTTGTTAATTTATCAATTTCATTTACTTTGTTAGAAAACAGTCACTAAGTCCAGCTCACATTCAAGGGTAGAGCAGTTAGTCTCCATCTTTTGATGGGAGGAGTATCAAAGAATATGTGAGTATATTTTAAAACCAACAGAAGGGGTGTTCCACACTCATCACGAATGTGAAATGAATTTAGTTCAATTTGAATTTTAACTTGCTCATTACCCATATGTGTCAAAAATATTGTCACCATAAACAAATCCAAGGTGGCTTTATTATAAAGGATATATTGTATACAATTGAATCCACCCACATCTTGTTCTAGTATTAGGGTATGAAACAATAATTGCTTGGATGTTTGCTTTATTGTGCTTGGGAAAAGTTTTTTAATTTATAAAGATTACAATTTCCTGTGCTTTTATTTATGGCTGTCTTTGATGTGTTTTCCAGTCTCCCCCTTGAGGCCAGTGGGTGTGATACATTCATCAGCCTTGAGTTATATTCATAGGTGAAGTGCAGTTTACAGGCTCCAACTCTGCACACATGGGTTCAAACTCCAGCCTTGCCACTTATGAGTTTTGTTATCTTGGATATGTTAATAATCTAAGTCTCAATTTCCTTGTCTATAAAATGGAGCTGAAAATAGTGCATATGTCATGTGACTGTGATTAAATGACATAATTGCATGTACATTGTTTGGCACAGTATCTGATATATAAGTGCTCAATATAGGTTATTTGTAGTGCAGTCACTGTTTTCTTTAATCATCTCAGAAAAGAGGTGGCACAACGCCTGCCAAAAGACACATTGAAGTTGCTTTTTTTTTTTTTTTTTTAATATCTAACTGACGAATGATATGAGACCACCAACCTCTTTCTCATGGTGTCATGATATTTTAAAAGTACCCACTCTTTGTGAATGAAGCTTTAAACCAATCAGCCATCACACACCTGGTTTTCAAGCACCCAATTTTCAAAAAGTTTAGCCATATCCCTTAGGATCAGGCCAAATGGCTTAATTGATTTCACCGTTCCCCCTTAAGGTTAGTCGGTTAATGACAGTAAAACACTTAATTGTGGTGGAGTCACAGGTCAAACTTCCCAGCTCATTCCAGTTTCACTGAGAACTTGCCTTTTGTTTTCTTTTCAGCCTTGTGCTCCATTTAGTCAAAGCTCAGATGACTGTGTTATCAATCACTGTGTTAGCACTTACTCTATGTGACCGATGATATGCTCAGAAAATTATGTGCATTTTTTCATGATAAACTTCTGTAGCTACTTTCATTGCACATGGTAAGCAAAGCAATATGCAGATTTCTGCGTTGAGAAGTGGTATATACCAAGATGCATAATTGATTCTCTTTTATAGATTCAGAAACTATTAAAACCACTTAGTTCCTGGATTTTTAAGACTATGACTTTTGGATTGAATCTCTGAAAAAGTAAATAATTTAATTATTTGAATCCACATGTGTGTGCTATCCTCTCCTATTATGAACATCGTCACTGTTTAATGATAACGCTGGAATATTCTGTTTTATGGAAAGTAATGAATCATCCAGCTATCTATGAAGGCAGGGTGTGATAGATGTGACAGTATGCAAAAGATTCTGTCAGGCAATTTGGCTTCAATTTACCTAGAGCAGCTTGGTTCAGTGCTTACAACTACATATTTCTTTGGCATATAAATAGGCATTACTGTCTAACATAGGCCATACAACTTTTTCCATTCAGGCTGTTTTTCCAGTGGGAAGGAAGAAGCAGACTTTTAAGACCTTTTTCCTTTGGTTGTTTTGTAGAAATTCTCAGTCCTGGATGTGCATCAGAATCATGATGGGGCTTTAAAAGATTCAGATGTCAAGGTTTCCTCCCAGACATAGAGAGTTCAAAAATCTCGGGGTGGGGAACAGACATGTATACTTTTAAAAATCTCACTGGTAATTTTAATGCACACAGATTTGAGAATCATGACATGTGTTGAAGTTGGGAAAAATACAGCAGTCACATTGTAATTTTCCTTTTTATAAAAGCATAGACTAGGAATTGATATAATATCCAATATACACTAAAGAAGCTCTGTCATAGTTGAGATTTTGAACAGTTTCAAAGCCTGTGTTATTAAGGAAATAAAAGATGCTATAACAGGGAACCTCTTTCTTCCTGTAGCTTGGGTTAGAGGAATTCCTGGGAAAAGCTCTGCTCTTAGAGGAAATATAACAAACCAGTTGTGAGCTGCATTTTAGTTTTATATTTTTGACAAACTGATTAACATTTCAAGCATTTTTCCCTCATTTATTTAATAGATTTTATTGACTTGTGATTCAAAAACAAGGTTGTATATGATTGCTTTTTTGTGCTAATTTAAACTCTGTTTAGAATCTACTGGATTCTATAATCTTGCATAGATGATTTGCTAATTTCAGAGTATAAAATCTAAGAATGAATAATCTGTTACATTAATCTTACTTTATAATGAAAATTCCTTGGGGGTAGTTACTATGTTTTGCTCACAAGTCTGTATCTAGTTATTATGTTTATTTTCTATACACCAGTGTCTAGCACAGTGCCTAGCACATAGTAGGAGCTTAATTAATATCTATTGAATGAATAAGTTCCCCAAATCTGTCAGTTTTCACTTGTTACTCTATTTCTTTTGGCCTGATAGGAATGTGCGTCACCTTTTACTATAGTTGTTTATATGTAGCGTATGTGTGTGCATGTGTGTGTATGTCTATAATACTTCTGAAAGACTCCCGCAGTGGGTAGTCAGTCAGTTCAGGGAGACCCTCCCAAGGAACAGCGAGACCACGGCTTCGGATGCAAAAACAAGAGGTTTATTGAACACACAGGTACCCGGGCGACTCAGTCTTTCGAAAGACTGGCGCGCCGAGTAGAGCTCCTGGGTCCTTTTTATAGCAAAAAGCGCGGGTACAGAAGCGAGAAGCAAGGTAATTGGTTAGTTTAAATCAAGCCAGGGGTGAACTTCGGTCAAGTGGGAGTCCTTGAAACAGCTGAGGGGCACTCTTGAAACTTTAACTGACTTGTCTATTTCTGGGAACTATCCGCCCTTTGCCTCGGGCCGGGGCCCAGGTGCATAACCACAGATATCCTGTTTGACTCTGTTCCCCTTGTTTCTTAACTTGACTTTTTGGCTGTATTTTCCCTATACCCTTGTAAAAAGCACTTCCTTCATTCCCCCATTTCTCTTGTGGATCGCTCTAATCTTAGAGCGGAATTAAAAGTTATCTTCGCCATTTAAGGTTTGGTATTTTTGCCTAAGGACCAGAATCTTAACTGCACTTACCCTATCATTGATGAATTGGACTAGTCTATTGATGACGTAGGGCCCAAGGGTGAACAACAGAAGGAGGAGTAATAGGGGCCCGGCGATGGTTGACAGTAGGGTGGTCAACCAAGGGGAGTTATTTGATCTGGTTATAAGCATTTTCATAGTTTGAGTCAGGAGGCCTGACTCTTTTAGAGGCCGGTGCATCAATTTCTGGAATATCCCAAGCCTCGAGACCCGCCGCCAGGGCACATATATCAGGGGTAAGGGAGGGCCACCAAGTCCAAAGGGGGTGGACTTCTGTCTTGAACCAGACAACCTTTCCAGTTTGGGACAGTACCTGCCAGGTGAGGGTGTTGGGCTGGTTAGGGTTATTACTTGGTAGGCTTGCTCCGCCGCCGCCGAATGCGCAACTTAAGAGGATTATCAGTCCTCTCCAGCTCCCAGGATTCATCTGGTACGGAGGGTGGCGCAGGCTTGAGGTGAGAAGCATGTACCCAGGCTGCAATGCCATCAACTTTTACTGCGGTCGGGGTGGTCAGCAATACCAGATACGGGCCTTTCCACCGAGGCTCAAGGTTGCTGGGTCGATGGCGTCTGACCAGCACTTGGTCTCCGACCTGGAACGGATGAGGGATGGCCACGGCACCTGGCTCGTATACCTCCTTGATCTGGTCCCAGATCTGGGTTTTTACAACTTCTAAAGCCTTTAAGTGAGTAAATAAGACAGGAAGAAAGTTATCATCGGGACCCAGTGTTCCTCCCAACTCAAGTATGGGGGGGGGTCCCCCGTGGAGGATTTCATAAGGGGTCAGACCAAGCTGGCCAGGGGTATTCCTGGCTCTGAACAGCGCTAAGGGAAGGAGGGCCACCCAGTCTTTTCCACCGGTCTCTAAGGCCAATTTAGTTAAGGTCTCTTTGATGGTTCTATTCATTCTCTCTACTTGACCTGAGCTCTGGGGCCTATACGCACAATGTAATTTCCAATTTATTCCCAGTTGTGTGGCCAGTCCCTGGCTTACCTGAGCAACAAAGGCTGGGCCATTATCTGACCCGATCACCTTAGGGATCCCGAAACGGGGCAGGATTTCTTCTAGTATCTTTTTACATACAGTCAGGGCCGTTTCAGTTTTGGTAGGGAAAGCTTCTACCCATCCAGAGAAAGTATCTACAAATACTAGCAGATACCTGTTCCCATACCGGCCAGGCTTTACCTCTGTAAAGTCTACTTCCCAGTATACGCCGGGTCGATCTCCCCGTTGTCTTTTTCCGGTCTCTCGGTAGGTGGTAGTCGCATTAGTCATGGCACAAGCCGGACACCGATTGGCGACTTCTTGAACGGTGGACCGGAGATTCGGGATGGAGAGGCTGGTGCGGCTCGTTAGTTGAAGGAGCTTTTCTGGTCCTAAGTGTGTTAGCTGATGTAACCGCTAAATGAATTCTTTTCCCTGGTCAGGAGTGAGCTCTCTTGGCTTGGTCCTAGCTTGAGCAGGCTCGATTGGCTCTTGAAGCTTTATAGTTTCTGCTAGCACCCTGACCGACAGGGCGGCTTGTTTTGCAGCCTCGTCGGCCCTCCGGTTCCCGGCCGCCACAGGGTTATTTCCTCTCTGGTGGCCCGGGCAGTGGATAATGGCGACCTGCTGTCCGTGTAGATGTTGATGTTTTTTCCTTCGGCTAGGCGTAATGCCTGCGTCAAGGCGATTAGCTCGGCCTTCTGGGCTGATGTCCCTTCTGGCAGGCTGCTTGCCCATACCGTCCGTTTGCCATCTACGATGGCGGCCCCTGCTCTCCGCTTACCTTCCACAATGAAGCTGCTACCGTCTGTATACCAGGCAGGCACTCCGGGCAATGGCTGGTCCTTCAGGTCCCGTCGAGTCCCAGCTTCTTCAGCAAGGATTTCTGAGCATTGGTGTACTGGGGTGGATTCTGACTCGACTGGTAGTAGGGTAGCTGGGTTCAGGACAGCAGGGGGCGCGAAAGATATCCTTTCGTTTAGCAGCAAACTCTGGTAATGAGTCATTCTGGCATTGGTCATCCACCGATTGGGGGGCTGCCGCACAATACTTTCGAGGCTGTGGGAAGCAATCACAGTCACATTTTGCCCCAAGGTTAACTTATCAGCGTCTTTGAGGAGGAGTGCCACTGCAGCAACCGCTTTTAGGCAGGTTGGCCACCCACTGGCCACTGGATCCAGTTTTTTTGATAGATAAGCTACTGGCCGTCGCCATGGTCCTAGGGTCTGAGTAAGCACTCCTCGGGCTACACCGGCTCTTTCATCTACGTATAGAGTAAATGGTTTGGTGAGGTCTGGGAGAGCCAAGGCGGGGGCAGACAGCAAGGCTTTTTTTTTTTTTTTTTTTTTTTTTTTTTTTTTTTTTTTTTTTTTTTTTTTTTTTTTCTTGGCGCCTATCGCGCCGTCTCTCTCTCTCTTCTGTCTCTCTTTTTTCTCTTTCTTGTTTTTCCTCTTCTGTCTCTCTCTTGTGGTACACCTTTTCTGCCTCTCTCACTAAATCTTGTAAGGAATAATCTTGGAGCCCCTCTAGCCTCTGCAACTTTTTCTTGATATCTGGGGCTGCCTGTCCGATGAAGGCCATTGCAACTGCCGCCTGCTGTCCCTCAGAAGAGGGGTCAAACGGAGTGTATCTCCTATATGCCTCCATCAGGCGTTCCAAGAAAACCGAGGGGGGTTCTACCGGTCCCTGCAAGACCTCTCTTACCTTAGCCAAATTGGTGGGGCGCCGGGCTGCCCCTTTGAGACCTGCCACTAGAGTCCGGCGGTAGACCAGAAGACGCTCCCTACCTTCGGCCGTGTTGTAATCCCATTGAGGTCGATTGAGGGGGAAGGCCTCATTAATGAGGTTCTCGAGTTGTGTAGGGGCCCCGTTGTCCCCGAGAACGTTCTTGCGGGCCTCCAGAAGAATCCTTTCTCGCTCTTCAGTGGTGAAGAGGATCTGGAGTAGCTGTTGGCAATCGTCCCAAGTGGGCTGGTGAGAGAACATAAGGGACTCAAGAAGTCCCGTGAGTCCTGCTGGTTTTTCAGAAAAAGACGGGTGGTTAGACTTCCAATTGTAAAGATCTGCTGAGGAAAAAGGCCAATACTGTAGAGGGACCAAGCCATTAGGCTCAGCTGGGGGCCCTATGGCTCGGAGGGGCAAAGCTACGGTGGAGTCAGGACCGGAGCCGTCTCTCGGACTGCGAGGTTGGCGGCTCCTAGTCCCCGCAGCCGGTCCCTCAGGGCTAGGATCACCGGGCGCTCGGCCTGGTGCCGATCTGTTTCCCTGAGGGGCCAGAGGGGGCAGCGGAGCCGCCGGGTAAGGTGGGGTTTCAGAGAGAGAAAATAGGTCATCTGGTGTCGGGAGGACGGGGGGTTGGGGAGGGGCGGAAGGCTTCCTTGTAGGTGGCCTTTGAGTATTTTCTGATCCCGAAACAACAGCGACTTTGCTGGAGGGTGGCACCCAGGGAGGGGGATTCTGGGCGAGGTCTTGCCATACCACGACACAGGCAACCTGGTCCGGGTGTCCTCCGGTCTCCTGAAAAACAATCTTTTTAACTGCAAAAATGACAGTAAGATCAAAGGTTCCCTCTGGCGGCCAACCTACGCCGAATGTGGGCCACTCAGACGAACAGAAAGTCTGCCATTTTCCTTTTTTGATCTCCATGGACAGATTGTGAGCCCTGGCTTTGACATCTTTCCAATGATCTAGAGTAAGGGAGAGGGGCGTAAGGGCACTTTGCCCCATCTCGAAAATTTCCAATAGGGGAACGACGACGCAAAGACCTATCACAACTAAGACAAAAAGAAACCAGAAACGGCGACGAGACCGAGTGCCGTAGAAATAGAAGAAAGAGTCCGATGGCAGAGCGCGCCTCCCGAGACGCGGTGAGACCAAAACACAATAATCCTCTGCCAAGGGGTCCACCAGGCGTCCCTGGTCCTCCCCTGATCCTGGGACGTCTCCCAGGATTGCCGGGTGGCGAGCCCCCGAACACGTCTGTTCGCTACCCGCACTTCGCTCCCAGAGCGACTAACCCGGAACAAACTGAAACCAAAATGCGCGCGCTCAGAAAAGACAGTCGAAATCACTGAGTCAGACACAGAGACGAGACACAGAAACGAGACACAGAACGACTGCTGGCCAGCTTACCTCCCGTTGGTGGGTCGGTGGTCCCTGGGTGGGGGTCTCCGATCCCGGACGAGCCCCCAAATGAAAGACTCCCGCAGTGGGTAGTCAGTCAGTTCAGGGAGACCCTCCCAAGGAACAGCGAGACCACGGCTTCGGATGCAAAAACAAGAGGTTTATTGAACACACAGGTACCCGGGCGACTCAGTCTTTCGAAAGACTGGCGCGCCGAGTAGAGCTCCTGGGTCCTTTTTATAGCAAAAAGCGCGGGTACAGAAGCGAGAAGCAAGGTAATTGGTTAGTTTAAATCAAGCCAGGGGTGAACTTCGGTCAAGTGGGAGTCCTTGAAACAGCTGAGGGGCACTCTTGAAACTTTAACTGACTTGTCTATTTCTGGGAACTATCCGCCCTTTGCCTCGGGCCGGGGCCCAGGTGCATAACCACAGATATCCTGTTTGACTCTGTTCCCCTTGTTTCTTAACTTGACTTTTTGGCTGTATTTTCCCTATACCCTTGTAAAAAGCACTTCCTTCACTTCCTGTGACCATCCAGTGCTTTTTGAAGCATGAAGAAACATACCCACTGAGAATTCAGTCCTTCACTCGGTTCCCTTTGCTACTTTACATGACAACACCTCTCTGAGATGTAGTTTTATACATTGAACTTGAAATGTTAATCAGTTTGTCTTCATGAGCTGGACAAATTCTCTATGATCATCCTCTTTCTGCTCCTCATAACACAATTAGACATTTTGCACTTATATTTTCTGGTGCCAGGCTGCATATATGTTACTCTGGAAAAACATCTTTGCTATTGTGAAAGACGGTTGGAGAGAATTAAGTACGTGTAAAGTGAATGATTGTGACAATAAAAATTATTTGCAAAAAGCTTGTCTTTGAAAACTAGTTTTATGTGAAAATACAGGGAGTTTAAGACTAATCAATCAAAATACTTAAAAAAATAGTTATTCAACAGAAAATAAGACACAAGGTCCCTAGCAGTAGGATCTACATAGCTTTTAATAATTTTTAAGTGATTTTTCATATTTTATCATGTTTAACATCACATTTAATCCTCAAACATCCAGGGATAAACTTGAAACTTTACACTTGAACAATTAAAAAAATGGAGACAGGCTGTGACTTTCTTTGTATAGTAATAGTTTAATAATATCTACTATTTAATGAGCAATTGTAATGCATCAGGAATTCTGATGACTAGTTTATATATATTATCTCATTTAATCCTCACAGCAACCCATTAAATTAGGTGTTATGAATGGGGAAACGAAGGCTCAGAGCAATTCCAATAAACTACATATTATGAATGGGGAAATCAAGACTCAGAGAAATTGCCTTACTAAAGACCATATAGTAAATAGCACGATCAGTGGCTGAATTTGGTCTCAAGTCCTTCGGAGTCGAAAGATTTTGTTCTTAACTGTACTACTATGCTCTTGGAGCTTGAATGCAACTTTCCTACTAACAAATTCTTTTTTACCCCATTATATCATGCTTTCTCTTTACCACAACAATTATAGACTCCAAATCAATGAATACAATGTAAATGTGCTGGCTACATTCATAAATTGTAGTTAAACGGAATAAATCATTATAAAACTTATACAATAATGAGTGTGTAGTGCATTTTATTATTGATAAATACTTATTACACTTAAAATGATTATTTGATTGGACTTTACTCTTTTACTGTTTTCTAGCTTGCAGAACAATATTCTGACTGTTGTTTACATTGAGATTGGTTGTTTTATAAACTATAATTCTCAGAGGACATTCACTCTGAGTAATATCTTGCCTCTATCTGATTATTCACAGGTGTGCTGTAAAGAAATTCTTTTAAATAATGGTGATATAAGTAGCCAGTGCATTAGGAAGTCCACAGAAAAGCATAGACATAGGCCAAGTAGTCTGGTGTTCAAGAAAATCCATCTTTTTCAGCCAGTCTTCGAATTCACCTCTTACCCATTGCATGGCTGGATTTGCAGTGCTTCTGTAAATGTGTTGTTTCTCTTAGTCCAATTTACTGGCCAGATGCCTGTGTCATAAAACCACCATCACCCCCACTACTCCTGGTACTAATTAGCACCCCATTTGTCAGCTTCAGTCCAGTGGTGAGGACTTGAGTGGTTATAAATACTGTAATACCTTTTCACCTGTGAAAGTAGCTCTTCCAAAGACAAAGAAGAAAGCACAGCAGGCAGGAAGCCTGCATTATTGCCACCTGAGCTGTTCCTTTCTCTGGACAATTTCAAGCTTTAACATCTGTTCTGAACACTACATTTATTAAACTAAATTACAAAATACATTCATCTGTATATAATAGTCCTCCCAGGGGATACAGAATGGGATTTCCCTCTTTTGAAAGAAGGTGAAACACAGTTGACAGAATCTTGTGACTGTTTAATGTCAAGAAAAGCAGCCTGGGAAAAGGAAAAGGAACTTATTAGGAAAGATTTTATTCCTCTCTTTGACTGTGGTATGACTGTTGCTGAGGATATGCTTATGTGAATTATCCTACAATTTTTAATTAGTCGGTTTAATTGTTGGCAGGTGGGTAAGAGTTCTGTTACATGTAATGTTTAATTGTTTATCCTTTGCTCTTTGTTAGAAATTGAATGCATTTTGGAAAGCATTAGTTTGAAAATGAGACTCAAGAGGTCTGTTGTGGTAATGTGTTCTTTTCCCTGCTAGAGGACAAAATAAACTCAGATTATAAAGTTCTAATTCTTGCAAGGTCAAAAACTTTTCTCACAAGTAGAAATCACATGACTGCCAATGAAAATACAGGCCATCCACTTAACATTCTTAATAAAACTAAAAAATGGCAGGGAAATGTAGCCATTTTTAAGTGGATATAAAAATCTACTCTGAAACCAATACAGAGGGCATCAATAAATATTCCAACTTTTCTGTTCCCCTTTCTTATCACAGTTATGACTTAGACCCTTACTCTTTCTCACACCTTTCCTCCTAGTCTCCTAAAGATTTACCTGGATTTTGAATGTACTTTCTCCATTTGCAAGGCTCTCAGCACTCCCATGCCCTGCCCTGCAGTCTCAATCCTCTACAGACTTAAACCTCTAGCAGGCTACTGAGCTCAAAGGAAGTGGTTTTGCTTTAAGAGAAAGGACTGAAAGAATAGGTAAGTCTGCAGGGGTTCAGAGAAGTGATATGTCTATAGAGAAAGTCCAGTCAAAGATGAGATTCTAGGTTAGGAATGAGATTGGCATGCTGGAGGATAGCACTTAAACGGGAGCAGGAAGCTAAGGAAGAAGTGTGGAGGATAGGCCTTATGGAAGATGAGACATAATATATTTGATGAACATGGGGAAAAATGGTCTGAAGATGTTGGTGAAGCTTTAGAAATGAGGGAGAGAAAGAAAAGACGGTTTGGTACTTACTGATCTTGTACCTTTTAGTGATGTCTGTAGTGTGCCTGGGGTGATTACCACATGCCTAAGCAGACATACTATTTCTCATCGTGGCCCACATGTTATTGTACATTTAGGGAACGTACTTGACCACTGCTCACCTGTTCAGAATCTAAGTGACAAATGCGAGCTTGAGCCTTTGTAAAAACACACCTGTGGTGTGAAATGCAACAAAAATACTGAGTGGTACAAATTGGCATTTTGAGTTTCACAAAAAGGTCTTTCATTTGGCCAAGTTAAATAGGAAGTTCTATACATCACTTGCAAAGAACTTTTGACTATGGGTTTTATTAACTCAACAGGAAGGTCAATTTTGTCTGTGGTAAGACATTTAAATGGATGATTTGGGTTGCCAACCTACTTAAAAGTGGCTTCTTTTCCTTCTTTTCTTTCTTCTCCTTCTCTGTTGCCTTCTCCTTCATCTTGATTGGTAATAGATGCAGGAAAAAACTAAGATCATCTATTTAGACCTTTCCCCATTAGACCAACACTGACCATTAATTCACATTCTCATGTATTTTCTCCTGTTCAGTTTGAAATAACTTAAGCTGATTCCTTTGGTATCTGTCTCCATATCTTTTTTTTATCAAAATATATTCCTTATATATATTTGTGGGGTACAGTGTTGAATATTCATATATATTTACAATGTATGATGATCAAATCAGTTAGAATGTTCATTGTAAAACTGTCTTCATATTATTAAAGATCATCTACATACTGCAGTTTAAGACATTATTTATTGAATTTTCACTAGGACATGCAAAGATTTAGTTCTATTTCACGTATCACACATATACTTTCCTTCTACCATAATTCTTGAATGGCATAAATTTGGGTAGATCAATATTAAGTATGATGAAGTAAATGCTATTCAAAACTGAGCCATGTAATATACTATATTTATTTAGTAACCCAAACACATTTTAAATAAAAATGTTATATGTATATATGTAAATAAACAATAAAACAGCAACAAGGACCTCCATAGAATTTCATCATTCAGTTTCTATGCAGGCTGCTTCATCGATAAATGGCATTCAATTTGTTTTAAATGCGTGGGATTATATAAAACTGCTCAAACTTTTCATCAAAAACCAGGTGGGATTTCCCATAGGTATTTCAGACACCCAAATCAATACAATCTATGTTCTGAACCTCAACTCTGAGAAGCACAGGTTAAGATGAGGACCCTTGACGCAGTGTTGAAGACGTGATTCAGTCTGTATTGAATGGCACTGTACTTCCTCACTCTTAGGCTGCCTCCATCAGAAATGTTTTCCATCCTTGAGAGATCAGCTGCATCAAGATGGCTCATCAGCTAATCACATTGATCCAAATACCCATTAACCAAACAGACTGATGAATTCAAAGCAGGAGCCCTCTCATCATCTTTGCTGTCTACTAGGAGCCTCACTGCAGAGCACTTTCTTGAAAGCTGCCGAATCAATGAATGAGCCTCAGAGAGTAAAGGTTTTTCAAGACAAGCCAACAAAACATAGTTTTTTTAAAAAAACTTAATTGACAAATATTATATATATTCAAAGTTTATAACATGAAGATTTGATACATGCATATATTGTGTAGTGACTGCCACAAAGAAATTAACATATCCATCACCACCTATGCTGTACCTTGAACACCAGAACTTGTTATATTATAACTGAAACTTTGTACCCTTTGACCAATGACTCCTCATTTCCCACATCCCAATACCCTGGTAACTGCTGTTCTACTCTCTATTTCTGTGAGTTTTTTAGATTCTGCATATAAGTGAGATTATACAGAATTGGTCTTTCTGTGTTTGGTTTATTTCACTCAGTCTAATGTCCTACAGATTCATGTATGTTGCTACAAATGGTAGGATTTCCTTCTTTTTTATGGTTGAATTACATTCCATATATTATGTATATGTATATGTGTATATGTACATGTACATGTATATGTATATGTATATGTATATATACACACAGCATTTTCTTTATCCATTCACCTGTTGATGAGCACTTTGTTTCTATATCTTGGCTATTGTGAATAGAGCTGCAACAAAATTGGGGGTGCAGATATCTTTTTAAGACACTACTTTCATTTCCTTGGATATATGTAGTATACTCTTAGTACTTTTCTTGAACAAAAGTGGGCAGGAGACAGTTGGGAATATTTAGTGAACGGCACTCTTTACTACCCCAAATGGGTTTGAAATACAGGGTTAAAAACAATTATCCTTCAGAACTTTGATGGTATTATCCCACTAAATTTACTTTTTATTATTTCTTTGGGGATGTCCAAAGCTCTTTTAATATTTGACACTGTGTTAATGACTTTTTCTTTCTGTCTGGAAGCCTATAGTGTCTTCTCTTTATCTCCTCTGTTCTGAACTTTCACAATGATGTATTTCATGAAGCTGAGCATTCAGAGGGCCCATTCAACTGCAAATTTATATTCTTCAAATGTGGGAAGATTGATGTATTTCTTTAATGATTTTCTTCCTTCTGTCCTTTATTTATGGAACTATTATTATTTGAATATTAATGTTAGTTTTTTTGAGATTTTCCTTGCCTGGTATGGTCTATTTCTTTCAAATTGATTTTTTTCCCATAATAATAAAAAAAATATATATATATTATGAATATTCATGAGATACGGGTTGATTGTCACCCCTCATGCCCATGATGTGAGGGCCAGATTCATACTGGCAGCATACCCATTACCACAAATTGCATTTGTACCCTGTGTCCCCCACCCAATTAACCCCAATCTCCCTCACCCTTCCCCTTACCCCCCTACTCCACTTTGTAGCCCAAGGAATGTTCTCTCCCTCTGCAAAACCAATGCACTACTGTGGTCTTTCTTTCCTTCCTTCTCTCTCTCAGCTCCCACTTATGACTGAGTACATGCGGTATTTATCCCTCTGTGCTTTGCTTATTTCACTCAACGTTAAGTTTCTCCAGGCTCATCAATGTTGTTGCAAATGGGAGTATTTCATTCTTTTTTATGGCAGAGTAGTATTCCATGGTGTATATATACCACAGTTTCCTTATCCTATCATCCATCAATGGACATTTAGGTTGGTTCCATGTGTCGGCTATTGTAAACAGAGCTGTGATGAACATGGGAGTGCAGGTATCCCTTCAATATGATGATTTCCATTCCTCCGGGTATATACCTGGAAGTGAGATTGCTGGGTCATATGAAAGATCTATCTGTAGTTGTTTGAGAAACCTCCATACTGTTTTCTATAGTGGTTGTACTAGTTTATAGTCTCACCAACAGTGTAGGATCAAATTGATTTTTAAAAAATCTTTAAAATAAAAGATTTTTATTTTAGTCTTCTTCATATCAGAGACTTTCCTAAGATGTCTGTTTATATTTATAAGGTAGTAGGATGCTGATTGGAAACTCTGCATGTTTAGATGGGGTTTATCATTTAAATCTGCGCACTGGACTGTAGATTGGCCTGGCAGGCGGGCTGTTTTCTTTGGGATCCCGATACCAACATCTTTAGGTCTTCCTGCATGGAATGTTCAGACTTCCAAGAGAAGTATGAGCTTCAATTCCTGACTTTATGTGGGTTCTGCATGTGATTATTTGCTTCTTTCCTTTCTCTATGGCCAACTCTTTATTATTTAATAGTACTATTCTCCTTTGAAATGCTTATTTTCTCTCAAGTGGGCCTACTTTTGCTATATTGCTCTTAGAAAATTAATGCAAACATACCTTCCCAGACTTAACAATAAGGAATTACAAAACCTCAAAAAAATGTACAAATGCAGATAAACCTGTATATAACTCTGGTTATATAATATCTACTAAATCTCAAACTTTTACTACAGTATATATGTTTTATACATTTTGATCCACTGCATTGTCTGGAATAGCATTAAAAAGCAAGGCGAGTTGGTTTCAAGACAGCTATGACAAAGCTAAGCAACCTAGCCCAGTTCTTCTAACATACAGAAGCAAGCATGCTGAAGTGATAATTGCCAACAGCTCAAAAGGAAAATAGCTTAGATCTTCAACATTCTGGCAAACAAAGTGCCCATAGTATACACAAATCAGTAATAACACATTATTTTTGAAAGGATATTTTATTTCATGGATGCCGACAAGAATTTACTTCCTGCATTTCATTGAATAAAATTGTTTCATCCATTTGAAAACATAAGGCGGTTTTTTTTTCTTCTTAATTTGTGCCTCTAAAAAGATTCTGCACATATTGGAATTGTTGCCAATGTTATGAAATTATGACATATAACAAATTAGAATTGCACTGAGGATTTAAAAGGAAAAAAGAGAAATGTACAAACACCTTAAAAATATTAAATTATTCAAAAAAGTCATTCTTTATTTTACCTCAAATATGTGTAAAATTTCATAAAATGCTACCTAAGGTTATCGTCTACTTGGTTGCTTTGGAGAGAAAAATGTGAGTAGTTACAACAAGGCATTGCCTGTTTTGTTTGCAAGATGCTTCTCTGTTGTAGACACTCATTAAATTGTGCATGTGTGTGTGTGTGTGTGTGTGTGTGTGTGTGTGCATATGTGTGAAAGAGAATGAAGGAGAGAGAATGAGTGATACTTAAGAGATTGGAACCTATTCAAAGACATAAAATAAACTTTCAGGAACTGATGTTAAAACAGCCCAGAAACTCCTGAGATCGGAGTTTTTCAAGAATTACTTTCAGTGTTGTAGAATTCTGAGCCATTAAAAATATCTATGTAGGATGACAGTCAGCCTGTGAGTTTGCTTCTCTGTGGCCTTATCATCAGTCTACTCAGTTCAAGAGAAAAAAATATTTCTTTTGTTGATCCAAATGAATTAATATGAACGAGCAACAGTTTTTTTTTTTTGCTGTTGTTTTTTGTTTTTTGTGGTTTTTTTTGCTTAGGACAATCACGATGTGAGAAAAGCTTGGCTTCATTTTTTTTTTTTTTTTCCAAAAAAGCTTTTCTGTTCAGTAATGCCTTTTTATTAATGGGTGCAATGTTTCTTCTTGCTGCAGTTAGGACTCCAGAAAAGGTTTGATGTACAATATTTGGAGGATAGTATAGTCAGTATCAAAACAGAAAAAAAAAAATGACAAGCAATTATTCCCTCACTTATCAAGGAGTCATTTACATAGTACCTTCTTTATTTGGATCCCAGGAAATAAATAAGGCCTGTAGGTTGCCAGCATATATGCCCATGTACTAAAGCTCATGAACTGTGCTCACAGGAAAGCATCTTAGATCCCTTTATAGCAATTGTTTAAGTTCATAATATAAAAATCCAATAAGATAATTTTCTGAATACTTCATAGCTATTTCAAAAATATTTTATAATGAAGAGGAGAGGGAGGTACAGGGCTAGCTAGATTCAGGTAATCTGAAGAGTCATTGCAGTCTGCAAGTGAGGGTGGATTTAGGCTGATAAACCTCCCTGAGGGCAGCCCTGCACATCTCAGAATAATGATGGTGATGCTGTTAACAATAATAATGGTGAAGATCAGGATAATAGTAGTGATTTGTGATGACTATAATTTCCTGAGTATTTTTTATGTGTTAGGATTTGTTTTACGTGAATTTTCATATTGGTCCTTATGATAAATCTGTGGAATAAATATTATTGTTTCCCCCATTTTACAAATAATGCAACAGAAGTACAGGGAAATTAAGTAACATGCACAAGGTCACACAGTTAAAAGAGACAGAGGTGGGAGATGTGCTCCTATAGCTATGTTATGTTCTACTGAATGGCTCTGAGTCATAAAGAAAATGTTAAATTGTGTGTAGTGTTTTTTGGTTAAGAAGATAGAGAAAACTACAGTATACTTAGAAAGATAAATGTCAGCTTTCTAGAAGACCCACTTTTTAAGAATTACTCATTCTCTTTTATCTAAATACAAGTGCATCTGAGGGATGACTAAACAAGGCCCAGTGACAAACTTCTCAAGGATAGAGAGGAAATGATTGATATATATTTATTATGTGCTTTAGTCAGATCAGAAGGGTCTGACAAGTGACATTTGAGATACCCAGGCCAAGAGTAGATAATGCTGCAAAACCATTAAAACCTGTTATTGAAAATTTACTTGAGGATAGCAAAGTCTTTCAAAATTGTCCAAGGGAAAATTTGTTTTTAGAGGAAAAACAATCTTGTAAACGTAGATAAATTAGAATAAGATTCAAAAGCAGAAGAAAATACTGGAATAGCAAATGCAATCCCTACCATTGGATACAGACGGTGAAACCATTTTATTTTCCTCCAAATGAATGAGTAATTTCTTGAATAATTAAAGAAAAATCAGCTGATGTACACTATCAGGTGTCAGTCTCCATAGTTTGGGTATGCCTATGACTAGAAATCCACATCATAAAGAAGTCTTGCTATCTCAGCCTCAAAAGTGGGGCTAGTCTTTGACATAACTGATTTTTATCAAATTAAAAAATAATGAATAATGTCGTAAATAAAACTTGGTGCATGTGTATCAAGATGCACATGATTGCTAACAATGTGGATGACAGATGTGTTAAATTGAACAGATCATAAAAAAATTAGAATAGCAGCTCACAAAAGCTAGAAATGAATACCTGTAAATATATTAATGGCCAAAAATTAACAATATTTATATAATAGGAAAAAGCCTAGCTTAGAGGAAATATGGCTAGAGATTACTTGACAGAGAGGACTGTAAAGAGAAATAAAAATACCAAACTTAAACCTGAAATCCGTGCATGAGTTTATAACATCAAAGTTATTAAAAATTGTTAACTCAGTTCCTTTTCTGAGGATTTCATTGAGAAAATGATATAAGTAAATTAGTATTATAAAAAAGACCCTAGTCAAATGTCTGAATAAATACAAAATAGTAGCTGAACTACAACACATAAAAGAAGAATGTTAAAATTTCTAAATATTCACATTTCCTAAAAAATGTTTTTAAAGTTTACTAAGCATCTTTATAATGACTATAAAGATTTATTTTTCCAGAATGAAATATAAAAAACTAAAGTCAGCTTTTGAAGGTAATTGCATGTTCCATTTAAAATTTTTTTGGAACATGTTATAGGATGACATTTATACCACCTTTCATATTTCATACATTTTCCTCACTGCATTGCAATATACCTTCACATTATATGCTCTATTCTGGTGGAGACTATTGGATTTTAATGCTTTCAAGTTGAATTGTGGTGATATATATTCATAAATTGACCAAAGTCATAAAATATGTGATTTAATAATTCTCTAAGTAACTTATGACATTATATAATTATGCCTTAAGTAATATAATGCATAAACAATGTGATTCTTACATGCAGGATAGTCTTTTATATAAAACAATGAAATAGAAGTTCATAAAATCTATAGTTTACTGTGGCTCTAACTGTCTTAAGCCCATAGTTTATTTTATGGCAAATAAACTTGAGATATTATTCTTGAGAGAAACTTAGATATACTTTATGTTATCCTAATCGGTATTCAAAGTTTGAAAATAGGTACTTGAAGCTTGGGGCTGTCGAGCTAGGGCTGGGTCTGGAGCTCATAGACCCCTCAAGCCTGTTGTCCAGAGTGGGTCAAAAACCCTTTGCATGCCAGGCTGAGTCACCAGACCCCTCACATGCAGGTCTATGAGCTAGGTAACTGGCAAACAGGTCCTTGGAAGCTGTAGGTTGGAAAGCATGGCTGTGCATGGCAGACACCAGAGGGCAGTCAACACCGGCCAAGCTCGCAGTTCCATGCATGCACACTAACTCCACCCACACACAACTTATTTACAAAGAATGCACTGCACCACCCCCAACTGGCAAGGCTAGGGGGCCTGATTAAACTATCCTATTTTCCCAACAATCCATCCCTTCAGGGTCCCTTGCTGTACAATCTACACATTCAGAATCTTCCATGATGTTCCCTTAGCAAGGATAGACAACCCTTACATTCACATATTACACACTCCATCCCAGTCCCAAAAGACTTTGTCTTGTTGCAGCACCAATTCAAAAATCCAAATTCCACAGTCTCATCTGAGACCAAAAGCAAAACTTCCAGCTTTGAACCTATAAATAGTCAAAAACAAGTTTATCTCCTTCCAAGATACAGTGGGACAGACATTGGGTACACATTCCCATTCCAGAAGGGAGGGACAGAAAGGAAAAACAGGCTCCAAACAAATCCAAAACCCAAACAGGGCAAACATTAAGCATACTGGGGCACCTGGACCCCTAAAGCATTGGGCAACCTCACTCCTACAGCTCCGCCAACAGCAGCCCATTGAGCTGCCCTGGTGCCTGAAGCTTTTCCAGGCCAGTGCTGCACGCTGCCAGCAGCCCCACAGTTCTGGGCTCCTGGCAACAGCCCTGATGTCCTGGCTCCACTAGACATTTCCTCAGTGGGGGTTCTCTGTGGGGGCTCTGACCCCACTTTTCTCCTCCACATTGCTCTGTTGATGACCTCTGCAGCAGCTCCACCCCTGCCCCAGGTCTCCGCCTGAGTCCCCAGCTTTTTCATACATCTTCCGAAATCTAGGTGGAGGCTGCCACTCCTCCACTGCTCTCACGTACTGCTGGCCTACAAACTTAACATGACGTGAATGCCACTGAGGTTTTCATCTTTTGCTCTTTGGAGGTACTGAGGCAGGATTGCTCCAGCCAGAGTGGCTGGGATGCAGGGAGCAGTTTGCTGAGGGCAGCAGTGTCCCTGGTCTGTCCTCTGGAGAAACTCAGTTCTCCTAGGCCTCTGTGATGGGAGGGGCGCTCTCCCAAACTTCTGAAATGCCCTTAGGGCCTTTTCATTGTCTTGGCTATTAGCATCTAGCTGACCCATCTCAGGCTCCTGAATTACTTGAATCAGCTTGGCTTACACCAGCTATTCACTCACAGTCTCGGGCAGTTCTGCAGTGTTTGCCCACAGTTTGAACACTGCATCCACTCAGTCACTCTTTTCTTGGGTTTGTATGGCACTCATCAAGCCATCTGCTTTCTCTGGTTTATGAAGCACCTGGCCAGCCGTTGGGTTTAAGTGGCACCCTCTGAGCCTTCTCGGGTTTATGTGGCACCCGGCGAGCTATCTGTCTTTGTACAAACATGACATGCATTTACTATATCTTCTCTAGAGCATGTTACACCATCCACCCCTAGGTCCCCTAGCTGCAGCATCCAGGGGCTCTCCCTGTACCTGCTGCTTTACTGTCTCCCCAAGTCAACCAGTTCAGCCTGGGTATATGGGACATAGATGTTGAACTGGGTCACCTGTGGATTGCCCACCGGTTGTCCGTCTGGTCCCATAGGCTGCTTGTACCTCAATTTCTCGTGCACAACAGGTCGTGCCTGGAGATGCATGGTTTCCCCCAACTCACCACTGGGTTGGTCGTCTTCCCTGGTGTGAGAAACAGGAGTGGCCAGTCGCTGCATGCCATCCTCCAGTATATTTATCCATGCTTCCAACAACTGTTTTCTGCCACAAATCTCAATTAGTTTGCAGCATTGTGAGCAGCAGCCAAGCTCTGGTCAGGAGAAAAGTGGCCATTGGGCACCACATGCTCAAGGATAGCCATGTTTCCTCTCCTTTCCAAGGGGTTTTCCATTTCTGGTCTATGCTGCCTTGCAGTACAGTGTGCAGCAATCAGATCCCAGTCAACAGGAAGGTGGCCACAGGGCAGAGCATATTCAAAAGTAGCCACATTTCCACCCTTCTTCCAAGGGCTTTTGGATCCTGAACCTGCTCAGAATCCTGTCGCAGACTACGTCAACTGTCATACTCTTTTACCTGCCCGTAATCCTGCCAACTATGCCAATTGTTGAGCTAGGGTTGGATCTGGAGCTCACAGACCCCTCAAGCCCATTCACAGACTGGGTCACAAACCCTTCACATGCCAGGCTGGGTCCCCAGACCTCTCACACACCAGGCTGGGTCAACAGACCCCTCACACACAGTTCTTAGAGCTAGATAACTAGCAAACAGGTCCTTGGAAGCTGTAGGTTGGAAAGCATGGCCACGCATGGAAGACACCCGAGGCAGTCAATGCCAGCCAAGCTTGCGGTGCCACACATGCACACTAACTCCACCCACACACAACTTATTTACAAAGAATATGCTGCACCACCCCCAACCAGACCCAAGGTAAGGGGCATGATTAAATTATCCTATTTTCCCAACAGGGGCAGTGCCATGGTAACCAATAACATTTATACACACACTGTACATAAATCCTACCATCTCATGCTTCTTATTTTGTAACAAATGATTTATTTGTAATGGGCATGTTTATCATAAACAGCTTTAATAAAAGCTAGACTGGTTAGGAAAAAAACAGAGGGACCATTTCTGTTTTTTCTTTGATGGATTTTTAGGAATAAGTCAGTTTATAGTATATCGAAAGTTTCTTATTATTTTTGGTAAAGTTGAATCAGAAAACAACATATATATTTTGAGTGGGCAATTTGGAATTAGAAATAACATAGATTATGTCCTTATCATAGACAATAATATATTTAAAGTAGTTCTCAGTTTCATTTAATTCTTACTCCCCCTTCTTTCCATATCCCTATTTATAGCCATAAAATTCTTTCTCTCATTCCCCAGTTCCTGATACACATCCTTGCCCTCCAAATTAACTCGAGAAATGCTAATTTAGAACATGACTCTGATAGCAGTGACTCAATTTTCTTTTTGGAAACCACCGCTTCTCTCTTAGCCCATATGGTTTGGTTGAGCTGATTCCAACTCTCATAGCCTAGTGAGGAGTGGCTCACATGGATTCCTTATCCCTGGCTGCAGTTCAGAGATTAATCCATGAAAAAAGTAGGTGCCAGGAAGAACTTTGGCATGAACTATTATTGAGAAAATCTTTCTATTTTTAATTTTTTTCTGGCATTGCTTTCTTTTAGGATAAGGCAAGGCTGGAAATGTCAGTATCCACAATATAGAGAGATCATGCTTAAAAATACAGTCATCACAAAGTGAAGCCATACCAAGAGATGGAAAGTGATGGAATACTGATCATAATATTGTTTGAGCCTCAGACTCCAATCATACCTGAAGCTGACATTTCCAAACTTTTAGTCATATGAAATAGCGTATTAGTGCCCCCCCCCCTTTTTCTTGGCCTAAATGAATTGAGTTGGCTTTCTGTCCATTGTGAGCAAAAACATCCTGACTAATATAGAAACAACTTGTGGAGATATGTACATTCCACTAATTAATTCTTTATTTATGTGTTTGCCACATATATACAAAATGCAATATAATTTCCCTCTAGCTTGTTACCTGTGTTATTTACAAGATCCCTAGCACAATGAATAATGATTACATACTTTATACACATAATATAAATTGTTATATAACCATAACATAAATTATTTACATTATAGCTGAACTATAAACTCTTTATATTAATAACTATAACATAAATTATTCTTGGAGTGCAAACAATTACTCTCTTCTGATTAGATATTAGCAATCATGTCCTCTTAAGCCAGTGTAGTTAACTTATCATACTGTTTACCCACAACATGTTTATCATTGAAAGTGACACTATTCTCTTGTGGTTTGCCTATGATTCTAATTCATGGTTTTGCTGTGATTTGGGTACTTTGTTTCCTATTCTCTCTCTTTCTTTTTTCCAACTGGGTTTCCAGGTTTAAGGTGTTATTTGACTCCTTTTCCTTTCTCTTGCAATCTATACCCCTCACTGCTAACCCTCAGCTTATTCCTTCCTTGTAGCCATTCCATTTTTCTTATTCCCTATACCAATCTGAAAGCACCTTCCAGCAGACACATGTATCAAAGGAGTTTTGTGGACTAGGCATATTTGGATTCCCCAGTGACAGTGTCTCAGCATATAATAGAGATTCAATAAATGTTCATTGAATTAACATATACTTACCTTAATAAGATGGCATTCTAGAGTTCTGAGAAAATTAATACTGTTTTGAAGCTGCCTTATTTATGCTGAGAGTGGATTAGACAAGGAGAGAAGTGATTTTATTAATCTTACCTTCAATGTATAGTTAATTTTGATGATGGCTGTTAATCACTTGCTACTCTTTGGAAGGTAATAGCAGATTTGTCTCTTTCTTTAGTGAGGTTAAGTTTTCCTACACATGCTCTGAGAACTGAACAATAAGATTTCAAATGGTGGTAAGCAACTGTTTATCTTTCAGTACAAGCTCCTGTGTTATTTCATCCATTTTTAAAGTTTGTGAGACTCCGGGGAGATTATTAGGAAGAAAAGGCAGCTGTACCTTTGGCATTGTAATATTGCTGTCGTGGTATTTCCGATCCTCTCCCATGCTCATTGACCAGATTCTGCTCTCACGGAGACTCCTCTAACGACCCAGCTCCTTGTTTTCCTAGGTCATTATTCTGTGGGACTGCACTTGAATCCTTGCTCAATCAGAATTTTCGCTGATCACCTTTAAGCAGTCTGAAGACCCTAGATTGCCCTGTACCTTTAACTTATCACTTGATCTGCTGAGTCTGGATCAATCCCTGACCAATTTATCTTTTCTAATGCTTACAGGCTATAGAATATCTACAGGGAGGTGCTAGATGTATAGATTCGACTTGTTGTAACCTCTAATGAACTTTTTCACTCACTGCAAAAGCACAACCTTTTCCCTCTATTAATTTCCTAGTAGTAGTTTTTCTAAATTTAGGATTGCTTCAAACCATTAATATTACTCCACTAGCCCCAATCTTGTAAGATAATTTCACCTCATGTTTTACAAAAAGGATAGCGGCTACCACTTTTGTCATGACTTTGCCCATCTTCCCCCTCTTCTCCACTCACAAGTACCTTTTGTGTATATTCATCTTTCTTCTTGCTTCCTTTCTGTATCTGCAGGGAGCTGCAATACATTTCCTCCTCAAAGCTTCTGCTCACTCATTATTTTCTTGATCTAGAGTATCCTCAAATTTTCCATCTCCAAATTTTTTCCTTGCAACCTGTAAATACACAAAAATCTCACTTTCCTTTCACAGTTGCCAAAACTTTGGATTCAGAATTAACAACCATTGTCTCTTCATAATTATGTACTCTAACTGTAAGCTACCATTTATTTAGCTTTTCCATCTTGAGTCTACTGAAATCCTCTCTTTAAATTCACTGATAATATCCTAATTGCCAAATCCAACAACTCTCTCCATTTATATGCTTTGTACGTTTGACTTTATCTGCATCTTGTCATCAAAATTATTTCTCCCTTTGCTACATTCCAAGAACTGTGTTTTCCTTATCAATAGACTCTTCCTGCAATCCTCATCCCACTTCTACCTTATTTTCACCTTACATCTGCTTGGAGACCTTATATACTATTGGGAGAGACATCTTTCACAATGCTGCTTTCTCATGCCGCTAAGATACTTGTAAACCAATGTAAGCTCTAAACATCACAGTGTGGCATTCAAGGGCAGCAGTCTTGGCTTTGCCTACCTTCCCTGTCTTAGCTGCTACCCATTCCCAACAGGAATCTTATGCTGCATCCAAACTAATTTTCTCACTTTGCTAAAATAGTTCCCATGGTTAGAATACTTTCCTTCCTTTCTGCCACCTAAAATTTTGGATTGGAAAAAGTTACTTTTAGAAGCTACCACAACACTTATGTTAAAATTTCCAAGCATCTGTGATTTAGAGAAATATTAACTTATTCCTGTCCGCTTTGAAAGATCTCCTTCTTTTAGTGGAGAAAGCTAATATTCATTAACTTCCAGCTAAGGTATCCACAGCATGTTGATGTGTGCTAGTAAATATCTAAAGGGTGCCAGGACTGAGCTAGGCCTAGGGAGTGCCTAAATGAAAACACACAGTCTGTGCTCAAAGAAATCTCACAGCTAGCCTGTGATTTTCCTAGCTTTAGTTCATTTGAAAGTTTTAACTAGTTTGAATATGGCAACTTTTTTTTTTTTTTAAATTAAAATACTCCTGCTATGAGAGCTTAGTAGATGTTTTGTTAGTATTATTAAAATCATGGCAAGTTCTTTTTTTTTTTTTAACCAAAATCAGTGATACTTTTGGCTTAGAACATGAAATTTAATTATTTTTCATGATGTAGTACCCTTTATCCAATTCTAGAATATGGGAAAATTGACATTAGGTGATTTTATAATTACTTTATGACTTGCCAACGTACCAAATTAAAATCATATCCATTCCTATTTAAAGGTTTAAAAAGAGAATCAGGTATGCTGAAAGAAAATGTTAGTTATATATTTACTCTATTGCCTGATGAAAATACAAACAAATATAGACTCCCTCAAATGAAAGATGTTTACCCAGCTGCACAGTTACAATATTTTCTCATCTTTAATAAATTATTATTGGTTTAAGGTGTTATGCTCTTTTGAATATGTAATATTACATCATGGCATCATATTCATGGGGAAATATGAATATTCATTTTGCATGTGTGCCAGGTACCTGACATTTGTAACAAATTCCGGTGGCTTGCATACCTCAGTTTAAAATGTTTATATATTATCATTTATGAGTTCCTACAAATATTGTATAGTTTTCAACCATAACCGAAGTGATGGCAGTGAATAGCAAGACAAATTTAATTTTTTGCTTACAATTCAGCTACATTTCTTTGGGAAGAATCATGATTAATTTATCAGGTGACTTCAAAGGATTTAGAATGCTATTTTTGATAGAATCATGTTTAATACACTATAAACCCTTAAATTTTCTTGCATTCTTTAGGCTACATTGAGGATGAATGAAGAACACATGTTTTACATGTATTATATGTTGCATTATTACATATATATTAACATATAGAAAAATAATTCACTTTCTTATATTTTTCTTAAGGAAATTGTCCAGATTAGATTTAAATGAATTATGTCTTCCCATGAAAAAGACTGAAAATTCTAGGCTGTTTCATGGTAATATATCGAGAAACTTTCCACAATGACTCAGAAAGAAAGCTTGAAGTGTTACATCATGGGTCCTAAAGATCCTGAAACATGGGTTTTTCTTATTCTATACTATTTTGAGGCTGATGTGTGTCAATGTACAAGTCACAAAATTTCTTCGTGACTTAGCTATTTTACCCCCTATCCAGTGAGAATATTTGTGGGTGTAATGAAGCCACATCTGACACAAAAATCTACTGATTTTCATTTGGAGATTGTGAAGAGTTATCATCTGTGGTTGGGGTTGGATTTGGAAGACACGTGAAATTTTTGGTCTTTATAAAGTTTAAAGTTCTAATACTTATCCCTTCTTTGTCAGCTTATGGTCATCCGGGGTATAAATTGGACTTCAAAGATATTTTGGTGCAGGAGTGAGACAAAGCTTTTATGTACTGCAGTGGGGACTGTTGCCAGGTATCTCCATCTCACTAGGGTTCTGATTGCCCACCTTGCATTCCACATAGATGCTTTTGAAAAAAAAAAAAATCAAGGGTCAGTTTTCCTTGATATGGAACTCGTTTTGACACCAAGTCCTCTGACCTGAGGCCAAGTGTCATTTCTTGGATGTTAGGAATCTAATGAAGCATTTTTAGTATGTCTGAAAATTCCCTAAAGTAGAAAATCTTTGAAATTACTATTTCTCTTTGTAGGAACATAATGTAAATACATGATTGAAAAAGCTGATCTAGTCTATTACATGTCTAAGTATACATAGAGGAGAGATAAAAAATGGTTTTTAAATCAGATTCTCCATTTTCCCTGTGCGCTTAACCAACTCAGAATAGCTAACCCTTGCCATTCTGTTCATAGAATATGCTATTCTCTGTCCAGGACTTGCTGAACAAGCAGAGCTAACAATTTATTAGGCTACCGTACTGTCTGATATGTTTGTGCAGCTGGCTTGTATGCTTAGCACAGTGTATTCCCAAACCATTTATGTCAATTATTATTATAATTATGTAATTTAACTGATAATCTTTGAGTTAACATAGTATGTGAGTGTGAAAGGAAAGCTGTTTCCATGATAACTAATTAGAATGCTCTGGAAAGTCCTGATAAAGGTGAATTGCTAAAAATACTGTTTGCTGTCAAATTAGGTGTGAGTAAGCCAAATATAAACAATTGGTGGAAAAGTTATTAGAATGTAGAGATTTGCTTTTTGATAGCATTTGAAAATTCTTGCTCCACTGAAAAGACAAGCAGGAATTGTATATAATGGTTTATATATATGGTTAAAAAAGGAAAAGGGAGAATTATAATAGGCAGATCCACACATTTATTAAGAAAAGGCCTGTCTTACATCAAAAATATTAAGGAGTGTGCTTTATTTTTTACATTAAATAAGATTTTTTTTTAGCATTTTACTTATTTTATTTTTTAAAATTTATTTTATAACTGATACATAATTAATTATATATATTTATGGGGTATAGAGTTGACTATCAGTATTTGTGTACAATATGTGATGATCAAATCAATATTATTAGTGTGTTCATTATTACAGATTTTAATTATTCTTTGTAATAAAACATTTAAGATGTTATGTACATTTTCTTTGATTTCCTATTTTTGCAATTATCTGACCAATTACCATTCTGGACCATATAAGACCCTGTCTACAGTAAATTATTTTAGTCCAAGTAACTGTCTTTTACTGCTTCTTTTAACTTGGAACCTCCGAATCCCCATATTAGGAAATAGATTATTTGCTTGGTCAAGTTGAGTTTCTTTAGCATATTATACTCTTCTGAATGGAGTTCTGCTACCTTCCCAGCATCCTTTCCTGCCTTTCCCCCATTTCTGTGAAGGTATAGACAGATTTGACTTCTAACTATTCATTAATCCTGTCATAGACTTTGTCTCTGATCGCACTGCTTGGGGTTCTATCAGCCTCCCATCCACCTGCTATGTCAGCTTTGTCCCCTAGCAAAGACCCCCTCAGATATTCCAACGCAAATATTCACTCCCTCTGTGTAATCATCCCAGCAAAGAACTACCTTTGTCTTACAGAAGTACTTTGTCTCAGCACATTGCATGATGATTTTTCTTAATGCAGCATGTGTCTCTTTTAGCCAGAGTTGAAGCTCCTTGATGGGCAGAGAGCATATATGTACGGATTGTTTCTGTATCACCAAATCCTAGCAAATACTAGGTATTCAGTAAATGTGTGAAGAATGGAATAACAAAGAGATCAAATTTCCTTCAAATTGAAAGTTAAACTTGAATCTTCAAAGAATATGGACTCCCTCAGATGCTGGTGAGTTTTCTTGTCATTTCACCTTAAGTTACCTTTTCCCTTTTCCTTTGACCACATACATTCCTGAATTTAATGTCTCAACTTCCATACCTCTCATTAATCCTAAACCCACTGTATTTCAGTTTCAGCCACTGCAAATTTATGGGGGATTTTTAAGAAGATGGTAAACAACTAGTGACAGGGAATTCTAGTAGGAATTGTACTATCAGATGGTGGGTTTGACCAGATTAAATTTAAGGCTTTTTCTTGCCCTGATAATCTGTGAGTTATTCAGTAGCACTCAGCAGTATTAGTTCTCTCACAGATTGATAGTGCCCTGAACGTCCCACCATATGGGCTGTCATCTATTCCTCTCCATAACTGTGATTCTCTTGTGGAGCTTCTCTTTCATCACCTGATTAGTGATAGGCAAGAGCAGGTGGGGGAGATACCTATTTGCCATCTTACTTACCTCCTAAAAAATGCACAGCCAAGGCAGTCAAGGGTCTAGGCTCCGCAGAATTGGAAGGTTGTCCCGGCAGATTGCTAGGCTTGATTGTAGTATACAGGAAGTGCAAGAAGAAGAAGATAGAGACAGATGCGAATGCTGTCACATCCATTGCTGAATGGAGTAGAAGTGATCCAATTGCTGACAGCTGCAGATTTGCCTCAGGATAAGCAGTTCTCTAGGACTAAATGCATATGGTCAATTTCTGTCAAGATCTCCTTACAAGGAGCAGTAGCTTTGTTATCTTGGCAGGGCATTTAATAGACCTACTATGATTATAGAAATTACCTAGGTCCTAGTATTTGTAACAATATTCAATGTCATCATGCCTTATAGAGAATTCTGCTGGTTCTGGCCAGTTGGTGATCATGCCATTTCTTTGTTGATTATTTCCTAAAGACATGTCCTATGAGTATAATTATATTCTACTGCAACTGGTTAAAAACTTTGAAGTCTTTCTTGTGATTATATGTGGCCAATAAGTTTATTTCTCTAGAGCTCTTTTGTTGAAAGCAATTTGGTTTAAGATTTTAGCACAAAGGGTGGGAATTTAGCCATGTGACTTTCTATTATATTTACAAAAGCAAAGTCACTAAATAAGTTTATGCAAGGTTCTGGAAATTTACACTTAGTGGGGCTAGAAAATTAACATTTTGAAACAGGGTTCCTGGAAATGTGATTAATGCTAGCATCAGAAATTGTGTGTGTGTGTGTGTGTGTGTGTGTGTGTGTGTATGTGTGCGTGCGCGCGCGCGCGTGTGTGTGCATGTGCCTGTGTGGGAGGGTGAGGGAGAGGGAGGGAGAAATAGAAAAAGAGAATACAACAAGGAACAAAAATGTAGTATGTCAAACATGTATAAGTCAAACAGGACAGAAACTAGAAACAAGCACACACTTTTAAAGCTTAATTAAAAAGTGTGATCAAAGTTATGTGGGCCTGAAGCACAGGTATATTCTTTAACCATGCAAAACTGCATTTCACTTCAAGTTCTTGTCAAACAAAGCTACATATATCATACACATAAAACAAAAACTGACATTAGTACCAGCTACTGGATGAAGGCAACAAAACGCCTTAAGTTTACCTGCTAACAGCGTCTGTGACCTGCTGTTAGCTGTGACTGATTCAAGTTTATGTCCTTGAATTAGAGACTGAAACATTCTGGTAGATAAAATTAACTGATGAAGTTTAGGTTTATCATTTTATGCACCAAAAAATGAGGCACGTGGAAGACAGAAATTAATATATATTCATAACAAAATTACCCCTTGGCTCACTGACAGCAGGGAGCAAAATAATACATGGATGGAGAGGAATTTAGGTTAGAGCTGAGGGACTTTGCCAGTTACACAATTACCTTGTGGCCTGAAGGGGCCAGTGTCTTGCCCTAGGCAGTGCTATCACTCTCAAGTATTCCAAAGCTCTAAGCAATTCACTCAATTCCCTTCCAAAATTGTATGCATAGATGATAATCCAGGCAAAATGGAGAGCTCCAGATCCCCTATTATTAGTATCTGGCATCCGATATTTCATTCAGAAAGTAATGATTTTGGTTCCTTGAACTCTTGGCAAGAAACTAAAACAAATGTGACTACACTTTATAATAAGTGACAAATCTCTCCTTGCTCTCTTTTGGTATTCATTGTGATATCATTAATCAGTGCTGAACTCCTGATAATAAATCTTGGTGTTCTCAAGAATGTGAAAATGCATTATTCCTCTGTTGTCCAGTATTCTATATGCCACACTCTTTGTTAAAACAACTAGAAGGTTCCAGGAAAAGTGTTTAGTTTAAATTCAGCTATTCAATTGTTTCACTTTTGAGACCTTCATTACTACCCTGGGATCTTATTAAGAGCTGTGAAGATTGCTTTGTTATTTGTCTGTTGTCCCTGGAAGGAAAATAAAATTTCTTCTTTTTGATTTTGAACCTGTAGTCTAGGAATGTTTGTTTTTTCAATCTGTATATTATAAATATACACATTTTCCTCTTCTCGTATCCAGTGCAGATGATGGACATAAAAAGGGAGAAAAAAATTATGTCCACTTGATCCACTTCCTGATGAGAACATTATCCATCTGTTCTTAATAGACTGTAATCAGCCCTATTTATTTTTTGATTTTTTTCTAAAAGAAATTGACAAAGACAAAATAAAAGATGTATTTAGGATTTGAGAAAAATAGCTTCCTCATTATGAATTTCTGCTAGATCAAATTTGTACCATGTCACAGATCACATCATGAAAGCAATATCAACAGATTAAAATAATACTCTGAAAATCTGCAATCAAAACGGGAACAGTTGGCATTTGATGCCTGACTCTCATATTCTCCAAATGTATTTTTTGTCAAAGTAATAGTAATATCTACTTACTATAGAAAGTTAAATAGGTTTATAAAATAAGACTTAGAATGAAAGCATTTCTCCTGCACCACAGCCAGGTCCTGCTTCCTCAAGGAACAACATTCAACTCTTTCAGCTGTTTTATTTCATACTTAGCCCATATTTCTAAATTAAATGGTTTCTGTGTGTGCATCAATTTAGACTTTATGTTCTTTTTCTTCTAATATTGATTAAATTAATAATCAGTTTTATATTATGGATTATATAAATATTGTTCACTGATGGGTCAAGTCGTATACTGTACTCCAATACTCTGCTTACCTTTCCATTACTGAAAATTCACGTTTTTCTCCTGCAGTTGAAAATTGCCTCATTTTTTTCATTTTCTGTCTAATTTTCTCTCTAATTATCATTAATTCCTTCCAAACTCTTCCACAGAACTGTGAGACACCTCTTAGTATCTTTTGCTATCTGATAAATTATATCAGATGGTATACCAGTTTCATTTATTATTATTTTTTTTACCAAGGGATATCTGACTTGGCTCACTCCCAGGCCCACTGTGTTCAAAAGGTGTCTTGTGGGCCGACCCCGTGGCTCACTCGGGAGAGTGCGGCGCTGGGAGCGCAGCAGCGCTCCCGCCGCGGGTTCGGATCCTATATAGGGATGGCCGGTTGGCTCACTGGCTGAGCGCGGTCACAAAAAAGGACAAAAGGTGTCTCGTGCTGCATGCGTCCGGGGTGTGCATTCACACGGACTGTGATGTGAGTGGCAGCCCCTACTCCACTCTGACCAAGCTGTATAGTGCCACAGTCTGTTCTCCCTTGTCCACTCTCTATACATTGCTCCAAACCGCACTCGCTGTTCTTCAAGCCTGATGCACGACTGCTGTGCTGGGTCTTCCCGTTACCATTATCCCAAATATTCCTGTCCCTTCCCTTTGTGTTCTGTTTCCTGGATTCCACGCTTTTCTCTTTTTTGGTTCTCTACCCCATTTCAGTGGCGCTCTTTTCCAGTAGGTTCCAGGAAAGTGTGTAAGCGATGCAAGGCTTGCTTGTTTGACAACGTCTTCATTTTGCTCTCGTACTTGCTTGATAGTTTGGTTGGTTATAAAATTATAATTTCAAGTGTTTTTCCTCAGAATTTTTAAGGCATCTCCCACTGTTGTTGTTGAGAATTTCTGTGCTGTGTTTTATACTGATCCTTTATCCATAATCTTTTATTTTTTTCTATGAAAGCTTTTTATACCCAGCATTTTGAAATTTTATGCTAATGTGCCTTCAGCTCTTTTCCAATTCATTGTGCTTAAGTAATCCGTTTCAATATGGTAACTAACCGCAATTGTGGGCAATCTTATTATTTCTGAGATAACTTTTTCTTTCATTTTTTTTTCTCTTTTACCTGGAACACCTGTTTAGGTAGAAGTTTTACTTCTTGTATTGGCCTTTAATTTTCTTATCCTTCCTCCCTATTTTCCAACTCTCTTCTCTTAATCTTTTTCTAAAAAAAATTCTTCTTTATACAAGATTGACTCAGCTAAATCTCTCAAAATTTTTATGGAAATTCAAATTTCAGTTATTTTGTTTTCACATTTTCACATGTTCTTTTTGTTCTTGGGATGACACTTAAAAAATGACAACCTTTTCTTGTTTGCTTAACTAAATATCTTCTTTTAGCTCTCAAATGTTTTTTTTTCCTACTGAATTATATTCTGTGCGTTTATGCCAAGTTTCTTTTATATGTTGTCTCTTTTTCATGTTGGAGCATTTTCTCAAATCCCTTTTGGTTTTTGGAAACCATTCAAATTTAGGAGTAAGGACTAAAAAATTGATTGGAAACTTTATGGTGTATGTGGTTGGGGAGGTGTTATTTATAAAAACTGGGCATAAGAGAAAACCAGAAGATTCACTGTGGGATCCCTGGATGTCTAGTTGACCTTTTTTTCTGGTTATTTTCTCCAGAGATTAATTTACTGCTAGAGTGTCTAGTTGCTAAAATAATAGGAGTTTAGATGGGGAGAGAAGGTTGGAAACTCATTGTTTAGTACATAGGGGTTAACTATTCTCCTTTTCTGTGTGGTTCCTCCCCACTGCCCTTCGCATCTTTTCAACCTCTTTGATTAATTTCTTTAATAACTGAAGCTTTCCACCACTTTCCAGAGGGAATCGTTGTCTGGCTATTTGGGATGGGGGTCTAGGCTTGAAGGCAGAAGGGATTGTCTGATAGGTGCTAATATACACTTCTGATTTTCAGCCCACTACTCACCAACATTCTCCACTTGCAGAGGCTTTCCCAGGCTATGTAGAAGTCTGCAGCACAAAGCGTTTTCATCTCACTGGTATGGCCCACTGAGTGTATTTACATTTTAGATCTCTCCACACAATTAAACATGTTACAACTCATTCATTTCCTTTCCACTTTCTAATATTTGTTGATATGTCTTGTTCACGGTTATTTCCTCATTTTATTTTTCTTGTGATTTAAAACTCTATTACCTTATTATTGTCATTTTGCTAGAAATTCAGAAGGGAGTAAACAAATACATGTGTAAAATCTGCCATGTTTAACAGGAAATTCTCTAATAGAATCTTAGATATCAAAGAAATAGTCCTATTGAACATATCTGTGTGTTTATTATGTACTTATGAATCTGATTTCTGTAGGCTATTTCTGAGTCTTTAGAGAGGATGAAAACTCTAACTTCTTTCCAAAACATAGGTTAAAAAGAAATAGCTTAAAGATGTGAAAGTGTTTGCCTCTGTGTGGAGGGTTTTGGTGTTATAGGGAATAGTTGTGGAGAGGTGAGCAGGGGGATTACATTTTTTTTTTCCCACAAGACTTTTAGTCCTAATAGGACTTTTAAATTAAGTGCTTCTATTACATAGTAAAATATAAAATAAAAAATAAAATACACAAATAAAACCATAGCTAAGCCTAGGCTACTATTACCCAGCAATTAGTATCCTTTGCAGTAATGTTCAACAAGAGGTTTAGGAACTTTTGTTGTTGAGTAGACATATTTGAGTGATGAGCTAACTAGAACCAGCCTTAATTACTAATATTTGAGTGGATAAATTAAGAAATTATGGGAAATCTCTCTCTGCTATAAATATAGAATCATGGTAAATCAAATAGGAAAAAATATTTTGAAGTGGTTAATTTATTAGATGATTTTTTTCCTTCTTAATAAATAGTATTGCACTACCCAAGTTGCTTATGCCAAAAAATGTAGCAGTCATCCTTGATTCTTTCTTTCCCTTTCATTCCTCATATCAAATCCGAGAATGGTTGGTTCTACCTAAAATAGATCCTGATCTCCCCATTTCTCTCAGCTACCAGCTGAGTCAAGGCACAATCATCTCATGTCTGGACCACTGTAATGGTCCTACTATTACCTGGCTTTCATACTCATCTCCCTATAATCCGTTCTCAGAACAGCTGTCAAAGTGATCTTTTAAAGATGTAAATCAGATCACGTCACTCCCCTTCCTCAAAGCCCTCCAAAGACTCTCTGTTACATTTAGATATGGTTGTAGGTAGATTCCCTGAAGCAGACATTAAGATGGAGTTTAGGCTACAAGATATTTACCAACACCTGAGAATAGAAGGAGAAACAAGAAGATTCAGCAGAGGAAAAAGTCTAATGTGATGCAGGCCTGACAAAACCCTGGCCAGACCCTCAGTAGGGAGCTGGGGAGTGAGTATTGCCCATCTTATTCTCCCCCAGCAGGCCGATACTTTGGGCTCTTTATATGCTGTGCCTCCCCCCCTTCAATGGATGCATCCATCCCGGAAAGGGTATGACCTAGGGATAGCGAGGAAGACTGTTGGTTGATTGTGTTCCTTACAGGTTGGCAGTAGGTCTTTCTTTGAAGAGGAATTTGAGTAGTGCAACTCGTGTTTACTGCAAATAAGAATATGATATCTCTATAAACCTTTGGCATGAAGCCCCGGACACCCTCTCCAACTTCATTTCCTAGTATTCTTATTCTCCATCTCCATGTTCCAGCCACACTGGCTTTCTTCTTTGTGCCTCTTGATCACACTGACTCATTTCCAAGTTGCCTATTTCTTCTACCTGGAATGCTGGGCTCTATATATTTGCATAACTCACTCTCTCTTGTCACTTTTTTCAGATCTAATGTCATTTATGTAAAGAAACTTTAGATAACTCCCTACATAAGGTAGCCTCTCTAACTCTGAACTGTTTTATATCACCATATTTTATTTTCTTCAGTGCATTTACTTATGACTATGTGCTTTAGTCCATTCAGGCTGCTGTAACAAAATACAATACACTGGGTCACTTATAAACAACAGAGCTTTATTTCTTACAGGTATGGAGGCTGGGAAGTCCAAGATCAAGTCACTGGCAGATTCAGTGTTTGGTGAAGGGCTGTTCCTGGGTTCATACATGGCACCTTCTTGCTGTGTTGTATGGTAGAAGGGGCTAACTATCTGGGATCTCTTTTATAAGATCACTAATCCCAATCACCTCACAAAGCCCCCACCTCACCTTGGGAGTTAGGATTTCAAAATCCTAATAAATATTAGGAGCACTTAATAAATATTTTATCGTATATGGAACATATGTGTTCTAGAATATGTACATTGAGCATGGAGCACTGAGAATGAGGGGAAGCAAGGAAATATTTCCGAAAAGAAATAAATGGTTTATCCAATGGAGTAAAGATTCTCCAGATGGAAAGCATAAACATTAAGTGTTCCTACTGGTTGCCTGAGAGCATTTTTGACCCACTCCCATGGTTCCACCAAAATTTCCTCATGCTATAGAGACTTTATAAGATTAAATTATGTTTGTATGTACTTTAAAATTTAATACACTAGCTAACTCTTTTTCCTATCAATGCTTGGTATCAGTGATTAAAGAACAACACTATTATTTGTGCAATACATATTTTATTAAGTAATCCTTTCATTAACTCTGCGAGTTAGGACAAATGCTATCACCTGTGTTTCATGGATGAAGAAAAGGAGATCAGAAAGGTTAAATCAGTTGTCCAAGACAAACAGTTTTTACATATTTTTACTATAAAATTTCTGACTTTTTTTTCATTTACAAAGAAAATAAGCCTTGAAAACCTACTGATTACTACTTTAACATTGAGTAAATGTTTAATGGGTATGGGATGGTAGATATGAGACATAATTTATATTTTCCTCTTTATTTTCTCTGTTCCGTCCTTCATTGAAGAAAGTAGCAAGTTCTGTGTTTCTCTGCCTTAGGGATGGCAGAAATAAAAGGTTGCCTGCCAGATACTTCACTTTCTAAAACCTAACACCCATTAATCAGATTATGCTAGGCTTTCTGAAAAGAGAGGAAACAGTCTGGCTTTGAGAGAAATATGAAATGGGAGACTGAGTGCTTTCCCTCAGATTAAAAAGAGATTCTTAGGACATTGGAAAAGGTAGAAATGTGTGAGCTCTTTAGCCATGGGGCCCTAGTGCCCTTCTCCGTATCACACTTCGGGGAGGTGGCAACACCTCAGAAGAAAACGACTGTTTCTCAGTTTTCTTAAAAGTTTTATGCTCCAAGCATGACATTAAAGCATCAGAGCCACTGAAGCTGAATGGACCAAAGGAATGGCATTTTTGCCAAAATAAGTGGCAACTTAGTGGCTTTAAACAACACAAATGTATTATCTTATAGTTCTGGAGGTCAGAAGTCCTAAAATCAAGGTGTCAAGGTGTCAGCAGGTCTGCATTCTTTCTAGAGGCTGGAGGGGAGAATCTGTTTTCCTGGCTTTTTTTAGCTTCTAAAGGCTACCTGCATTCCTTGGCTCTTAGTCTTTCACTCCACCTTCAAAGCCAGCAAAACAGTATCTTCAAAGTTTTCTGTCTCTCATTCTCTGATCTTCCATTGTCACATCTTTTCCCCTGACTCTGCTGTCTCCTCCCTCTTTCCCTTATAAGAACCCTTGTGATTACATTGGATTTACCTGGATAATCCATAATAGTGTTCCCCCCACCCCAAGATTCTTAGCTAACTCATGTCTCCAAAGTCTCTGTCATAATGTAAGGTAGCACATTCACAGGTTTTGGATATTAAGTGGATATTTTTGACAAGTGTGTGTGGGGGCGCACACTATTCTTCATACCACATGGGCTAAGAATATTGCATATTGCACATTGATGTCATTTGGATAAGAAAATAATTTTAAATCTGGGGGGAGAGGGCCAAAAACAGTCAACCTAACAGGTAACTAAAGGTTTATAACTCATAGTTGGGATGTTTTATTACTTTGTATTATAAAGTAGTCCTATGTTCATTGAGACTTGTCCAATCAATAAAGAAAAAGTATGTACATAGTAGGAAGTACAAACTAACTTAAAATTTCAAGGTTCATTGATAATCACTGTTAAAAGTTTGTGCTTATATTCCCAAATTCTTGTTTTTCAAAGAAAAATGTCATTCTGTGAACACAACGATGAAATCTGATATATGCTTCAGTCATATTGGTAGACTCCATATCTCTTTGATGGAGACACAGATAGGAAAGGGTTGGCTTCTGATCAAGTCCTATATGTCTGTTATTCTAAATAATTGTTTAATTATCTCCTATTTTATTGACTCCCTTAGTATGTGTAGTGTCAATTTTAATCCTGCTGCTTGTTAGTTACTTATCTTAGTCCAGGGACAAGCTATTGTCTAAATCATCATTTGACTGAGTCCAAATTCCTTCTAACATGAACCTTCCTGGTTTTCATGGCATTTTATTACTCTAGTGTTAGCCTTATATTTATATTTTATTCTACAAAAAATCCTTTTGGAATTGAAATTGGAACTGCATTAAATGTATAGAGTGATTTAAAAAAATTTTTTTTAGGCTTTTGTATATCTAGTACAAATCCCAAGTCCTCCTCTAGCTAAAGAATTATGAATTTTCAAGATTTAAGAAAATAGCAAACAATGAGCCAAGTTAAAAAATGAGCCAACAAACCCATAGGATATTCTTTGGAAGCTACAACTGTGGCAAGATGGATAAAGAAATAAAGATAAATTTTAAATAAAGTGTGTTTTACTATTTGCGACAACGTGGATTAGCCTTGAGCAAATTATTCTAAGTGAAACAACCCAGGTACAGAAAGAGAAATACCACATGTTCTCACTCATAACTGGGAGCTGAATCGATAAACAAAGAAATGAACAATAAAGAGAGACAGAGAAAAAGAAAGAAACAAACAACAATCACAGTAATACACTGAACTTTTAGAAAACTAGAAGTGGAAAAAGGGAGGGGCGTGGGGAGGAAGAGGAGCTAATGAGGAAATGGTCAATGGACACAAAAATGATTACATATTGTAGTGACGAATAAGCTAACTATCATGATCCAACCATCACACATTGTACGCAATTATTGAAAATCAACATTGTACCCCACATGTATGTAAAATAAATTATCTAGAAAATAAAGTATGTTTTATATAAAATATGGATATAAGTAAAGATAGCAGTTTTAACAGGAATACGACAAAGCTTTGTATGGGAAAAATTGACATGAAATGTGAGATTTTTCTAGACAGATATGTATTATCAATGACCCCACTATATATTACATTATGACTAATAACAACCTCTGAAAAAGGTGCCTGACCCAAACCTATGTTTTAAAAATAATTTTGTTCAAAATTTAAAAGAACGGTAAATCCTTACCTTAAACAAATTGTTTCTGCCATTAAAAAATGGGGAAGGCCACCGTCTCCTTTTTTGTAGGGTATTTAATTTCAGAGATGCAATAATCATTCAACATAGGAGTGTAATTACCTACACTATGAAGCAGTAAGGCAGAAAAAGTAAATGAGCACCTCAATAGATGAAGAAAACCATTTGATAAAAACCCAGCATTTGTTCATAACAGGAACTTAGTTAGCCGAGTGAGAATGATAGGGAAAACTCTTAATATGATAAAGGATATGCATTAAAACATATTTAAAATCATAACTAATGGTAAATAGCACAATGTTAATTTGGGGATGTGAAAGAAATACTTTTATTTCTTCCTAGTTTTGAAAACAATTGATGAATCGACACAGAAAGCCCAAAGATAAAGATAAAATATAGCAGCTTTAGTATTGACAAAGATTCTTGGAGAACATGGCTTACAGATATTGGTTATGTTGGCTTTCTAATTCTTTCCTTTTGTATTGAACTTGTTACCCAAGTAGAGGTCTTCCACTGCCTATCTCAGTATGAATACTTCAAGGATGACCATAAAATCTAGGACTCCCAAGGGAAATTAGTTTTGAAGAGTAGCCCAGAAGGAATGATTATAGCATGCTCAGTTCCTTCCCCTGGATGGGTTGTTAAACTCCTCAGTTTAACAACGTGGTGGCAGTAGCTGCATAGTGTTGTAAAATAGGAAGTCCATGGAAATGTGAGGGGCGAGGAATAAAGTTAGTCCTCAATAGGTTTGGTTTTTTTTGAGGATAGGAGCAAGATAGTGATTCCCACATTATACCCACTGTTCAATATTATGTTGTATAACCTGGATAATGCACTAAGTCTTCAAAAACAAATATAGCTTAAGGAACTGAAAGAAAGAGACAAAGATAATTTTTTATTTTCAGATAATGTAATCATCTAAATGCAAACTGGAAAAAAATATGAGGGGTTAGAAGCATTAAGAGAGTTCCACAAAATTGCTGAATATATTATCAACATTTTAAAAAAATGAAAAAAAAAGATTTAAAAAGGCATAAAAGAAAATCTAAACAAATGGAGAAATGTTTTATGTTTGTTGATGAGAATATGAATTTTAAAGTGATGACAATTTTTCTTCAAATCAGTCTACATATTCAATGTAGTTCCAGTTATAATCCCCAATGGATTTTTTTTTCTGTAAAAATGTACAAACTGATTCAAAAAATCATATGGAGAAATAATGGTCTCATAATAATTCAATAAGAAAATGTAATAATATAGAGATTGGTTGATAAAAGAATGCAGAAGTGGTTTATGTTTAAATCTACTGATGCTGAAATGAAACCTGATGTATTTGATGTGCAGTAGGGGAGGAAAGGAAGATTGCTTAATAATGATGTTGATATAATTGCCTTTGATATGAAAAAGAAAAATTACTACACCACATACAAAAGTAAACTACATAAGTTATAGAACTAATGTAAAATGTAAAATTTTAAAGCAATTAGAAGAGATTATGGGAGGATATTTTTATATTCTGATGTAGAAAATATTCCTTAAACAATACATTAAAAACATAAAGGGAAAATTTTATAAGTATGTCTGTTTCAAAAATTTTAATACTCTGAAAATATATCTTCAACATATATGACAAAGGATTATAACCAAAGTTTTATAGACTGTAGTGAGCGCCTGAATCCCTTGAAAATTATGCAGAATTGCAATATTGTGTGTACATACTTTATATAGTGTTTTATTAGTCTTTGAAATGAGTACACAATCCTCAGAATTAATGACAAGAACCACTATTTGAGGTAATCTAACTACACACAGTCACGAACACATACACACACACACACTCAGCACAGCAGAAGAGGGGCCTTTGATTGGTCTGTTCCCCAAATTCTGACATCTTTGGCAATTGTCTTGGTACTTCCATTCCCCTTGACTTTTAGACATAATATAGTTATACCCCTTTACTTCTCATTTAGAATTGGATTGGTTTTCTGATGGTTTATCTGTTACTTTAGTCTAGTAAGGAAATCTAGTTCTCCTGGTTTTGCACTGAACCTATGGTTCCCTCTGAGAATTAAAAATCAAGAGCAGCTAAACCTGATAGCTTGAACACTATAGCTACCTCTGGAGAAGAGTCCTTGGGAAGAATAAATAGCTGGTACCCAGGATTATTTGGAATGAACTTTACTCTCCAGGCTTGTTAGATTTAGCAAAAAAATACAGTAGGCCCAATTAACTTTGAATTTTTTAGTTAAACTCAAAAATAATGACTACTTTTTATTATAAGTATACCCTATAAAATATTTTGGACATACTTATACTAAAAATCTGTTGTTTATCTGAAATTCAAATTTAACTGGAGTGTGGTAGTTTTTCTGACAATGTTACTCCAGGGTGGCATGAAGGTTGTTACCACTGCCCACACCAAAGTAACCTGAGTATGACAGAGGTATCCTTTCCATGAACATAAATAGGAATTTTGTTAATATTCCTCACAGATCCAGAAAATGGCTTGACTCTGGACTCCTACAATAAATTTATTGCAGAAGGCCAAAAACTTTTGTCATTCTAGTCAAGCATGTAAATGCCAAGAATCATGAGTTCACAGATTCCCTTTGAGAATGCTTTTACTCCCACCCTTGCACCACCCACCATGTTCCCACATACACATGCACACGTTTATTACTAGCAAGTCTGTTGTTTGACTTTCAAGTTTTATATTCCAAATACACTTTAATATGCATTATTCAAGAAATCAGAGCACTGATATGTAAAGACCAAGCTTATGAAAATCTCGTCAAAATTAAATAATTTAACCATATAATACATTTTGAGTACAAGAAATTTAAGTTTCTTTCCAAATCTATGTTTCTGTGATCCATGGCCTTTTAGAACATTGGCTCAAATTATGCTCTCTGTGAGTGGTTGGATTATTTTTGGCAATCTTGGTGTTCTATAGCATGATTTTATGTTTTCAAATCATGAAAGGAGATAAACATAATAAATAATGAATGATTTGACTCTTTTAAACTTAATTATTCTAGGAGTTCAGGGTGGGTATGTTTCAGTGAGAAATATGTGGAGAAATATGTAGACAAATATAAGAGGGAAGAGGAAGAAGTGTCAGAGTCAGAGGGAGATTTGAAGATGTGATGCTGCTGGTTTTGAAGATGAGAAAGAGACTGTAAGTCCAGGAATGCAGGCATCCTACAGAAGCTGGAAAAGGAAAGAAAATGGATTCTCCCCTAGATCCTCCAGAAGGAATGCATCTCTGTTGATACCTTGGTTTGAGCCCAGCGAGACCCCTTTGGACTTCTGACCTCCAGAAATGTAAAGTAATAAATTTGTGTTGTTTTAAGCCACTAAGATTCTGGTAAATTTTTATAGCAGTGATAGGAAACCAGTATAATCCATATAACACAAAATATTTTCAATGCTTAGGCTAAAGTTTCTCACTTCAAAGATAGTATATTTTGGATTGGTATGTTGAATTTTTAGCCACCATTTTTTGGGACTTGCTGTATGTGAGCACTTTTTAAAAGTGCTTTTATATTTCATTCTATTTAATTCTTTTACCCAATCAATCAGGTCAATTATTTTTATGCTCCCTTTATACATAAAGAGACTGAGCCTCAGAGAGATGAATTCATTTGCCCATCTTTGAAAAGTGAAATAAATCTATCTGAATCTAAAAATTCTTAAGTGTTAAATTATACTTCATTTTCATGAGTGCAAATAGCTGATGTGTGATGTGCACATAGTTAAAACAAGTAAGCATTTTTGGGGGGGTAAACTGTTCTCAAGGGTATGAAGTTTAAAGAAGAGAATGGGAGAACTTTGGGCTAAGAAAATTTTATAATCTGGGTAGACATTTCTAAAGAGACACTTTACATGTAAATATGTAATAATACTGATATGCTAATACTGAGAGATATATATTTTACATGGGTTGGAAGTTATACTCTTTCTCCTTCCTTGCTAATGTTGGCATTTTATATATTTAAAAGGAGATTTTGATATTAAGTCAAATTATGACCTTGACTTACATTGATTGTACTTTTGGTCCTAATAAATATATGAGTCATGAACATGACCCTAGATGTAAAATTGCTAGATGAGAAATCAATGAATGATCTAAGTAGTGCACAGGTGTAGCTCTCATAGCATCCTAACTACACCAAAACTTGTTTTTGCTCAGCCTTAACCATATGGTCAGGACTTACCAATGGAGCAAGAGAAGTGGGGAAATTTGACTTCCTAGTGAATTTCATAATTCACTGAATATTTTCACTGTTCCATTCCATTAAAATCTGTTTTGAAACAATCAGGAACCATGAGTAGAATGCCTTGTATTCTGTTCTTCTGTCTCTTCTTTGCCTTACCTTCTATTTCAGTGAACTTCTCTTGTGGGGATATGTCTCATTATCTCTGTGTTTCCAGACAGACAAAATGGTGGACCAACAATAAATAATAAATAAATGTATGGCATAATTGGTTAAAATCCAAGTTGCTTATAACTGATATTTCAGAAGAGTTGAGATTCTGGGGGAAAAAAAGGAATTGACTGAAAATGAAGAGAAGCAGTGAAACTGCTCTGGTAGCTGTTTTTTTTTCTTTTTCTTTTCTCTTTGAGTACAGTGATATTTTATTCCTGTTTCTTGCACCAAAAAATGGTGTTGTGCATCTGATGGCCAATGTTTCCACCTTCCCCAAAGTGAATTTTTGCTTGCTGATTGTGAAGCTGAATGTGTTTCACCCATTGGACATGAAAGAAAATCTGACCCAATCTGGCTATAGCAAGTTGGCTCCCCTTACTGAAAAGTCCTGGGGTGAAGCTAGATTCATGGACTGAAACACTGTCGTAAGAATTCAGCTTTCTCCCATCTTTCATGCTGCCTTCTACTGTAGTGGCTTTTTTCCTTCAGGAGCATCAAACCCATATCTTCACAAAACTGACTATAGGGGGAAAGAGAACCTACTTTCTAGATCTGAGATATATTGCCATAATTGGTCTAACGTGGATCTTGTGCACTCCTTGAACCAATACTGTGGCTGAGCACTGCAAAATCCTGGTTGGCTAAGTGTAAATTCTGCATTTTATACCTGTGGATAGATTTTCAGCCTCACTAGATTCAAATAGAATGAGAGCAGGGACATTGTTATCACGAGAAGTGAGGACGCGTGCTAGGCTGCCAAATCAACAAATAATCACTAGGTCTAATTTTTCCTGACCTTGCCTTACAACCAAAGTGTGAGGAGAATAGTCACACTTGATTATTTTGACAAATGGCACTGGGCACTGTCTGCCTGGTTAGGATGAGTTGAGTTTAGTGTTTCCTTTGAGGGTTGTGGAAGTGACTTGACCTTTGTAAAAATAAAAGTAACACCACTGACATCAGCTCATGTGGAACTAGTTCTCCATTATCAATTGAAAAGTTGCTCAACGGTGTCTATCCTAAAAGAAGATTACGATGAAAGAAGACACACAGAAGAATTAAAGTAGATGTTAATTTTAGATTCTTGCTAGTTTTAGTTACAAGAAAGAATTTAATTAACTCTAGTTTGGGTAGATAGCAGAATAGAACATCTGCTTTCTTGATCTACAGGGAGTTAAAATCAAAGTTTTGAGCCATTGAAATGGAAGGGTTGAGAGTCCTGACTGAACTTTATAGCAGATGAACAGTGCAGGAGTATTGCTTTCCTAAAGCTACCTAAATGAGTACTTGAGTTGTTTTGGACTGGTTTAATGGCAGAACAGGTTTGTTATTAATCGAAAGAAACCCTAAACATGTTCTTCTTTATTTATAAATTCCATGTCAGTTAGAATTATGTAGTAACCTTCTTGGAGAGAAAAGTATTTGAATAAATCAAGTTTAATAACTTAGGTGACCAAGTATATTTACTCATTGAGGTGAACTTTTAATCAATTTCTGTTAAATGGCAATGTGATTGGAATCCAAGGAAATGAATCTCGTTTACTACTCTCATTAGCTTACTAATTGAAGTCAAATGAGTAAGACTCATGCATTGCATTTGGTGCTCTGATGTGTGTAATTCTCTGGTTTGATTTCTAATCCACAGATCTCACTGATGTGTCACTATGACTTGCTGAGAGCTCAGCTAGCTAACAGAAAAATGGTACACAATGTATGAGACACTCCTCTGAAATTCACTTCAATGAAAAATAGTGTTTAAGGCTCCCTGAATGAATTACAGGCTGGTAAGATACTGCTATAAAAGCAGTGAAACCGTTAGCATAGACAGTGGAGATGCTAGGCTGGAATGCTTTTATATGCCAATTTAATGTTTGTGATTATGCTGCACAGATTCAGTCCTTCATAAACCTATTTCTATGGTAACAGGGAGATGTTGAAAGCCCACAGAATATAACTAAGACTTCTGAAAATTCTGACTAAAGAATATGTTATTTTCTTTTAATGAACAAATTGAGAAATTGAAAATTACTGAATAACACATGAAGTAGAAGATCTGACATCTTATAGTTAAGCCTGCTGAAAGCCTTATTTGATAGTTTGTTAAATGCAGCTGGTATATTTAAAAGTAAGACTAGAAGGGAACAAAAGAATGGAGTCTGTAAAATGCTTTAGTCCAAATAAGCCTTCAGCACTTTGGTGATGGTTGGAAAATGTAGCCAATCTTCCAGCCAGAACTTATTTTTAAGATCTCTTACAGTTTTTGAACGGGAAGTTGTGAGATGTGGCACAGATATTCAGGAAAAAATAAACAAACAGAAGATAGCCCATGGAAACTTTTAATAATCTGATAGCCTTGTAAACGCTTTCTTCAGAAATTAACTTTGGGGACCTTGGCATTTATTTTCTCATAACAAGGGTGAATCGATTATTGAATGGTTGAAAGCACACAATGCATATTGATCTGTTCATGCATAGCCGCTTTCTCCCAGCAGGCACCTTGCTGCTTGCAACATATTTTTAAATAGGATTACTACTCATTAAATTACAATGACCTGGAGCAATGGTCAACAAAAATAAAATTGCCTTGGTTCATCACGGTTTGAAGCATTGCCATGGACTCTCAGTGGCTTGCTTTCCCTAGTGGAAGTCAATCTCAAGAATACATATGGATGACAGCTTCAATATCTAGACACTAGTCAAGGAAAACCCAGGATTTTGTATCTATGGCTGAAACTTAAACATGGCTAAAGTCTGATATTATAATAGCAAAGAGTTTTAAGGAATCTTTATTAAACAATACATATTTTTCATAAAAATAGCTGATATTTTGTGTGGCAATCTACAGGCTACTGATCCAAAAGATTAGACTTCAATTTTAGTCAGTGTTGAAATACTGACATATATGCAAACCCATATTCTTGCTATGAAAATAGAGCATGTTTTGTAATATATATTCTATAAGACAATATTTTATAAATCAGTGGAGACAAAGTAACTTCCTTTCTTGATTTTATAAGCTAAGGGGATTTTTTTTCTTTCTCTTGTTTTTCTTTATTTTTTTGCTTTCTTTTCATTTCTTTGTTTCGTTGTTTAAGGCAAAGAAAAAGTATAGGCAATCACCTTAAGAATGGCCCTAGCATGGAGTGTGGCACATAAAAAAAATAATTGATTAATTAAAAAAAAAAAGAATGGCCTGGACTTTTAAAGGAAATGTCTGGACTAGATGATTATAGGAGATTAAGAAGAGGTATAATAGGGACATATTAGCATTTCCCAAAAGTTATTTATCATTCATGTAGTCATTCTTGGCCACTGGAAAGAAAGATTATAGGGGTCTTGTTACTCTGTTCCTGTCTATACATTATTATCCCATGATTTAACCTATATTTCCATTTCACAATCTACCTTGTAATTTCTCCCTTCTTAATGCTAATACATGGATACTTGGTACATGTAACAAATCAATCTCTGAGAAATCCAGGTTGCAGCTTATGATAAAAATTTGAGGGATCCAAGATCCTTATTCAAATGTCTTGTAACTCCATATCTATTAGGTCTCTCCATTATATCCTTTTACTCATTGCGGGTTTGTTATTAGTGGAAAGATTATGTAATCTTCTCTTTAATTCTGACAATCTGGGGCCAGCTCAGCTCCTATGATAAAGTGTCAGCACGGTAAGGTCAATTACAATGTCTAAATTTGTTTTTCTTTGGGCATCATATAATTTAGCTTTGATTTTAATTTCCAGAACCACGTTTGGTTCTAGGTCTTCTTTCTCTCTGAAGTTCTAGTTCTTGCCAAATGGCTTCATACTGGTAGGACTCTGACTCTCATATGTGTTTTTGAACTATTGCAGTTCTTTAGAAACTAAGAGACCTCTTACCTCTTTAGTTAAGCACTTGGGGGTCTGGGATTGTATAGCTACCAGCTTGAAGTTTCTCAGTGCCACACTGGTGACCTTTCTACCCAGGCAGGGTCTCAGTGTTTCCATGTTGTCTCTGTACCCATCCTATTTCTATACATGCAGAATAAGCCTCACTTTCCTCTGGAGTGTCCACAATAGGACCTTTATTAACACCCGGATCATCCTATGTAAAGTGGCAACTTCTCTCTCCACTGTCTCCAGTATTCCCTACTGAATTACTTTGCTTTGATTTCTTCCACACCACTTCTTGTCTAACATATTATACATCTAATTGTATATTTATTTATTGTTGGTTTTCCTCCACTAGAATGTAAGCTTCTTTAGGGCAGAGACTCTTTTTACTGCTGTTTCACCTGTTCCCAGAATATCACCTGATATTAGTGCTAAGTAAATATTAGTTGAGTAACTGACTAAATGAATGAAAGGCAAAGTTTTGAGGGTTAATAGCCTCATCACAGTCTCATCTGTGATGAGATTAGAAACATTCATTGACAATGAAATTGTCTCTCAATGAAAGATCAAACCTGGCCTTAGAGATTTATTAAAACGTTAACATAATTATTTAGGCTTAAGCAGTTTCACATTTGTACTCATGGGCCCCTTCTAATAATTTATATCCGAATAAATAGACACTGTCTGTCTTCCAGAGAAACAAGAAAAAGTGAAATATGAAAACTGTTTTCTGAAGAGAAGGATGTAGTCCTTTGGAGAGTAATGTTAGCTAACACTGATGAGTAAGTCTGTGTAATAGCTTTGCCTCTTTCCTGGAGCTAAACTAAGCTATTCATTTCTAATGCTCAACAGTGCACCTATCATTTGGGCATAAAATATTAATGGGTTATGACCTTACTAATATAATGTTTTAAAAACTTAGCAGTTATTTTACCATAAATCCCAGTAGAAACAAGCTTTTAGTGGCGGATCCTATGCAGATTTTCAGTTAAAGAAATAAATAACATGACCGTTTATGAGAAAGAAATATCACCAAAAAAGGGAAATCATTGCTCAATCAGGGTGAATTTAAGGATAGGAATTTAAAATGCAAAAAATAATGTCAGCTGTTTAGGAATAATTGGTCAAATGGAACATTCAGTCTCAGGTGAATGATTTTAGATTATGAGCTATGATTTCATCTTGAAAGTTAAATATTGCAAACCCCTGTGAATTTTAAAGTCTAGTAAATAAACAAAAACAAAAACCAAAAAAAAAAAAAAAAAAGAGGGAAACTAAGCTGGTTAAAGTATAAAACATGAAAGTTCATTTGGGGATATGAGTAGATGTGAGATTCCCAAAAATATCTGGAGCTGACGATCCTTCCTCTGTGATGTACAGCATTTCCTTCTGAAAGTGTGCTGCTCCCCTTCTTGGAATTTTTCCCTCCCTGATTTTCTTTCTTTTTTATTTTATTGGTTATGAATATTCATGGGGAACAAAGCTGACTGTCACAACTTATGCCCAAGATGTGATGGCCGGATCCATACTGGCAGCATGCCCATTACCATGAATTGCAATTATACCCCGTGTCCCCCACCCAATTAATCTCCAACCCCCCCATCCCTCTTTCACTCACTCCACTTTGTATCCCTCACTGAATTCTTTATCCAAATGTTACCCACACTGAGGGTTCCTTCTGCAGAAAACCTTCTCTGTCTGAATCAATACTGAGAAATTCCTTCTACAAAATCTGAGATGTTATATGTACATATCATACCTCTGGACTTTAGTTGTCTCGTTCCTCAACAGGATTTTAGTAGCTGGTGGGCAAGGACCGTGGCAGTCTCTTTCCCCTCCTCCTCCTCCTAGTTCTCCCTTCTCTCTTGCTCTTCCTTCTTCTTTTCCTATTTCATTTGGCTGCTGGTCCCGTGATAGAACGAAATATGCTTTCTATTTTAGTGGGCTTAATACAGTTTGCAGAAGAGTTGGAACCGCTGAAAGAGCTGGAGACAGAAAAATGTGGCTTTTAATTAATTTTCTGTGACCTACTAGCTTTCAGAGGACCTTGGGCTATTTTATGCTCTTTCTTTTTCTGTGACCTCTTTAAAATGGTAAACTTCTAATGTTGTTTGAGAGTTAATCTTGATAACACGTGTAATCTGTTTGACGTATAGAATGTACTCAACAATGTCCTATCTCTTCTCGTCGTGATTTTACTCAGTTGACATTATGATGATCCAAATTATTTGCCTGGGTCATGAAAATGTACACAGGAGATTCTAAATGAGACTTTTCCTGGCTGATTTGTGTAGTGCTACTTTGAGATTTGGGAAAGTGGGAGATACATGAAAACGTTTAGTCAAGTAGAGGTCAGTTTTGGGTTTTTTAGTCATTAAATGGTCCTTTTTTTCCTTCCTTTTCTTTCTTCTTCCCTTCCTTCCTCCCTTCTTTCTTTCCTTTTTCTATTCCTTACTTCCCTTTCTTTTGAAAGCATAACAACTACGTCCAGAGATAAAATGCAATTTAAAAACTTTAATACAGTGGTTTACAACGTAGGTGTACATGTACAACTGTAATTCAATTTTATGACATCTCAGACCAAAAAAAAAAATGTCATTTCAAACCTTTCTTTAGTTTGACAAGCAGGGGTCAGTATGCACAAATTCTTTTGATTGAAAAACTGTGCTCTCTGAAAACTCAGTACTGCAAATTTGAAACCATACTTAGCTCTGATTAGGCACATCTTACTTACTTATCATCTCAAATTTTTATCTAATTCCAGGGGTTCACTTGACATTTCTTTGCCACTGGCGATTTACATTTCTGATAATGTACAATATTAACTTCAATTTTCCTAAACTGAATCTAATTTTGTTTCTTGTTTTCATTCGGATTCCTTTGTTTAGCTTCTATGTCCTTACTGAAATATGCAATACCACCCAATTTAACATGAACTAAAAATTTTGTCATCTTTATTCCAAACCATTACTGATGGTGGTGAGACAGATTCATTTTCTGTCCTTTAATCACTTCTCCACTGAGCTTTTTTTTTCATTATTGTTTTCCTTTGTTTGCAGCCTTCGAGATTGTTTTTAATCTATATTATTACATTTTATAGAGACCAAATTAAATTAATTTTTGAGTATGAGACACAAATAAAATGTTTCCTAGGTCAGAATGTGTTGTGTACAGTACTTCCTTTACTTTTTTTTTCATTTTTACCAAAATTATAATGTGGAGAAAGTGCAGCTTTCTCTTATAATAGACTGCAGTTGCTTTGCTTTTTAAGTTATTTTTTTAATCTGTTCATTCTTTCTATGGTTTTTCGTTTGATTGTTCCAGAATTGAAAAGTTTTGTGAACTAGAAGACTATGAATGGGATTAACATGGTTGTTTACTTTTATTCAATAAATAATTTTGTGCAATATGTTTAATGAGATCTTTATTGAGAAAAATTATCTAGTTGATTTTTGTAATAATTACTTAAGTATAAGGGAGAAGACCTATACTTTGGAAACCCTAAAATAACCTTTAGTAATTTAGAAATAGTGCTTTGAATTTCTGAAATTTTTAAAAAAGTTGATGATAATACTTGTTTCTAAATTTTTCTTATACCCATACAAACTTATGTTTACTATTGATCCCATGACCATTTCGCTGGGCCATTTTTTTTTCCTCTGCAAAAGAAGATGCATTTTAAAAATACTTAAGGACAGTATTAAATTAAAAGAATTATCTTCAGCATTAAAATTTTAGTTGCTCCTACAGTCAGCCTTCCTTCTCCCTCCTTGTTTTGGCTAAACATTTGGAATAATTTTTCCTAAAGTGAGCTCTTTTTTATTGTTTACTTACCAGTACTTTTTAAAAAAAATTGCCATCCGAAACTAGCATTCCTTCCCTCAGACTTAATGTGTATGCTTATGAGTAATTGTAAAATCCCAACTTGAAGTACTTTGAGATCTGCTTCCTATATCAACAAGCTCTAATGAAAAATGAAATATTTGGGAGAGGGGCATACCCAGGAATGATTCAGACATAAACATGGCAACTAAGTTTAGTCTTAATCTATAAATATAGTTATTATTTTAATTACCATATGCTGAATTTTTATTACACTTTGCCCATGCCATTATTGATTTTTATTTCATTTGGATTTTTTTGGTACCAATTTAAGAAAAGGTTTTCCAAGAAGTAAAACACTTCTAGATTATTACTGTCTTTAATAATACAAACAACTGTTTGATCAGACATTTCTAATCAGAGATTCCTTTGAATTTCTTAATTCCTTGGTGTAAATGTGTACTTGCCTACATTTAATATAACTTTGTCTATTTCTATTGCTCAGAGATAGTCTTATCCCAGATTTAAAATTAACCAAGTTCTCTCTTAGGGTCCCAACATCTCTTAAGTCATTCCTTTTTAATATTTAACAATTTAGTAATGAGGTATTTGGAGTGTTCATTTTTTTCCCCTATCTTCTTGATCCAGGGAAAATGAAAGATGCTTCCAAAATCTTCCTTTCTGCAAAAATGAAACTTTCCTGTGTTATCTTTTACTTCCCTGATTCTAGCTAGAATTGGCTGCATTAAATAATATAAACTGATTTAGATTAATATATAAATTAGTCAACATTTTGTAAACCCCTCCCTAGATAGTTCTTCTTGTGTTTTGCCAAAGGAGAGAGTTTCAGAAAGTGTGACTGAGCAATAGAAGAGGTAACTTTGATCATTTGGATATATACTGTGTTCCCCAAATCATAATGGATCTGTATTTGCCTGTTTTCTCCAAAAGTAAAATCAGTTCTCTTGAGTAGACTTTAGTATTAGGGGCTCATCTGGGTTAACTGAATCTGATCATGTTTATCTCATGAGATTTTAATTGGTTTGATATAAGTATGATGCATTATGCATTCAGCCCCAAATTAGTGATTATCTATCTATGAAGTACAATACGGTTACTGATCACATTTATCACATTTGAACATAGTAGAAATTCAATAGCTATTTCTAAAATTTTAAAATTTAAAATTTAATACATTTTAAAATGGATAATCATTTACACGTCTCAAAAACTCAAAGACTTTAAAATGGTAGACAGTAATAGTTATTTTCTTTAAACTAATGCTTCTCAGCCCCCTGATTCTCCTCCACACAAGAACTAAAGTTATTCCTTTATTTACATCTTTACAGAAATATTATATGCTTATACAAGCAACTGAATAAATATGCACATTCTTTTTTATATTTTTAAAGCAAATGGTAGAATTTTATAGTCATACTAGGGGAGATCATTATTTTACATTAGTACATAAAGATCTTGTTTATCCTTTTACTATAAATGTAATCTATAGGTATATCACAGTTTATTTAAATAGTCCCCTAGTAATGGATACTTAGGTTGTTTCAGAACCCGTGCTAGTGCAAGCAATGCTACCCAGAATATGTTATTTGTACTCATCTGAGTTGAAATCAGCAATATTGAATGAATATTTGACTCTTATGTAACAAAATTTGGTGCCTTGCCTTACAGTTCAGTTTAGGTAAGTTCCCTTTTCCTTTTATTAATTCAAACTTATAAGCATTTCCAATGAAAACGGCATTTTGTCACTGAAAACAAGAGGAAGTCATACTTTTTCTGAACCACCTTTTGAAGAATAAAATGTTAAGTGGATGATTTATTTTAATTTAAGAAAAGGAAGATAAAAACTATTTGAATTTGGATTTTACCTATTCAACTAAGGTGCTTAAGAATATTTGAAGAAAAGGAATTTTCAGGATAACTTCCTGAAGTAATCCCAAGTACTAATGAAGGGGAATTAAAAGCTTTTCTTCTTAGTTCTAAATCCAACTACAATAGTTACGAATCTGGAAATGGCAAAGTTTTTGGTTTTCCTGCTTCCCAGGCTTGGTGTTGACTATGTGGAAAGAAAAGCAGGCATTCATTTGGGGCCAATTACATTATGGATACAGGAACAAAATCCCAACATCTCTCCTCCTATAATCACATTTTCACCTCCTCATGTGGTGCACACCTGTGCCTCATTGGTAATTGTACTCGATGGGAAGTCACACATCACATAGCTCCAATAAGGGAGGAAATTAGTTTCTTGCAATATGTGTCCTTTCAGATGATACTGGGTGTTTCTTACTGAAGGTCTGTAAACTAAATAAATAAAAAGTTGGAAAAAACTTTGAGCAGAATTCAGTACCACAGAACGTCTGGCATGAAGGGTACAGATCTGTATGCCGTGCATGATGGAATCATAATAACTTTAGCAAATGCTCATGTCTCAGTTTATTTAAAATTTAATAGTAATTCAAGAAAGAAAGCTTTAGAATAAAATTATGTATACTAACTCTGCACTTTGCATGAATTTTCAGGCTGGCTCAGCTGAAGAATAGGATGTGGCAGTGCATTCATTTGCCATATGAGTTCAACATCGTGTTCCCCTGCCCCACCCCCGCCTAGCCTTCATTGAAAACGTTCTGCAGCTGTGTGACTTTTCCATTGTAAGACTGTCTGAATCTCTTCTCTAAAGTCAGTTTTATCTTGGGTTCTTGGAACTGTTATTTTGCTGGATAATTCTTTAGCTTCTTAGATATTTAATGTTTTCATTTTTTGTTTTAACAGTTAGTTACTTTTATGCTCTCTCTCCTTTCTATGACTTAATTTTACATGGCATTATTTGGGCTATGATTTGTTTGAGTGTGTTCTACCTTTTTAATACAATAAATGTCAGTATATGAGGAGAAATTACCACATTTATGTATTTAATTTGAAGATCTGGATTACTCAACAAGCAGATTAGGGATGTGATTAGAGCATAAGCAAAACAAAAAACAAAAACAAAAACAAAAACAAAATTTTATATAAAGTCACACATAAACATAAAAGTAGTCATAATTAGAAAAAATAGAAACTTTTGTGGAATTTCTTATATTCATTTTATGACTTAGTGTTGTTTTTATTTGGAATTACATCTGAAAGGGATCATGAAATCTCTTGTAATTCTTAAGGCCTTTCGTAATTTTACCTGATCCTTCTCCTGCATTCTTTTAAATAGCATTTTCCCTTATTCCCAAGTTCCCAGATTTTAGAAAAGAAAAGCTATTTTTTTCCTTCCCAATGTCTACCTAATAACACCTTCTTTTTTTGAAGCAGGCTGTTGAGGCCAGCAAAGAGAGTTGAAGTTCAGAAATCTTGATCTATATCAAGGGTTCGTAAACTATGGCCCATAAATCAAATCCAACTCATGACCTACTTTTGTATGACTTGACCTGTAAGAAGAGTTTTGCATTTTTAAATGGTTAGAAAAAAATCAAAAGAAGAATATTTTATCACAAGTAAAAATTATATGAAATCGAGAGTCTTCCATTTCCAGGGAGATGGAGTAGATGAACTTTTAAGTATTGTTTTTGTTAGTTACATCTAAAAATATTACATATTAAACAAACATAAGAAGACCCTGAAAGATGGAGAGCAAAAGGCAAACCAAATTGGGACCCCAAGACTCAAGAAATAACACAACGTTAGTAGGTTCCCTAGGTTTTCTTTTTGCATCCTGTATCCCATACGTGAAGCTGAAGAAGCCAACCACCCGGAAATGTTAATGGCACAGACAGAAAGAACAATCATAACAACAAAACCCTACGTTCTCTAGCTAAAACACTAGGAAAGGAATAGGCTAGCCGGATAAAAAACTCATCAACAATAACTGCTGTATCAGCCAAACACCACAGAAAAAAAAGTGCAGCCCAACTTCCAATGCAAAGACAGGAAAAAGGAAACACAGACATGAAAAACTGTAAACAGATAATGAAACAAACAAAAATAAATAAAATTCTGACTTAAATCCTGCCATACCAATAATTACATTAAATGTAAGTGGCCTAAGTACACCAATTACAAGTGGCTTAAAAATATTTTTTGTCTATAAAAAATTCACTTAAAATATAACAGTATAGCTAGGTTTGTATACCATGAAAACATTTATCAGGAGAAAGCAAGAATGGTATATTAATATCAGTTATATTGCAATCTTAAATATGCAACATGCAAAATATGTGAAGCAAAAACTGATAGAATTTAAACGTGAAATAGATAAATGCACAATTATAGTTAGAGGCTTCAACACCCATATATTAGTCTCCTAAGCCTGCCATAACAAATTATCATAAACTTGGCAGTCTAAAACAACAGAAATCCTCTCACAGTTCCAGAAGCCAGCAGTCTGAAGTTAAGATGTAGGAAGGGTTAGTTCCTTCTGGAGGTTCTAAGGGAGAATCTGTTCCATGCCTCTCTTCTGCCATCTGCTGGCTGCCAGCCATCCTTGGCATTTTATGGTTTGTAGACCCACCACTCCAATCTTTATTCCATTTTCACATAGCCTTCTGTTCTGTGTCTCTGTACCTCAAATCTCTCTCTGCCTGTCTCTTATAAGAACCTCTCTCATTGAATTAAGGGCCCATCCTAAATTCAAGATATCATTCAACCCATTTAAAATCCCATATTAGCAATTGATAGAAGAACTATACAGAAAATTGGCAAGTATATAAAAACTCAACATCACCATTGTGTTTGTTAATTTAGGTGTCAACTTGATTAGATTAAGGAATACCTAGAAACTTGGTGAAGCATTATTTTGGGGTGTGTCTGTGAGAGTCCAGAGGATATTAGCGTGTCAACTTGAGTGGACTAAGTGGGAAGGATCTACCCTCGATATGGGTGAGCACGATTCAATCTGCTGAGAGCTCAGAGAGAACAAAAACAGAGGAAAAGGTGAATCACTCTCTGTACCAACTAAAACTGTGATATCTTCTTCTCTCCTGTCTGTGGGCCTCAGAACTCCACGATCTTCAGACTTTGGGTTCCAGGACTTACACTGGCAGCACCTCTGGGCTCTCAGGCCTTAGGCCTCAGACTGAGAATTATACCATTGGCTTCCCTGTTTCTGAGGATTTCAGACTTGGACTGAGTATACCCACTACTGGTATCCCAGGGTCTCCAGTTTGCAAACAGCCTATCTTGGTGAGCCATTTCTCCTAATAAACCCCCTCTTATATATGTATGTACATATCCTACTAATTCTTTTTTTCTGGAGAACCCTGACTAATACAATCACCAATTGACAAGATCTAATCAACATTTTTAGAACATTACACCCAACACCAGCAGAATGCACATTTTTCTTTTCTTTTCTTTTTTTTTTAACATGGCCATGAAAATACTTCAGAATACTCATTTTTTTTTTTTTTTCAAGCATCCACAGAATATATATTAAGACAGAATATTTTCTGGGCATAAAACAAATCTTATTAAATTTAAAAGTATGAGGGTACTTCAAAAAGTTCACAGAAAGATTCATATTAACTTTCAATTCTATTTTTCCATAAACTTTTTGAAGTACCCTCATAATGAAATCACCCACAACTATGCCACCAGTGTTAACATGACATGTCCGCCTGTAATGTCTTTATCTCATGTGGCTTTTCCGTGTTGTCACCACACAGATATCTGTCAGTATCTGTATCGTATCACACCCTCCAGTGTTGCACTGGAATGTTTCCATACAATAGTGTACGGTATGGCTTTCATCCCAGCTCTTCCCAACCACACACTTTCAAATAGTTGAACACGAAACAACACACTTTTAAATAATTTAAGGGTCAAGGAGGAAGTCTTAAGAAAAATTTAAAAAGTTGAATTGACTAAAAATTAAAATACAACAAATCAAATTCGTGGGACACAGGAATTTTGAAAAGAAATTGTTTTAGCACTAAATGCTTAAATTAGGTAAGAAGAAAAGTCTCAAACTGATAATCTAAGCTCCAGTATTATGAATCTAGAATAAACAGACCAAATGAAAACCAAAGTGAGAAGAAAGAAGACTGTAGGATAGTATTCCTCACAAATATAGACACAAAAATCCTCAACAAAATATTAGAAAATATAATTCAGCAGTGCATTAAAAGAATTATACAGGACCAAAAAGAGTTTATTACAGAGATGCAATCTGGTTCAATTTATGAAAGTCAAATATACCATATTATCAGTCTAAAGAAGAAAAAATCACATGATCATATCAATAAATGGAGAAAGAGAATTTGGAAAAAATCATTCATTATAAAAAAATCTCAGAAAACTCAACATCCATAAACAAAAAATCAGGGTTTCAACTTAACACTACCCACCTTATACAAAAATTAATTCAAAATGGATAATAGAATTAAATATAAAACTAAAGCTATAAGATAGTAAGCAGTACTATGTTTCATAAAACTATAAAATAATTTTAGAAAAAAAAAACAGGAGAAAATCTTCTAGATTTAAGGCTAGGCCAATAATTTCTAGATGTCACACCAAAATCACAATGTATAAAAAATGTTAATAAATTGGACATCTTCAAATTTATTCAAAAGGCTTTCCTTCCTCTATTTAATTGCTTATACATTATTGTCAAAAAAAAATTTCTAGATTTTCTTGTAAGTTTTTTTCTAAAAATATTTTATTGTTTCATAAAATAAAACATAGTAATGTTTACTATCTTATAGTTAATTTTTTGTATAAGGAGTGTGATTTAAGTTGAAGTTCTGATTTTTTGTTTATGGATGTCCAATTGCTCTAGCATCATTTATTTATTTTCTTTTTGCAGAAGAACCTGTTGAAAAGATTAAAAAAAACAATGTACAGACTGGAAGAAAACATTTAACACTACATATCTGAGAAAGAATTAGCACCTAAAATAGATAGAGAACTAGAATTCAACTATAAAAATCCAAAAAATATCAATTAAAAATAGGTAAAAGAAATTAATAAACATTTTACTGAAGTGTTTATACTATTTTATGTGACTTAAGTACATGATAAGACATTCAACATTATTAGTCATTAGGGAAGGCAAATTAAAACCACAATGAGATATTACTACACATCTACTAGGGAGGCTAAAATAAAAAATAGTGATAACACCGAATGTTTGTGAGGATGCAGAGAAACTGAATCACTGTACATTGCTGGTGGTAATATAAAATGATACAGCTAGTCTGGGAAACAGTGTGGTAGTTTTTTAAAAACTCAACATGCAACTACCAAACTACCCAGCAATTGCACTAGTTAACATTTATCTCATAGAATTGAAAGCCTATATTGATGAAAAATCTAAGAGTGATTGTTTATATTGCTTTATTCTGAATATCCCCAAACTGGAAGTAACCCAAATATCCTTTGATAAATGAATTGCTAAACAACTGTGGTACATCCACACCATGGAATACTACTGAACAATAAAAAGAAACAAACCCTTTTATTGATAAACCCAACAATTTGGATGGATCTCCAGAAAATTATGCTCAATAAAAAGAGCCAGTTTCAAAAGGTTGTATGATTCTATTTGCATAACATTCTCAAAATAACAAAACTATAAAAATGGAAAATAGATTAGTGGTTTCTAAAGGTTAAATTTGGGGAGAGAAAAATGGATGTGGCAATAAAAGTACAAAAGGAGGGTTCATTGTGGTGATGGAGATGTTCTGTATTAATCAATATCTTGGATGTTATAGTGTACTGTTTTTTCGTAAGATGTTACCATTGGGGATATAGGATAAAGGGTATATGGGATCTCTCTATGTTATTGCTTACAACTTTAGTCTATCCATAATTACTTCAAAATAAAACATTAAAAGATTATAGGAAATTCAAATTAGAATGTCTATAAATAATGTTTTACTGGGACAAAGTCATGCTCACTTTTTCATGTATCATCCATTTAAGGTTTTGGGTTACAACAGCAGAGTTGAATAATTGTTACAGAGACATTATAACCTGTAAAGCCTAAATATTTACTGTCTATGTCTTTATAGACACTGTTTGCCAAATTTTGATCTATGTGACAAATTTCCATCTCTGCTTCAGCTCAGCAGCTATCTTTTTTGCCAAGATTTAACAACAGCTGGTGGTGCCCTAGACTTGCTGCTGATCTTATCTTCAGGGAAAGAATGTAGTGAGTTCTTGGTCAGTTCTCTGCTGTCAGCTTTACTTCTAGTCCAGACCAGAGCTCACCTTACACTGCAGATCTAAAGACTCATCTTTTCCTTTATTTTTGAGGACAAGTCTTTTGATTGCTCTCATTTCTAATAGGTGTCTGCCTTGAGAGCAATTTTTTTTTTTTGGTGGGTTTGCTATGGTTTTTGAAGTATGGATAATGCCTTGTTCTGGATTTCTACATTCGGCAAGTATTTATTAAATACAAATATTTAGAATATTTATACGGCCCTAGTAATTCAAGGACAACAAGACAGAACGTTTCACACTCTTATATAGCTTAAATTCTAGAGGTAGAAACAGGCAACGTACATACAAAACAAGAAACAAGATAATTTCAGATAAAATGTGCTGTGAAGAAAATAAGCCAGTTTAAGATGATATAGAGGGACTGTAGGGTGGTTGGACTTGGACTAGGCAGGCAGAGATGTTCTGTCGAAGGAGGAAACTGTTTCACTGTGTCCCATGGACAAATAGAGCCAACAGGGGAAGCTCTTGGAAGAGCATTACAAACCTTGTAGACAGCAATTACCAAGCAATTACTAAGATGTCATGTACTTGTCTGAGCAATATAAATGTGGCCAGTATGGCTGATGTCCTCTAGCTGGTGTATGAGATGAATGTGAAGAAGCAGCAAAGCCAGAGCAGCTGTGGTCTTGATGATCTCCTGATGGAAATGATAAGTTCAGATTTTATCAAAAATGCCAGAAAGCCATTGGAAGATTTTAAGCAGAGTTACAGCATGAACTAATTTATGTTTTTAAACAATCATGTTGACTGCCTTATGGAGAATAGGAAAGTTGAAGCAAAGAAGGTCACTTCATTATACACTTCTTTGTAAGGATAATCTACTAATGGTTTGGACAAATGATGACAATGCTTGCTTATATCTCTTCCAATGAATGTCATTAAAAGTGCATGTTAATTTAATAAAGAAAGGAAAGAATGGAAGAATGAAAGTAGTCATTAGAAGCTGTAATTTTGTCACAAGCTCTCATGAGAACAAGGCCATGGATAACAAAATCTTAGCACCTTGGTCATTTGATCAGCTTGGGGCTGAGAATCCTAGGAAATTGAAAGAAGAGGAAGGTTCATGCTGCCATCAAATATTAAGGATCACTTGTAGAGTAGTGTGGTCCACCTAGTGTAGTACTCAGGGTTCTCCAGAGAAATTGAATCAGTAGGATGTGTGTGTGTATCTATACCTATATTTGTATCTATCCATATCTATATTTACATATATCTATATTTACATATATATCTATATTTATATCTCTATCTATCTATCTATCTATCTATCTATCTATCTATCTATCTATCTATCTATCTATCTATCTATCTATCTATCTATCTATCTATCTATCTATCTATCTATCTATCTATCTATATAGAGAGAGAGATTGCTAAGGAGTTGGCTCACTCAATTGTGGAGGCTAATGTGTCCAAGATTTGCCTTTGAGTCGAAAGGCAGTTTTCTGGCATAATTCCCTTATCCTCATGGGAGGTCAGTCAGTTTCTTAAAGCGTTCGTTTGATTGCATGAGGCCTATCCACATTATGGAGGGTAATTGAGTAAATTTGCTTTACTCAAAGTCTACTGATTTAAATGTTAATCTCATCTAAAAAATACCTTCCCACTAACATCTACATGTGGTATTTTGGCCTAGCCAAGTTGACACGCAAAACCAATCATCCTACCCAGGTAAGTTGAATTGTAGGTACTGACTGCATCCTTGAAGAGACCATCTAGCCAAGGCATAGGAATCTCAGCAGTAATAGGAGAAGACAGATGACCACTGACTGGAGCGCCACACCCTAGCTTTGGGGTTGCACAAGTCTTGTCATAGCTCTTGTGGAAGAAGAAGATGGAGTACCTTAGTGGAAGCAATTGGGAAACGGAAAGGTCTTTTTCAGGGTTATGGACAAACCAGCAACTGCATTTCATAAAGGTGGCTAGCAATAAATTTGAATGGCATCTGTAATTGAAGAGTTATCTCTGGCCTTGAATTGTAGTTATATCTTTGCAAACTCATAAGAAAAATTTAGGCCAGGAATATGTGCTGCCCATTTTCTTTGCATGGAGATGTTTGATTTCTCACTATTTTTTTTTTATTCCATTGCAAAATATTTTAGAGTAAAATCACTGGCTGTTCTAAAAATAAGTGTCTTTGGTATGCTCATCTGCTGCCTGTTTATGGTATCAGCAAGACAGTCACTAGCAAGTGGTATCAAAATGGAAAATCAAATGAAACATTGATGTCATTCATTGTGTTCCATCTGCACTGATTTTTTGAAAAGCAAAGATTTTTCTCATAGATTCTCAAGCAAATTCTTACCCAATTTGAATTCGTGTCCACAGATTGATAGTACTGTGTTTTCACTTTTCACTTTTTTTTGTGATATAAAGCAACCATGAGATTAAACAGTGATCCATCTGTAAGAGGATGATAAAGAATCGGTCAGTTAATCAAATAAAAGTCATCACTGAGTCAAATATAAATCTGATCTACTCTTATACTCCAGTTTGATTTTATTTTCATGGGCATCTCTTGGTCTAGAAATTTCAAATGTATCTACTGAAAGCAGGTGCTTCAATAGTTCTGAACTGAAGGATACTTGAGCAGGAGTTCAGCAAATGAGGAGACCCATATGGCAAAGGTATGAAATTAATTAATGTAAAGGTACCCAGAACAAATTTTTTCAATCATGTCATATTTTCAGAGGACTTCTAAAAAAAGCAAAGAAAAAAAAAGCAACAAACAAACAAAAACAACAACAAAAAACCTGCAACAAGAACTTGAGGTGAAAGGTCTCTACAGTGAGAACTGCAAAACACTACTAAAAGAAATTAAAGAGGACACAAAAAGATAGAAAGACATTCTATGCTCTTGGATTCGAAGAATTAACATTGTGAAAATGTCTATAGTACCCAAAGCAATCTACAGATTCAATGCAACCCCCATCAAAAAACAATGACATTCTTCACAGAAATAGAAAAAAACCATTGTAACATTCATATGGAACAAGAAAAGACCCCAAATAGCCAAAGCAATCCTGAGAAAAACAAAACAAATCCAGAGGCATAATACTACACAACTTCAAATTATATTATAAAGCTATTGTCACTGTTTTCACAACATTTTTATCCATAATTTGTCCAACCCCCTCCAAACCCCTCCAAACAAGCAAAACTAACAAAAAACACCTGACAAGTTAAACAGGAATGTGGGAGCACATAGGCTTGACAAAGAACAGGGAGTGCCCAAAGGGCAAAAATCTTAAATGCACTGATGCAGAACCTAAGTGCTAAAAACAGCACATGCTGAAAACAGCAAATAGTTTCTGCTAGATTAGATAAGGACATTAAGGTCATTTCTTATCCAGCTTTACTCCCTTTCCTTTGTTTCTCAAGATGTTTTCCAGAGATTGCCCCATAGCCAATTTCTTTTCATTCCTTTGATAAATGATAGATTAAGTTGTTTTTTCTCTTGAATTTCTCGTCTTTTCAGTAAAAGCTGAAGCAAATACCAGCTCAGGGCTGTGTCTTGTTTCTCCCTTCTTGAGGGCATTGTCTGGGTGCATTCCCTTCGGGCTTCTCATTGCTCTTAATATTTGGGCTCTGAGTAATCTTTGCATCTCTATCACACAGTGAGAAGTGACACAGGAAGACTTTATTCAAGACTATTACCATAGGGATAGAGATTATGCAATATGGGAGAGATACTGAATTCAACTCTACTGAAAAAAAAAGCAGAAACATTTTAAGCACTGATATGAGCTAGTAGAAAAGTGCTGGAGGATATTGGTTCATCTGTGTTTACTACTTGTCACTTAACAAAGTTCCACTCTTACCCTTTTCCAGTGACTAGGAGATAGGGGCATTATCACTCTTGATAATTACATTTCAAAGGGGTGATTCCAAGGTCCTGGAGTAAGATCATTTCTGGGTTACAAAATTGGCAAGAGGCTAGTAGAAGATGAATATCTCAAAGGGGCAGGGAAAGAATTTACAGTTGCAAGTTTTCTAAAGTAAATGCTCTAAGAAAAGGGAGGTCAGGGGCCTATAGTCAGGAAAACCCTTGTCTGAAGTTTAGACAAGCTAAATGGAATGTTAAGGCTTCCTTGGTCTGATTCCATGGCTTTAAAAGTAACCTTTTGTTCATTTTCACACATGACTTTTGCACTTGTCTAAATGTGTCATATAATACTTACAAAACAGAATTGCCACCATTTTGCAATGAAGATTCGGAAGCTCAGGAAAGTCATGTCTCACAATAAGGACTTGAGAACAGTTGCATTTAGGTTCCTGACTCTGTCTCGTGCTTATTCTGGTATGTAAGCTTGTTTCTTTAAAATAACTAATATTTGGGTAATATTTACAGTTTCTATAGCACTTTCATGTAGATTATTCAATTTGTGCTTCACACTGAGGCAGAGGTAGAGAGCCTGTAATTATCTTCAATTATAAATGAAGTAATTGAAATGCTGAGAAATTAAGTGACTTTTCAAATAATGAGATTGAAATCCAGAACTCCCAATGCCACTAACTAATGAATTAAACACACATTTAGAAAAATATTCAATATGTGTCAAGGTCTGTGTCAAGAGCTAGGGATCTGAAAGGAAGCAAGCCTCTGCCTTCATGAAGCTTGAAGCCTAATGAGAAAATGTAAAGTGAGAAGAAAGAAATGTGAGAACAAGAAAATGGGAAAAACATAACCTGTTAGGGTGGTTGGTATTTGCTTCTTTGGATGAGGTGTTTAGGAAAGGCTGTTCTGAGAAGTGGATATTTGAGTTGAAAATTGGAATAATAAGGTTTTTAACAGAGGAAACAGAAATTATACAAATCTAGTAGAGGGAAATAATCTGCAAAATACTTAGTATGTGTCAGGCACAGTTTTCAAGTCCTTTATGGATATGAATCATTCAATCCACATAGCTTCCTTTTGAGGTAGCTACTATTGTTATTCCTAACTTACAAATGGGGAAGCTCTCCCCTCTTACACAGAGAAATTAAGCAAATTGGCCAACACCATACAGCTGGGAAGGGGCAGAGCAAGGGCTGCAATTTACACTCAGGCAGTCTATGTTCTTAATGCAACACACACTGCATGCTGCTGGAGGAGCAGAAGAAATGCTGGTGTAGCTCCACGATGAGAAGGGATGAGTGTAGACAAAGCTGAGGTTAAAGAGGGGACAAAGAAGTCAGATCATGCAGGGCTTGTGAGCCATTGGAAGGAGCTGGGATTTTATCCTACAAAATTATGAGAATCCACCAGAATGTTTTCAGCAGGGAAATCATGAGATGAGATTTACCTGCATCTTCTTGTTTCTGGTTCTCCAATCCTTGCTATTCATAATCGGGAACTGTTCCTAAGCCAGCTACCATCAGCCCTCCATCTGTGTAAGAGGTGAGGGGAGAGAGGAAAAGGAAATGATTAGGAAGAGCCAGGGCTGAAGCTATAACACACACCATTGTACAGAAGCATTCTAGTGAAACACCAGAGAATGCCATAAAATATTGATATTGACAAATATCTCTGTGGTGACAACATGGGAGGGCTACATGAGATAAAGACACTACAGGTGGTCTTTGTAGATTTACACTGCTTTGAAGAGACCATGTTTATTAGCAGTGTGTTGGGGCAGTATATTAATGCCAAAGTATAAATGAAAATAGCCAACATCCCATACAAGAGATTCAGGAAGAAAGTTGCAATTCTTTCTCAACTCAGCACATAAAGCTTAGGTGGATATTTGACACGTACTTTGGAAAAAATGCGATGGATAAAAGTTATTTGGAATAAAAAAATTAAACAAAGTATACATGACCTACTGTCTTAAAAAATCAAGGTTTTAAAATTTTTTTCAGCACTTTGCATTATAGATTTTTTAATCCTTTTAGCATCTTGAAAACAGAAACACTTGCAAAGAGATTTAGTGACTTTCAAGTCAAACAAATTACTTGACGAATGGATTATACAAGAATATTTTTCTTAATGGAAAAGGCTGAGATGAATAAAGACCCTTAAGATCAAAACACTAAAAAGATTAAGTCAATTGAGTTCCAATAAGCATACTTTTCTGTAGCCAAGAGAGTATTTTCAGCAGTGTTCAATGATTTTTTTTTTTTTTAATGATATTTGGGTGATGAAGTGACTGTGATTCTATTACAACATGGGAGGAAAAGTTGATGGCACTTCTCTCCCTCATTATTTGCAGCACTTCCTTCAGTACAGTTGGTGGCCTTGTTAGAGGCAGAAGGGCCCACTTGGCATATCCAGTAGGAGGTATTTCCTACTTACAAAGTTGCATCTGAGAAAGACTGAAGATGAATACATTGAGAGCTCCGAGTGTCACAGGATGAATCTCATGTGAGTGCCAGTGTGAACACATTTATTCCTGGGAATAGACCTTCCTTTCCCTTTCTCCTTGGACTTTGGTAGATTATCTTTCCATGAACATCTAGGTGGGTAGTGTTTTTACTTAACAAATCTATCTTCCAGATTGTCTGGTAGATGCTCTCTGAATCTCCACTGTGCCAGACACACGCAGCTGCTCTTGTTTAATTGTCGACTTAACTGTGAATTGTGCCTCCTGACATTTGCTTGTAGGGGTAGCTTTGGCAGAACTCGTAAGAAGGAGGGAAGGTAATTCTGTGTCAGTTAAAATGCACCAACATTTTAATTGCTTTGTTCGTTTTCTGATCAAATAGCTCTTGAAACTTCGCCCACATGTCCTCTGTGTGGAAATCCTGGGCAATTATTCTGTCCTGGGGGTTCTTGGTGCTAAAGTATATTCATTTGGCCCTGTTTCTTTTTGGTGTGATTTCATGTTTATAAATTATTGTTTTTCCTCTTTATAATATAGCACAGAACAAAATACTGGGGAGGGGGGAGAATAATTACCATTACCATTTGTAAGGAACATAATTATGAAAAAATTATCTTGCTTCCTTGGAACACTGAGTATAAACAGCCATGATTTGGAAGCATTTTGTGAATTTGCAAAGATCTTCAAGACCAACTATAGTTTACCATGTTAATTTCTTATTGATTTTTAGCAATTTCAAATTCTTAAAGCTTAGCTTAGCATGCATTTCTAGGGTTTTCAATTAGGTCTGTATATACAAGTCCAAAGTGTTGATGGAAATTTTATGAATTGTTTTAAGATTTAGAAGAAAGAGAAATAAAAAAAGCACTTTATCTTTTTATTTGGTTGTCACTTTCCTTATGGAGATTGAGGTGAATACAAAGTAAAATTTTACTCTTGTTAGACTATTTTGGATATTCTAAACCTCTCTACATTATTTGGCTTTGACGTTATTCCCGCTATAGGTGTTAGAGCATGCCATTTTCATTACAAAGTGTTCAAAAAACTTCATAAATGGGAAAAATGTTGATTTTATTTTGTTTTTATAAAGAATGCGTTTATTTTCCATTTAATTTTCTATGCTGGTAATTTAGTTACTAAAAGTTCCGTAAGTTCTTTTATAAACCGGAAAATTATAGGATGATTTGCTGAGGGCAATACATATGGAACAGAGTGTAAAAGTTTTACAATCTCTGCTTTTCAGTGAAAAATGTGGTTTAACATCTTTCAACTAGATGATTTTGCTTTCCTATGTCAATCAGACATGACTCATCTGGCCCACTCTCATCATCTTTCACTGGGATTAATTCAGAGACCCCCGATGCATCTCTTCCCTTTCTTTCTTACACGCCACCAACTAGCTCACTGTGCAGTTTAGTAGATAGCACACAGGACTGTGGTACAAGGCTGGGCTCTGAGTCTGGTTTATGCCATGAAATAACGGCATGATTTTAGTTGAATTATTCTGATAATGATCTCTTCTTTACATGCCTCAGAGTTTTGTGATGGGAACATAAAGTATGTTGAGGTGCTTTTTAATGTTAGTAACATAAAAATACAAGAAATCATTATTCTTGAAGCATAGCACATATTATGCCACTCCCTTGCTCAAAAATTTTCAATTATTCCTTATTACCTAAGTTTAGACTTTTATCACTCAAGATCTCTAATCTCCCATCTTAATATAGCCCCTACTCACCTACATTTCCAACCCTATTTCCTTCTTCTCTTTAATGCATTCTTGCTTCAACTGTTTTCCAAATTCTGAGCCTTTTTTTTTTTTTTTTTTTGTCTTTTTCGTGACCAGCACTCAGCCAGTGAGTGCACCCGCCATTCCTATATAGGATCCGAACCTGCGGCGGGAGTGTTGCCGCGCTCCCAGCACCACACTCTCCCGAGTGCGCCACGGGCTCGGCCCCAAATTCTGAGCCTTTAACATGTTTGTTCCTCTACATAGAAATTTCTTCTCCAAATATTCAATTTATTCTCCTTCCTTTAGGAGGTCTTTCATGATCCCATGCTTCTGCATATGGAAATATCTCAAGTCTCTGAAAACCCATCCCTGTTTGTTTTGATCACTTTCTGTGATTCACTGGAAGGCCTTATGTCTTGTAGTATACATTCCTGAAAGGTACTGTAACTCCCAAATGCCTAGAACTTCTCATTGCACATTCTAGTTGCTCTGTAAATACTTGCTGCATGAATATAAAAGTGTCATTCATTTTTCTTATTCCCTGAACTCTTTTAAAGAAGTTTTGTGCTTCTAAAGACCCTTAACAATACGTGTTATTATGATGTGGTGGTAAGTACATACAATTAACAAAAATTTGCACGTCAGCTTTCATTTTTTATTGAAAATTAGGTAATGAGAAACTTTTTCATTAAAAATGACTCTCTTTGTGCAGAGATTTGTCACTGAGGATTATTGATTTCTTCTGACAATACCCTCAAGTTACTAAATTCTTTTGCTTGAACTTTGAAACAGGGACAAGATAGTAGAATGTTGGAAGTGAGAGATGAAGAGTAAAAGAGAGCTGTATCTAGCTTGTGGTTAGTTTTATCCCTTGGCCATATTAGAGATGTGTGTGTGTGTGTGTGTGTGTGTGTGTGTGTGCACGTGCGTGTGTGTAATCCCAAGAAATGTAGACAGAGGACAAATCTATGGTACTCATTTAAGAAGATTTTTCCACCTCACTTGATCTTAACAACACCTCAAAGTATTTAATGGCCATTATATCATCTGTATTTATGTATTTGATGGGACATGAAGTTCTCATTTTATTACAGAATTTAGCACTGATATGGAAGTTATCACCATTCCTAAAGACAGTAAAGACTGGGTAAGAGTCACATTCACTAAGTGGAATATTGTCTACAAATTTACACCATATTTTTTGTATGTGAGTGTTCCAGTTATTGCAGTTGTATAATGAAATGTCCCCAAACCTGGCTAACACAAAATAGTCATTCACTATGTTCACAGATTCTGTGGGCAGGAATTTGTCAACTCGTCTCTATGTTCTGCAATGTCTGGAGCCTTAGCTAGGAGACTTGAAGACCAGGGGCTGAAATTACCTGGCTTCTCTGAGAATGTCTCTTCAGGTCTTTGTAGCCTCTTTCTGTGATCTTGCCATCTAGGAGGCTTCAGGGTAGCCAGATTTCTTACACATTGGCTCTGAAAGCTCATGCCCTTAAAGGTGGGGGGGGGAGAGAGTGAGTGAGAGAGAGAGAGAGAGAGAGAGAGAGAGAGAGAGAGAGAGAGAGAGAGAGAGAGAAAGGGAGAGAGGTGAGAAGACAGCAAAAGCTGAATTGCCTTTTTGATCTAGTCTTAGCAGTCACACAGCATAGCTTCTTGTATTCTGTTTACCAAGGCAGGCACAAAGTCCTATCTTATTTCAAGGGGAAGAGAAATAGACTATACCTCTTGGTAGGGAAATGGCAAGAATCTGGAAGAGCATATGGGACCAGAAGTCTTACCATGGCCATTTGTGGAAAAAATAATCAGCTGCAGTGGAAAATTTGAAATTTCAGCTTAAATCATGGTTTAAAATTATAAAATTTAAACATAAGCTACAGCATTAAGCCTTGCTTCGGGATTCTATTCCAGACACTGATACTCCAGCTTTATTGTCATCTTTTTGAAGGCATTTGGAATTTTTTAGTTTTCCTTGGTAAGTTGCCCCGACATTGCTCATATACTTAAGAGCAATAAACAAATGGACATATTTAAACACATATATGCTCCTGCAATAATTTCTCCAGAAGTAGTGACCTTGTAGAAATAATTAGAATTTCAAATCATGTTAAAGTTGGTTTCTTTTTGCTGACCTGATTTAGCAGATGCTAACCAAGCTTAAGAGGAGTATTCTAATTTCAGCAGACAATATCCAGAAATGAAGCAACTGTGAAGGACTTCATGACCTTCAGAGATGAAATTATGCCCTTTCTAGCAAAGCCTTTTATTTCTAAGTTGTATGCTGCTTCCAGCAGAACTGACTCATTAATGCCTACCTCCTGTCCGTGTTGTTCTGGATAGTCAAAGCATCATTATTAAGAATCTACCTTGTACAGGGTACACTTTTTTCTTAATTGCTTTGCATAGAGATGAGTGCTTTTTTAAGGCTGAAGGCTTTGAATGAGATAAAGACTGCTATTGAGCTAATCAGAGCATATGTGGGGAGCAGAAAGGGTCAATGATTTTCTAAGAACAGTCTTTTCTCTTTTCCTTTTTCTGTCTTCAAATACAGGTCTGTTCTACAAACCTTAACACTTGCTTATAGTTGTTTTGCTTTATTCCCTGTTGTATATTCATTTTGTTTTTCATGTAATACCCTTTAAAAATGCAGACACACATTAATTTTAAGAAAGAATAAAATCAATATTTCCATAACATGGACCCTAACTCTGTTGGAAAATGATTATTTTGCATCCTTATGAATATTGCAATCAGTTTGCATATTTTTGCTACTCCTCTCTAAATTTATACTTTCTGGAATTGAAGACAAAGCATGCATACATTGGTGTGCAACTTTATGCTTCTAGAATATTCAGGCTGCTAGAACAAGTAATGATCTAGACTTTAGGGCACAACGATAGATCACTTTTTTGGTAAAATTTACTGACAGGTTGACAGCTTAACTTTATAAGTGCCATTTCATTATCTGATACAGTTGTTTTATGCATTTTAATTGATTTAGCTTATTGCTATTTGCCCCGAGATTAATTCATGCAAAAATGATATTCAGAAAAACAGAGTATCTACCTCCATATATGTTTATGTATTTTTTTTTTTTTTTTTTACATAGGTTAAGAGAGCTAATGTGCAAAATAAAACTGAACTTCTCACTTCAATAATGGTTATTCTGGTCCTTGCCGTACAGGAGATGTAAGTGCTGTTTTCTAGCTTCATGAGTGCTAGCAAGCTGGAATGGAGAAACTCACATGCGGTCATTTCTAATGTACTCTTCTTACCCTCACTCATCTTTCTGTGGCCCAGTGACACCTGCAATGAAATATCCATCAAGGGCAGGAGACAATATGAGTTGCCAACATTCCGTGCTTCTCCTAATGACTCAGGTAACTACTGGTGTTTATAGTACTATAAAGGAAAGAGGACAGACAATGTAAGAATAGTAAAAAGAAAAACATGGCCACATGTGAGGCAGAAGGGCAAAAAATTAGATTAGCCATACAGAAACAATTCCTGTCTGATTTATTAAATAATATAATTTGAATATGCGAACAAGGAAATTTCAGCCAAGGAAATAGCATGGGCACATGGACCAAATTGAGTCAAGATTACAGAGTTAAAATTTAATTTTTTTCAATCTTTTATTTCTCTTAATGTTTTATTTCCTTTCTGAGTATCTAGCTAAGAAGGCATATGTATCTTTTATCTGAATGTTTTGAAATGTTTTTCTGAAATCTAGGCTATAACAAACCCTTAGTTGTTTATTTTAAACTTTAGGTAACTTAGTAACTTTTTCCCAATATTTCTTACATTTCTATATTCAATAACAATAATGTCTATAATACATTCAATATCTACGCTGAGCCTGCAATGCTGCTCCACGTATATCAGGATACTTTTAAAAGTTCACGGAAAAATAGAATTAAAAGATAGTATGAATCTTTCCATGAACTTTTTGAAGTATCGTTTTGAGTATATCTGAAAAGTAGATAAATTTTATTTTATTATACATATAATAAAATTGAGGTCCACAAAGTTTGTCCAAAGTTTCATATTATTTAATTCGAAGAGCCCAAACCACATACTCAAAAAAAAAAAAAAAATCTATTCTTTCTCTACTGTTCCATGAGTTCTGTTGATCAGAATTAAGTCATACAATTTAGAATGACAGTTCTTCTTGTTGTGGCTTCTACCTAATAAGAGATAAAATTATCTGTAAGTCTGGTCAATTTTTAAGGAGAAGTTTCACTGTAAGTAGAAAAAGGCTTGAGCTTTGTGTCAGGATATTTGAAGTTGTTCAGTGCTATTCTTGTTTTCCTTTGCTTCAGGTTTGTTATCTCCGTTAGGAAAATAACATCCACATCCTTTGCCCATTTGCTAGTCTACAGTGAAAGGTTCTATCAGAGGAACAAATTACATATCAGAAGTTTGTGTTATAAGCAAAAATTAGAATAAATAACTGTTGCCTCAATAACATTGGCAGCAAGCAGGTGTAACCTATATAGAAAGCTTCACTTTCTCTCCACTTCATGATTTTACTAATCCTATTTGCATTTAACACTGGCCCTGTCTACTGCTCTCACCACTCATTTGTCAAAATCCCACTGAACTTTGAAGACCTTGTTCAAGTACAAACTTATTTACAAAGCTTTCTTAGTATCTTCCCTTCCTCCCCAAATGAAGCACAAATCTCTTTGCCGTTTCCCTGTAACATGTTGCTCATCTTTTATAGTACAGTTCATATTAGAGTTATTTAGAGTGGTCCTTTATCTGCCCTTTAAGAATAGCCCTAGTGTTCTCCAAAAAACAAAATTGGCTTATTGCTTTATTCTGAAAAAACATCTAAGAAAAAAAGGCCAGAGTCAATCAAAATAAACATTACCACCTTTGTATGACTTCCTTATTATTGTCACATACTCTTGATATGTTTCTATTGGTGTTGAAATAGCAAAGAGCCTATAGGCATTTTAAGCATGTGCTTTGAACACCAGCAGAAGAATATTTGGGGGAAAAGTTATTAATTAAAATGTCAAAAAAGAATACATCTGGAAAATTCATCTCTGGATAATTCTTTATACCAGAGTCATCATTTAGTATTACTTATGAATTACACATAGATGTGGGTAAGGGTTGAAATGAGGGCTGGGAAAGGGGCTTTTAGGTTTCTAAAGATCTCAATTTTCTCTTATTTCCACTTGTGGGTTTACAGATTTCTATTTGGTGTATTCCCCTGTCATACTACCCATTTTCTCTTCTGTTAAAATTTCAGTATGGGTTTGCTTCTCCTACCCCATGTGTGAAGTAAAACCTTCCATTACTTTGTTCAGTGGATCCATGTCCTATGACATTGTATTTATTTCAGTATGTTAGTATTTACAGCTAGCTTTGATCAGTTCTACAACGCAGGCAGCCTGATATGGTTTTGTTCTATAGCTCAGAAATGAGATGGGCCCTGTGGCTGTGGCAGGTGTGTGTGGAGTGACCTGGTACATAACTTGAACAGCTCAGCTCCTCCTGCAGACATTAACACAGGAAGACAAGTCCTTCAGGGGCTCCCTCTGTTGCTCTTAGTGTAAGGGCTGTGTTTGCTGTTTGGATCTTGGGGCCCAGTATGCTACAGTAATGTTACAGTATTTTTTTTTAAAGTATTGACATTTAACTCAATTCTTCTATTTCAGAAAAAGTCTGACAAATATTTCTATTTTATATAAAATTAGTTTAGTTGTAATTTTAGTATTAAAAATGCCTTAAATAATTTAATTTGGGATACATAAAAATTAAGTGAGCAGAAACAAAGCTTGATAGGAAAATAGAGAGCTGCTGGATTGGGTCTTTGCTCTGTAGAAAGTTGACAGACTGCTTATGTGTGTGAGAGAGCAAATGTGTTAGGGTCCCCTGGTGCCTATTAAGGCTTTCTAAGTTACAACTAAACATCACTGGGTGCTGAGTGCTTTGGGCAGATAGACGGTTGATGTTCAGATTCAAATGTTACTTGTGCCTGGAGTATTTTTTGAAATACTAAGATAGCTTGTAAATTTGCTGAAAGCAAGAGAACCAAAGTGACTGTTATTCACCAATCAAATTCTTTCCTCCCAGTGCAGAAATCAATCCTGCACTTTAGTCAGAGAGGGGGAGCTAAAACTCTAGGACAGCAACCAGCTGTTGTGGCCAAAGGAAAGGCCATGAGAGTTTAGAGGCAGAAGGCACAGTTGGCTAAAACAGGGGAGGAAAATGGACTCCAATTGGGATTGGGTGTTCACTCAAGGGCATGTATCCTATATTACTGGCATAAGCTGATAGGATCAAAATGAACCACGTGGGGCAAAGGGCTGACTTGAAAAATCAGTTGAAGCAGCTTGGTTGCCTCTTAGAGACGTGGAGTAGCATTTCCAAGGTCATATCCCAAGGGCAGACAGAAGCCAATACTCAGTCTCACTTAGCTTCCAGTGATGTTTAGAGAAAGTCCAGGAGATGATTGTTGGAGTAATGAAACAAGCATATTATGGATGAGTGGGGATCAGGTGACTGGAAGCACTGTGGACTGAATGTAAAGTACATTAGAATGAATAACTCAAGGCAGCAACTGCAACTAAGATTAAATCGGAAAACTTTCAGGGGCACTGACTAAGATATCACATTGCCCACTGCACTAGAAGAGAACACATCTTTAAGTTAATTGAGCTAATGAAGTTCAGACCTTTGATCAGAGTATCTATAGTTCAAAAATAGTATTCACAGACAATTATGTCTTTTATGTGTGTTAATCAATAATTGGTTGTGGACAAGAATTCTTTTCTTGTTCATTAGTAAATAAAAAAAAAAAAAAAAAAAAAGAAAAAAAAATAGCCCAGGAATGCTGGAATAGTGAATTGGCTCTAGAATTTTCCTCAAGTATAGTTTCCCTCTCCTAGCTGATTCCTGCCTTATGGACACTAGGATTATGTTTTATTCCTACTGTGTATTTCGGTGGCTCCATGTCCTTCACTGTAACTGAGCAATCTCTGATGGTCCTGTCACATTCTCTTTAAATGAGCTTGCCCATGGATTGGTGGGTCTTTCTGGGTCAGCAGTAGAAAAAAGCAATCCGAGAAATTCCTCCTTTTAAAATGATATTCTTAGGATAATCCAATGTTTTCACTGTTTTACATCAAAGGCCATTGCAAGAATAGCTCACAGGACTGCAGCCTTGAAGAAGCATGGGGCTGAAGCTTCAGAGGCCCCCAGCTCACCTTGTGTTCTTTTTTGTAGGGCTCTGAATAAGCCATACACAGGGAACATCACAGTGGTAACTCTGGCTTAGTGATCACAATTTCCTGCTTTGTATTTTTGAAAAGTTTCACTTCTCAAAGGGCCTAGATCAGTAGTCCCTTTAGATCAGACTTAGAGTTTTTGAAACTTCATTCAACCACACAAATTTAAAGTTGCCTATGGTGTGGAATGTGTCATCCCAAAGTAAATTATTTTACATGTTGTGTCTCCATGCACTAAAATACACGCGCACCCACACACACACGTATGTTTAAGATGATGTTTATTCACTGATGATATTATTGGTGATTACATTTTCAGAATAAAGAAGTGGCAAAACCAGTCACGTTTTATCTTTTGAAGTGGTATAGGTAACCCTGTTGTATTTAATTGCACTTTGGGGGAAGTTAGTCTGTTACATAAGATAGAGAGTTATGAGCAAGGACTTGAGTCAGTTAGGAGCAGGAGATGATGCACTGATGACAGAAAGGAGAGAAGAGGGACTGTGATGAAGTGTGAATTAGAGTGGGGTAGTGCTTAGGTGACCGAAGGGATGACATCATGAGAAGTGGAATGAAATTCAGAAAAGCCAACTTTAAAAAAAATATATTTAGCTTTAAATGATCTATTTTGCTGTTACTCATCTATCTTCAATACATTTTTCACTCCCTGCATTGGAAATTCAAAGTCTATCACTTCTCATTTATTTATTTATTTTTGCCGAGTTTCCCCATTGCCTTGATTTCCTTACTTAGCCTGAAAACAGAATAATAATAACCAAAACAACATGATCAACAAAAGTAATAACTCTTCTGTTTGCATTTTTTTACTTACCTTTGTTCAGTTTATTTGTTGCCTCTTTAAGTATCCACTTGAAAAAGGTTTTGACAGAAACATGTAAATAGAAAACCAGCCACATCGTAAGTAACGTAAGTAATGATCGTGAGTTTCTGATTTCTGGCCTGTTTTTTATTTTCTCAGCATAATGGCAAAAAGCTTACTTGTATTTTTGCTCTGTGTTTCCTGTACATGAAGAAATGATATTGGTTTGCTCTCTCTACATTATATAAAAGTTACTGTGATTAATTTTTCCAAATATTATTTTTTAAAAAATTTCCTTTTCATTTTTTTGATGAGGGTACTATTAAAAATTTTATGAAATTTCTTTTCATTATTTTTCTTTTTAAAAAATACATTAGCTATTATACATGTTAATTCCTAAATATAAACTTGAGAATTATTGTGCCAACTTTGAAAACAGTTCATCTGAGTATTTTATGCAGTGGCATTAAATCTGTATATTAATACAGAAGACTCTGCACTTCCACATAAATCAATTTTCAGATTTATGAAAATGGAATGGCTCATGATTTATACAAATATTATTGTTTTATATTTTTTTCATAAAAATCCTACCTGGGTTTTGCTTGCTATATGAATGACATTTTAAAATTGTAGTTCTTAGTAGTGAGTTTAAATTATTTGTTTTTATGCCTTTTTTCTTATAAGAGGCTACCCTACCTAATTCCCTTATAAATTACAAAACTTTTATAGTAGATTGTTCAGATTTTTCTTGATACAGAATTAATGATGATATTGTTTTCTTCTTTCTAATATACATATACATAATTTTTTTTTTTTTTTCCGGCTGGCCAGTACAGGGATTGTACCCTGGACCTCGATGCCATCAGCACCACCTTCTAACCAACTGAACTAACTGGCCAGCCTTTGATTGCTATATTTTTATTCATGTTTTACATCTTTGTGTGTTAGAACATTTAGAAAAGTGTTAAATAATATTGGGAAAGCTAGCATGCTAGTTTCATTCCTGAAACCTCTAGAAATGGACCACCAAAAAAATTTTGGTCTTATTTCTTAAAATATGTGTCAGGATTAAATGTTGAATATTATGACATGCATTTTTGGAATCTATTAAGATTATCAAGAGTGTTTGCTTATTTGAATATACTGCTGTTAAAAAGATTTCTTATGGTTATAAAATTTTTGTATTCCCTGAATTAAAACCAACTTGGTCATGGTAGATGTCCTGTTGAATTCAATTTGCTTGTATCCTATTTAGAAATATTCTTATCTACATACCTAAATGAGTTTCCTCTAAAGTTATTTTTTATGCTGTCAGATGTGTAGTATTGATAAAATTGGGGCTTACCATTAAAATAAAATTGTAAGTGCATAGGAACAGCGGAACATTTCCAGACTCTCCCCTTGTGCCATCCTTCACTTGGCAACTGACCTTGCTTTCCTCAAGGCAGTGTGCTTTTGAAAAGCCACACATTTGCATAACGTCTTTCCTGTTGTTCCTTTCTTCTTTTGGTTGTACCAACTAATTGCTTTAGAAAGTTATTTCCTGAATTCCTCCCACAGGTCACATTTAGGTAAATAAGGATCTTCAAAGTTGGAATGAGAGACTTAATACTATTGCTGCACATTCTGGAACATCAAAGTGCAAGGCCAGAGACTCCTGAGAAACTTAACATCAAAAATGCCTCCTCCCGCAATCCCTTTGGTTAATGTCGATTCTGATTAGAAAGAAATGGAGAGAGAACCAGGAAAAAAGGCAGTGTTGTTGCTAAAAAAATCTTAGGGAAAGGTTTTCCTTCAGGATAGGTTTGGATTAGGGCATTATATGATTCTTATGGAGGAGTTAATCAGACCATCAGTAAACTTTCTTAAGATCCTTTTATCCAAAGTCATTCTTTCCTGAATTCTTTAGTAGTGTATATATCACAGTAATTATCTGTTTTTTAAGAGTGTGAAAGAATTTGCTGGTAAAGCTTTCTTTTGAGACATTTTGTCATTTGTTTTATACTTCAAATTTTTTCCTATAGCTTTTGATTTGTTCAGGTTTTTTGCTTCTACTTGAACTAAAATTTGTAACTCTCTTCCTAGAAAGGAGTCCATCTCATTGATGCTTTCAAATTTATTAGCACAGAGTTGTACATATATAATTAAAAAATCTTCTCTGTTGTGCTTGTATAGGTCCTTTGACAATTAATCATTAATTTGGTAAATCATTTCAGGTGGATCTCCCTGGGCTGTGTTTTCGCTCTGAGGTTTTACTGAGATTTTCCCACTAATTTCTAATTACAACAGTACAATTAACAGTAGAATTAATTTTTTAAATGAGCTTTCTTGTACTATACATGGCAGTTTTAATTTTGACACTCATATTATTTCACTTGGAAGTCTGCGTCTGGGTGCTGTGTGGGTACAGTATCTTTTCTTCATTCAGAGTTCTAAATTTGCCCTTGGCAGTGAGCTGTCTCCATTGTATGACATGCTGATCTATGAGCTATGTCTCTCCTTTGTCTGTTGTTGTAAACAAACCTGAGATGGCTGCGAGTATTTCTCTAGTGAATCAGTAGTCTGCTTAACATTCTACAGTTGCCAGCATGACAGTATAAGAGACTCATAAATACCCAGGTTGTCTCGCCTTATCACTGACTTTCAGGAAATCATACTCAACTTTTATGTCTGCACTTTGGAATGAAAACTTAGAGGTCTGAGAAGCCGGTACACAATTTCATTGAAAGATTCTTTGTATTAGCCAGTTATGGAAGTGAAGTATATCTGGTCGCTTTCTTCCCTTCTAGCTTTCTATTGACCTTCATTGGATATAAAATTTAATTCCCTCTATCTCCCCATAGAATGTGGGAAATTATTAGGAATCAATGATTTCCATCATTTGTGGAAAAATGACAAGACAGACAGATCATCTGGAGGTGAGGCTATGGTTTTTCAGTGTTAAGATTGATTTTCCATGAACCTTCTTTATCCCTCTGCCTCTTCCCCCTTGTTACCAAAGGCATGGACTTGTCAAGCAACTCTTAAGGACATGGAATAGAGTTTCTTTCACTTCCAATTAGTGATCACAAAGATACTGATTGCTATCACTTGAATCATTCTCCAGTATAGAAGTGTAGGAAGTCATACGATCTCTCTGTTGAAGACTGATGTATTTTAAAGTACACTACTCATTGCCACACTGTTTTGTTTTTTTAATCAAAAGCCTTTCTCACTAGATGAAATTATATTTCTTTATATATTTATTTGTTTAATTGTATGTATTCTACTAAAATATAAGCAACATGAGAGCAGGGACTTGTCTGTCTTGATCTCCACCATAACCCTGTTGCCTAGAATTGTGCCAGGCATTCAGAAAATATTTATTGACCACTTAGAAAAATCTCAAGATGCCAGTCAAGAAACCAAGTCTAATACTATTTTGTTGTTGCTCTATTGAAGACAGTAAATCTTTCCAAATTTTATGATGTCTTTGTTCTTCTTTCTATTGGTGTGGATTAGTATTAACTTTTTAAGTTGAATAGCTCCCTTTATGTGTATTTTAATGTTATAACCTACCTCAATCTTTTTAAAAAATATACATTAAAAATAAATAATAAAGAAGAAACAGACCAGCGCAATATACCTGCAGATATGGCTTGAATTCTCTTTTTTTAAGTTACATTGTTATTTTTAAAATGTTGAGAGAGAGAGGAAACAGTTACTCTCATGCACCATTGGTGAGCATGTGAATTGGCATAAATTCTTTGAAGGGCAATTTGATGGCATCTAGCATTATATAAAAAGCCCACACCTTTTGACATAGTGATATCAGTGAGGTCAATGTTAGAAATTACTATTTCTAACAGCCATGCAAACACAAAAATTTTGTATATAAAGATTTACTTTTACTTTTAGTATTTATTTATGTATAAATATTTATATATAATAAATATTTATCTTTATTTTTGTAAATAAATATTATTTTACTAACAAAACAAAGCAAGAACAAACAAACAAAACCCCCCAAACTGGAAAAAAACCCTAACAACCAAGAATCATTAAAAATGATTTATAGAGCATCATATGATATAACATTATAACCCTGTCTAAAGAAAAAAAAGAGTGGTTCTGTAAGTTCTGAAATGACAAGGTGCCCAAGACAAATTGATAATTTGCCAACTAATGGGGTACTGTAATCTCACTTTTTAAATGGATTTATTTTGATATGTACATAATAATACTTTAAAAATACTGATATTAATAGAACTTTCAAAGTAGCTAAATTTTATATTTAAAGATTATTAAGAATCAGTTCGTAAGAAAATAAGCCAATTAACAAAATGAGAATAGTTATTATGATTTGACTTTGGGTGAATATATCATAGAACTGTGAACATTCTCCAGGTGAGAATCTAAGAAATAATCTAATGTAATGGGTGGGAGCATGGGGTATAGACTGCAGACAGGGCTGATTTTTAGCTGTGACCTTTGACTGCTGTGTGATTTAGGACTGTCACTTAAATTCTCTGGGCTACACTTTCCTAATCTGTGATTGGAGATAATCAGAATGGTGATATACATTGAAGGTTTATTATGTGCTTGGAGGCTTTATTTAATTTAAACCCCACACTACCAAGCCCATTAGGAAAGTAACATTATTTTTATCTCACAGACGAGGAAACTGAGGCAGAAACAAATTAAGTAACTTGACCAAATGATGTGGCTAAACAAGTGCTAGACTTGACGTTCCATCTGTCCAACAGTCTGACTCTGCACGCTAGCCACTACAATAACACTCCGTACTGCTAGAAAAATCGCTAATGGCTAATGGCTCATTTTCCTAGAAAAATGAATAATGTATGTGACTATCATAAGAGGATAACTGCCATGTGGTAAGCTCTCATTAAATATAGTTATTATTTTCTTATTCCAGGGATTATTAGTAAGGGGACCAGAAAGGAGGGGACTGAGCAGCCAAGTATGTGTTTAATATATTAGACTTTGACCTCAGATTGAATTAAATGTTTGGTTGCAAAAATAAAACTATACAAGACAGTAATTTATATGATGCAACCATAAAAAAAAAAAAAATTTACACCCAGGCAGGTTAAGTTTACTCCCCATAATCATCACTGAGCTTGTTAAAGGCAGACTTTTCCTTTCCCGTCTCTTCCTCCTTCCGTATCTCCCTCCCTCCCTCTTTCTTCTTTTCTTTCTTTTTGCATGTGGACTGTGTACAAAAAAAACATGTTGGCTTTTAACTTTGTCCAATAGCAAAACAATGAACTGAATGACTTTCATATTCCCTGGAGTCCACTTCTAGAATATTTCCAAAACGCTTTAAGAATTCTCCAGAATGGGAGACAGTGGTCGGCCCAGGAATGTCAAGTGAGCATTGAAATGACCACCTTACAGTAGTGTTGGGCAGGAGCAACCAAACTTTATTCCCTGATTCTTATGAACCAGATGGGTAATTGGACATAAGTCCACTTGATGCTAAAATGATACTTAAATGATGCTTTTCTTTCAGTCGTGGTCATATAAACCTTCAAAACCTTGGTGTATTATTACCTTACTTGCAATTTTCCCCAGGTAAATCTTGGTATAGACTTATTTGATTTTTTTTTTGTAATGTGTTGATGCTACGTCTACTTAGATACATATTTTTAGCAACATTGTCAGCTTTTACATTACATATTTTCTTGGCATCTTTGTAGGATACTTTTTGATATTAAGGTATATTTTTGGTTGATATTAAGTCATTGTCAAAAGCATTACCAAACTGCCATACCAATTGTTACTAAAAATACAAGGTAGTAAGAATTCAGTTTGTTTTTTTAACAGAAAAAATATCTAATTTATAATTGAGTGATCTCCAAATTTAGGAGGTCAGGAGGGAGAATATATTAATGCATATTTAATGCAATTTAGAACACTGATTAGCTTTGTCTGTGGGCTGTTGCTTGGGCATTAGAAATAAACTTTTCCAAACTCTGGGATAAAATAAAATGTTGCGTATTTGCATTAGAATTTTCTTTTATTGCAAATTGAATTTCTATGCAACTTTTCTTTTAATTGTAAAAGGTGTTCAGCTGGTGAAGTAAAGGCTTGTCACACATTTTTCTTAAGTGAATTTATGTTTGAATTGTATAAGAATACAATAAAGCCTATATGTTTCAGGCTTTTGAAACTGAAATAACACAAAAATAAAATTTTAAATGTTACAAAATCAAATCTCTTTTAACCACAAGTGAGTTGTAGAATTTTCATTTTTTTTTTTTTTTGGTAGATGGGAATTTTTAAAGAAGAATCAGACAAATTGTTACCCCAGTGAGTGCTGTTTCTAAACAAAATAGCTCCCTGCCAAGGTTAAGAATCTAAAGGTATCATTTTACCTGATGAAAACAAACATTAAAGAATTAAAGCTAAAAGCTACGCAAATGAGTTTGTGTAGCTTTTGTTAAAAATAAAACTAGTATAGGATCCCTATACTGTCCAGCTGCAAAAACAAAAATGAAAACAAACAAAAAAACTAGTTTATGAAACAACTAGTAAACATAAAAATAGATTCATGAATAGAATACCCTTTCAAATTAAACTAGTTTACCTAAATTTTAGTACCAATCATATTGACATCATGCAGAACTGTCAAGAGAGCTGACATTCTTAGAAGACATAACATCACCTGCAACCTTTAAAGAAAGCTGCTTTGTGAAAATCCCTAAAGGCAGAGTGGTCAGACTGGCATTTGTACAGTGTGGTGGGAGATGTTAAAATAGCAACATCCAGAACCCTTTCAAGCAATTTTTATGCCATAGACAGTGAAGCTTTTGGAGAGAAATCTATAAGTAGTGATTTGTCACCACTTATGTAAAGTGGAACACTTTCAGATATATTTTTCCAGATCAGAAAGTGCTATACTCAAAGTGAATAATAAATCAAATTTGAATTTTTGTCTTGATATATACATCTCTGAGGATATTACTTTTAAAGCTAACATTTATTTCTTCATTCTCTGCAGAACTAAAGTCCAATTTCACAACTTTACAAATTTTTGCAATCACTTTCTTTGGTGTCACAATTACAAGCGCAACATGTTTGTAATAAAGCTGTCAACTGTCGTTCAATTCAAACTGTATCATGGGGAACTCAGACTTCTGAATTGGGAAACGTCTGGTACTCTTCTTTGAGAAGAAGAAGTTACCCTCACAGGACACGTAAGAGTCAAATAGTAATTTCCCCAAACTTACTGCAAGTTGAAATTCAACTTTTCATAATCATAAACCAAATTTTAAGAATACTTCTAAACCATTGTTTCCACCTTTTGGAAACAATATTGGTGTGTACCTTCTTTTTCTCAATTGTTGTCTGCTCTGAAAAAAGATCGTTACTGCATATTGGAAGAACAGAGGAGAATCTACCAATATTTGATCCTAAATAAGCTATGTTTTTACCATCAATGGGCCTTTTGTGATCATTGTGACTCATGGATATTTTGTGTGTGTGTCTTTGTTAGATATAAAAATGGAGTTATCCCTCTCCCCACCAAAGAACACATCTCTGAAAGACTTGTAAATACTCTATTTTTCATATACTTTGTAATTCTGAGCATACTTTGTAATTATTTGCTAAGTATCACCTTGAGTTCAATCATCAGAGATTTAACGTCATTGCCTGAGTTGGCACACATGTTCACAGGATTCCAGATTTCAATTATTCATAATTGAGTGTGTGATGATATGTAGTGTTCATCTCGTTTAATGCTTTCAATCCAACAATAGTTTATAATGTAGGTTGAGGAGATATTACGTGTGAGGTTCTGGTGTTCTCATAGTTGGGATTTTATGTTGTAAAAGGGAAGCAGTCTGAAGTTACTGATGGTCTTTTTCTACTTTGATCAGCAAAATATTTTATTTGGATACTGATAAGCTTAAATAAAAGGAAGAATTTTAGATAGAGCAATTAACAAAAATATTTACATCTAGGGTTGAAACCATAGTTGGCTTAATATACTTAAGTATGGGTTTACTGTTTGAATGCTATATCTGACAATAAGCTTCTACTTATAATTTGCATACTTATGTCTTCTCCTCCTAATTACATTTTACGTCCTTAGAAGGTAGAGACTTTTATTTTGTGCATGTTTAAATTCCTCTTAAAACAGGGCTTTACACATAAGTGGGCGTTTAATTGCAAGAGAAGTAGAATTCAACTTTTCTACCGATTCAGAAGATTTACTAAGTCAGTGTGGGTGTTTTGGTAGAGTATTGGGAGTTGCTGAGTTTACATTTCAGAATATGGTAAGATTAATTGTAATAACGTCATGTTTTCTCAAGTAGCCTGGCAATAGGCACACGAGGCAATAGTAACTCTACATACAAATTTCCCTGGTGAAAAATTCATCCATGGAGAGTAAGTTTAATTATTGAGTCTTCCTTGCTGCTTTGTTCAGTCTAAACTTAAGTTATACATAATTTATTGTAAAAATATATGATCTGGGAAGTTTTCCATATACATCTGTAAAGAATTGAAATTCTTAACACATGATTTTTTTAGGTCATCTTCTTACTTTGGAAACAAGAGTAGTAGAAGTAGACTACATGAATACTAAATGATAGAAGGGAAATTCTTTTATATTGAAATCCTTTAAGAATCATATCTAAAATTTCTTGGGAGTGGCAAGTATTAAAAAAAGGTTGTGCTTTCTGTTTCTGGCTGAAGTTTTAGTAAAAGTAGATCTATTACTGCCGTTAAAACCATAATTTAATTTTGTTATTCTATTTACTGATAGCAACACAGTGTTTTGAAAACATTTATTAAATCCTGTTACATATTTCCACAAGTGACTCGTTTAACATCAAAAACAAATGGTTACTTACTAGGAAATTCTTTATCCTCTCGAGTTGGAATAATGTAGAATGTCATCTCCTTCTTAGATAATGATGACACAAATCTGATCTTTTTAGTTTTCTTGGCAGAAGAAAAAAATGTGTACTGAAATTTTCACATTAGTGAAGTCACTTTTCTGAGATAAGATTGTATTACAAAGAACAGCCTTTACTTAAGATATTTTGGTGCTTTCCTGTAAGTTAGACACACACACACACACACACACACACACACACACACACACACACACTGCCTTAGAGAGTACATACTGATCCAATGGCAAACTTTTAATTCATTAAGTTACTTGCTTTGTGAAATTCACTATGACTAATCTGTGTGAAAGAGAAAAAGTGATTTTTCATAACTGACTTTGAGACAGCTATATCAACTCTTACTTTTTTTTGGCATTGAAATAAGATATAAAATTCAGAGAAAGCCAACAGGCCTGATCTGCTTTGATGTTTCCTACCCTAGATCTCTGTCTTTTGAATCTTAAACTTTTGACCTGACCACTATTTCTGGTATATCCGGGCATACTTTATGCATTCCTGGTTCCACTTTAATAATTCTAATTATTACAAACAATACTGTTTTCTTGCATAGAAGGGAACTGAATCAAACCCAATTTGTTTGATTAACACAATGATTTGTTAGAAAATATATATTCCTAGTTACGGGATTTTTTTCAGATCTTTTAAAATTCTTTTTCTATTTCATACTCCACTTTTAGTCATTTAATTTTACCTTTTACTCTTTGCAATAATGAAATGTTGTATTAAAATGTAACATAATGCTAGTGGAATACTGTAGTTGGAAAAAATCTATTAGAAAAATAGTAAATATAGGTATTGCATATTTAGCAAAATATCCTGAAGAACATGAGTTGTGTATGTGAATATGCAAATATATGTATGTATATACAAGGTGGTAGCAGAAATTGCCTCTGGAGAAGTTAAATGAAATGTGGATATTTGTTATACACTTTTGCTTATCTGTATTTCTTGATTTCTCTTGAGTGAGCCTGCTTTGCTTTTCTAGAGTTACCTAGCTCTGTTTCCATTTGCCATGCCTCAAGGGAGTGAGTTTAGAGAGAAAGAAGGTCTAGTCCTAGACTTTGCAAGATACCTAAAATGAGAAATGAAAGACAGAACTGGCCCTGAGAAGGAGATTGAAAATGTCACAGGAAATATGTCAGGGGGCAAGTTACACATGTGTGCACACACAGACGTAAACATACACACACAGTTTTCTTTACTCAGGTGATTTAACACAGCCAGATATTGTTTTGGTCACATATTAAACAAAACAGTACTTTGAGAAAAAGACTCAGCTAATAATACTCAAATGCTCAATAAATATTCACAATGGTCTACAAGCTGGATGCTGATCCATTCTGCATAGTTGTTTATCTCCTTGTGACTTCTTTTCAGTGCAAAGAAAAAGGTACTTGACTGAATAGACAGGATCAGCATGATGCACATACTGGTAGCAGAGGCATAAAAGCATGTTGCTGCTTTGAGAATAAAGTCACACCTCACTCCAATTTCAAAATATTTTTAAGCACTCTGTAATTTTGGTCAGTGTGTGGTTTCATATTTGCAGTTATAAAGTGGTATATTTACACATCAATTGTAGACTCAACCCTTAGTGACCTTTTGGCTGGCATAAAACATTGAGAACATTTTAGATAGCTTGTGTGTATGTATGTAAGACAGTCAAATAGAAGCAGGGAGTTCCTGAAGTCCAGGCATAGTTTAGAGTTAGCTCAGTTCAGGAATTTTTTTTTTTTTTAGAAGAATAAATGGAAACGGGAAACGCTTCCATCAAATGCATAGATATTCAACTTCCTGGCATATTTTAAAAATTCTTTTTATTTTCTCAGTATTTTCTCTAAAATATTCATAATGATCCCTCTAATATGAACATTATGGAGAATCATAGTAGTTGAGTCACAGAGTCACAGAGTCACCGTTTGTATCAGAGTCCACTCAGGAGACAGAATCTGCAGAGTGATTTGCACAAAAGTTATAATAAAGAATTATTGAGTATAACAGGGGATTGAAGTTAGTAAGGAAAGAAACCTAAAGAATATATTAGTAGATACGAAGAGTAGCCCCTTGCCCCAGAGGTGAGATAGAGCAGCCAAGGAAGAGTTACCACTCCAAGGCTGAAATGCAGACCTTGGAGATGGCACAGCTGTGGCTCACTCGTTGGCAGAGAAGTCATTGTACTGCTGTACTGGCAGAACTTGCTAGAAATATGTCCTCTAGAACTTGCCAGAAATCCACTCATAAGAGTGCTGGAGAAAGTTGTTCACTGTGAAGTGTTTCTGCAGAAGACCCTTAACTACAAAACTGTTTGAGATGGATGGGTAGGGAAGCTGCTGGCTCCTGGGTGTAGCTGACTACCATACACAGTAGGAGCCAGTGCTGTGGAAGCTTCCTGCACTTCAGATGCCTGACACTGGAGGAGCCACACGTGCTGCAGGAGCCTATCACTGAGCACACCAGTCCTGGAAGGAAAACTCTGATGCAATGTCCTTCCGCAGCCCTCTTGATGAAGCTTAATATCATCTAGCTAGCAAAAGAAAAACATATTTAAAGGACTCTTCTCTTTTTCCATGGAGCAGTCAATGAAGGATGTATTTAGAGTTGAAGGGGACAATAAGTTGATAACTGGCACAGTCTTCCTCTTAATTTTTTTGCCTTTAAATTTTTCCTACCAAATTATCGGTTTCTGGATTTTCTTTTTTTCTATAGCACTAAGCACCAATATGGCCACTTAATGATCACTTGAAAAGTAAAGAGTATAAAAAGATTTTAAATGACAGTCATGGTGAATATTACAATAATGGCATCATATTGACCTTAAATCTCTTATAAAGTTATTTAAGCACGTAAAAATATGTTGCTCAGATGATAGACATATTTTCCAATTTAAGTAAATTTATAATTCAGTAGCCCACAAAAGCAACTCTTAATGCATTTAATTTTTTAAATGTTCTTATTATTTAATATTATACATAAAATGAGATTAAAATATATTTGTTTCTCATTATTTCAATTTTCTTACATCAAGTTCATATAAAATGTGATCTTGCTAAACATGTCCTCCATTCCGTGGTTAAACCATTATTATACTCTTTACTGTTGGCAAAACACACAAGAGAGTGTAAAATGATCACCCTAAACCTAGTACCACTAAAAGGGAAAATTTCTGTCTAATCTTCCAGGTGATGACTCAGTCACTTTCCCACACCCTAATGTCCTTCAACCTGTGCTTGACTCACTATCACCTGCATAGCTAGAATTACACTTGGGGGAATTTCCTAAGCTCCTCAAGCCATTTCACCTTTCAGAGTTGCACTTTATTTTTAGAATATAATAGTTTGGGGTTCCGGGACTACAGCCCAGTTCTCTATCTAAACTTCTAATTTGAATTAGTCACTCTGTGAAATTATTCATGTCTTTTGACCCTTTTCTTTAGCTTCTCAGCCTCTGCAGAATAGGTACTATTTTCACTGATTGTGTTGAAATCAATATCACTATATTTTAAAATACCTTCAAGCCTATAAAATAGGCATAGATCATATTTTATAAGCACTTTTCCTCAAATTGAGTTTTTCCTTCCTTAAAACCAGTGCTAATGCTACAAGAGAAAAGCATTTTCCAAGACGGGTACTCGGTTGACATTCCTGGCTTATGAAAGACAATGATTTCATGTAACAGAGTGCCAGGTATGCCTTTGGGCTTTATATTAATTTGTGAAACATTCCTTTCATTATGTTTCCTGTTCAGAAATTATGCACATTTGAATCAAAGCCCAATGACAGTGTCTAGTAACTGAAAAATATTTATTTCTCCTTGGAAATCATACCTGCTTAATTACCCAATCTTTTGGGAACACAGCCAAAGCCTGGAGTCAGTCTTTTGTTGTAGGAAAAAAAGAGAAAAATAATTTGGTGCTGAGGGGAAACAATTCTCTTACAGCTCTTGTGGACCCTCTTGTCACATTCTGAATTGCCCTGCTCAGCTGCCCTTGTCATCTGGTTTTATGTCATTACTGTTCACGTCATATGATCACCCCAAGGTAAAGAGCTCTGTTCCTTTACTGTACTTCTTTTGCTTCTGCTGTCTCATATTCATGTCCATCTTGCTCTGGCTTGTTCATATTCTGGGAGTAATGGGGTGAAGTTAATATAAGACATTTAACTCTCAATTACTCAGGGGCTAATTATCCAGTCTATTGATTGCATGGTCCAGCCTCTGCTTTTCCTGTCTTTTAAAGGGTGGTTGACTGCCCATTAGCACTTAAACCAGACAAAAGTAGGGGGTGGAGAGAGAAAGTGATAAAATTCAAGTCTATCTATTTTGCAGCTTATTAGCAGCACTAGTTAAGAGCCTACATGAATGGCAAAAATGTGTTTAGGGGACACCTGTAGACTTAATTTAGTCTTACTTTTCTTTGTCATCTCTTACCATGGATAATTGAGTTGGCTTCATTACCTTATGTTCACATAGTTAATTCTCAGAAGTTAGGTTTTTTTTTTATTGCTTTGGAGAGGTGGCTTAATTGGTGCATAAGGCATTTGAGGAAACTATGGGTAAGGTATATAAACTTCATTTTTCAAATAAGGAAAAAGACAGAGTATTGAAACTGAAGAAGGGCACTTGATGGAATCACGGGTGACAGTGATCTCTTCCCTCTTTGGTCTGAGTTCACAGGTACACAGATGTGATAGAGACATCCAATGATAATTTATCTAATCCAGTGACTTTTTACTGTGGTGTCTGTATCCAGTATAAGAAATCTGTAAAAAGATCTGATTTCAAAATTGGCTTGGGGTTTCTATTTTCTGTCTCAGTTGTGCCACTTCTAGATGATCAAGCTTTACCTAGCAGAATGTGTGGTATATTAGCCTATTTCTGTTGCTTATAACAAAATACACAGAACTTGGTGATTTGTAAAGAAAACAAAATTTACTGCTTACAGTCTCAGAGGCTGGGAAGTCCAAAGTCCAAGGAAGGCATCTGGTGAGGGTCTTGTTGGTAGTGGCTTCATAGCAAAGCAAAGGTCTCACATGGCAGGAAACGGTGGAGTAGTGAGAGACTAACCTCTCTATACTCCTCTTTTAAACCCCTCAGAGCCATGCCCCTGACCACCATTTTTAATCCATTCACTATGGCGTGGTCCTACAACCTAATCACCTCTTCAAGTCCCCATCTTTCAGTTACCATATTAGGATTTCCCACCCTCTTAACAGTCACAGTGGGGGCTAAGTTTCTAATACTTAAAACTTGGGAGACGCAACTCAATTTTCAATGAGTTTGGGAGGACATTCAATCCACTACATGTGGAATATACTAATAACTCAATAAAGGGTAAATTTAATACAAACAGTAGTAATAATAGTTATAGTGGTAGTAGTACTAATAGTAATAAAGCCTTTGAGTTATTTTTAATGTTTCAAAGAGAATAAATAAAATCATATCTGTGGCAAGACCATGTAGGCTATTATTTAATTGATGCAAGTTTGTATGGTAATATAATCACAAATTTTCGTTTTATGAGATTGTAATGGTAGAAAGTTGGGAATCAATAATCCAGTGCAACTTCCTTATTTTACAGCTTCAAAAACATAGGTCCAAACAGTACAACTGTTTTCCCAAGTTCACCCAGCGGGTTAAGGTCAGATGCCAATGGAACAGGAAATATAGGACTGGTGCCTCCAAACTGAACCTTGCCCCCACAATTACACTGATATTAGATCACCAACGATTTAACTCCTAGAGCCAACAAGACACCTCTACCTTTTCTTAACTATCCTGTGTAGTCCTCATTGCCTGTGTTAGTAATTTCCCAAATAGAAATGGGACAAATGAATAATTTTATAAACCAAGAGACCTGGGAGAAATAATGATGGCAGCAAATCCTTATGTGGTAATGACCAAGCAAAATGCCAGGGCTGAAATTATAGGCTGGAATTATAGAAAGTGGATACACCTTTTCCGTATTCTCTTCACACACCAGCTGGATGCAGAGGACTACAAAGCCCTATGGCATAGAAGATCTGCAAGATAGATGGATCCTGGGTCTCTGAATCATTACATGGAAGAAGGCACCTCTCTTAATAGGAATATCTGCACTGAACTTCTAAGGGAATGGAAAATATGTCCCTAACGTCATAAGCTAATGACATTTGGGGGAGGTATACTAGTGCTACTCTAAATAGTATCTGCATTATTTTTTCACAATGAATGTAATAAACTGGCAATCTCTGAAACATAATATATATGTGTGTAAGTATTATATTTTCTTATTAAAAGAAAATTCAGTTTGGCATAAGTATTTGCAGTTTATTTTGAAGAGGTTTTAAAAGTTATTTGATAAGGAGCTTATATTAATTCTTTTAGTGGTGCTAAAGAATACATTTACAACATTATTCTCAAATATTTTGTAATGGCAAACAAAGCAAATTACATTTCAAGTTATTTGGATTAAAAACAGTAGTGAGCAGAACATTCAGAAGAGCATATACCAAGTATGTAAGAATGCATGAAAACAAATGAAGCGACAGTAATCTAACACATACTTTTTAATGAATATAGTAGATTTGGTCATCATTTCTATAAAATATATGAGAATTTCTATAACTGGGATATCTTTTTCATAGTGAAATCCAATTTGCAGATTTTTCTCTATTATTTCACTATTGTTTTAAAACTATGCTAATGATGACAGTTCCTCCTGATAGCATTCACCATTTAATCATCACACAATTACACACAGAGATGTGAACACATTTTAAAAGGTAGTCTTGCATCTAACTACCAACACCACACCAGTTCCCCATTCATTTTTCTTCAGTGCTTTAGCTAAAACCTAATGCCAGAACTTTCTTCATGCCCCTCTCTTCTTGCCAGTCTTTATTTATTCCCTGACATGCTGCTTTTCATGTCAGAGGATCTTTCACAGCATAACTAGTGGCTCCTTTTCCAGAAGTACCAGCCTTAGATGATGGAGGTTTAGAAATGAGTTAAAGAATCGAGTTCTGGGTTAAGAACCTAAGGGTGGCTCATGTTGGGGTAGTAGTTAAATCATCATGCTAGATTGGCGCTAATAGCTCAGTTCTCCAGCACGGCAGCTTCCAGATTCCATGGCTATAAATGTGAGCAATTTTGCTGGTCAGTCCACTCAGTAATATTGTGCACAGCATAATCCGAGATGGCATTCAACTTTCTCTCTGATTCAGTAGCCCCATGCATCTCACAGGGTGGGCACATCACAACACTGGGAAGGATCAAAGCAAATATTTTTAACACAATGTAACTCCTAAACTTTCCTACTCCACGAAGAGACTGTAACTGACTCTAAGACTGGCAGAAAAAAAAAAAGAAAATTCTAAACACCCCGGGTCTGTGTTGAACTTACTGACAAGATATAATTGAGCAAAATTATTGATGGTTTGACGTATTTTACAAAGTAATGTTGATTCTACATGACTTTTGCCATGTAAACAGACTTCAAAACCTAATTTCTGAATAAGATGTGGGAATTAGAGTCCTCTGAAGTTGGAAAAAACAGATGATCCTTCATGTTGTTTCTTTAGGCCCATAGCTCCTAGTGAGGAGTGCCTTCCTTCCTTCCTTCCTTCCTTCCTTCCTTCCTTCCTTCCTTCCTTCCTTCCTTCCTTCCTTCCTTCCTTCCTTCCTCCCTCCCTCCCTCCCTCCCTCCCTCCCTCCCTCCCTCCCTCCCTCCCTCCCTCCCTCCCTCCCTCCCTTCCTTCCTTCCTTCCCTTTTCTTTTTTAATGGGGACAGCTGCATTGGGTTTGTAGAAACATGAGAGTATGTGGGGTTTTTGCATGTTCTTCCGCTTCTGTACACATTTTCCTTATGTTCTTTTGGTACAACTGAATCAAGCCTGCCTTCAGAACTGGTCTGAGAGGTGCTTTGTATAATAATTTTTCAGCAAAGTGAAAAGACCTGCCTGAACTTCTTCTAAAAAATATGTCATTCCCACACTCAACTTTACCTTTTGCCCTTGAACAATTTTCCCCTGTCACCTTATCCCCTCTCTAACTGGGCAAGATTCTTATATATCACAGACAGAAATTTGAATTAAAGTGCAAGTACCTCAGGGAAAGTCAGTTCTTTGGCTTAGAATCATTGTGCTCTAAGTTAGCCTTTAATTTAAAGAGGAGAGTTTGAGGTACATGACAGTGGGGAGAGGGGGAGGTTGGGTGGGGATTTTGAATCTGGGGAGAATTCAAAACTCAGGAGGATTAGAGAACGCAGAAAGAAGCCGGGCTTAGATTTCCTACTTCATCTTTCTGTCCAAGGCCAGCTCTGTTCCTCTTCAACTATGTAGATGCAAATGAAAAAGAGAGGCAATGAAAACATGCTACTGGCACAATGTGGTTTTCCATATTCCTTTGTAATGTGGTTCTCTACACAGAACAGGTCTAATAGAAATTACCTCTTTGCAACTATGTAGTATTACCAACATTCTGGAATAATCTTATTGAGAATGCAAAATGAATATAAGCAGTAGACTAGTGTTATATACAACTCATCTTTTTTGCTATGGGGGTGGTGGTGGGGAAATCATACTTCGTTCCTGATCACAGAAATCTGGTTCAGAAATAATTATTGGCAGCGTTTGTTTTCTATACAAAATACAAGGAATCTATCTATCTATATCTATAACTATATCTATCTATCTATCTATCTATCTATCTATCTATCTATCTATCTATCTATCTATCTATCTATCTATCTATCTAATTATCTATCTATCTATCTATCTTCAGTATAAATGCCACAATGAACTTGCTCTGTGAGGAAAGAACAGAGATGAATGAAACTTGGTGTTCCCTGGTTTATACTCAGAGACTAGCTATTCTTTGTATTTTATTCTCATTGTACAAAGTAAAATATGCAAGTTTGTCTTTTAAAATTACTCAGGAAATGGTAATAAATTGCAAAAGATAGCACAAGAATATGGAAGGGTGAAAATAGAGGATACACTAATCAATAAAAGGTTTTGTATTCCCCATAGGAAATCAAGCTAAAACAGATCAAATTTTTCCTTACCATAAATCTCTACTAATAATCAATAATTCAATTTGTTCCGTGTTCAGGCTTTTAATCCTGAGATGTGAGTTCTAGTGGTTTTGATATCCAGTTTGTGTTTGTTGCCAATGAGCTAATACAGTGGACGACATTATTGTGCTCTGCCCAGGACTCTAACAAGCCTCCCTTTTGAAAATCATTCCATCAAGGGAATAAAAACAATAAGTGGTTTCTCTGTTGTTATTTAGAAGAATCTGAAATGGGAAAAATGACTATTCTGAAAGAAAGGGTTAATATAGTCAATTCAATTAGACCTAATGTTTCCTGACGGCTACCCAGGGTGTTCAGCAACACTCTATACAATTAACATTTAGGTACAAAAGACCCCTAACAAACAGTTTCCACAACAACAGAAACAAGAAAAAGTTAGAAAGGAAGCAAAATATGAACTGAGAAATTCTTAAGTTTGAGACTAACATGTAGGGAAATGTTTCCAGTTTCAATTCATACTCGGTAGGAAAAGTACAGAACTGCACAGGTGATACATTATACAAATTGAACTTTAGCTCCCTACTTAGTTTTTTCTCTCTAAAATGCAGGAGAAAATGGCCTCGTCTTTATTATAGTCTTTAAATAATTATTAGGCATAATTGCCGCAGTTCATAGAAATTTTAAAATTAGCAAGTGGTGCTTATCTCTCTTTAGTGCTCAGTGTTAATAAAACATGCCGCTCCATAAACACATTTCACATCATATTTGTCCATGATTATTTCATTGTTTTTCCAAGTACAGATGCCAAGAGACAAAGTGTTGCCGAATTCCTGTAATTACCAGCATTTCCCTTGATTTGGGTCCATGAAGTATGTAGTCAATCTCTATTGTCTTCTGCCTCCGTTGTGAATCTGTCCCCAGTGCAGGAATGTCAAAACCACCATTTAGCTACACAGCCTGCTCAATTTAAAAAAGGGAAAATCACATTCAAGCTACTAATTAAGAAACGAAGAGAAGTGAACTGTGAATAAAAAGACCTGCTTTCTAAAAGGCTTTAAAGAGAAACTTGCAACTATGCTGCATTCAGAAAAGGAATGATTCATATTTATCAAAACTCAATTCTTATACAGCTGTAAGAGGCAGGGTTTAACTAACTCCTTAGTATTTTAAAAGCAGCCAAGTGAATGAGAATTCAGATAATGTCCATTTCTTTTCTACCTTTAAAGGGGAGCTTAACTAATTGATTTTTTCAGTTATTACACACTTTTTCTAGAAAGTGCTCCCATCCCTTTAAGATTCTTTTGACAATTTTGTTAAATGTACATTCCTTTGAAAAAAGACACTGATGCCCTATCATGCTCAGATATTTGGCAAAATTGCCAATAGAATTGTCTCCTCAGTAGAATAATTCTTCCAAATTATTTGTATTAACAGATCCTCAGCACTATTTAGAATAAATTATATTTTTATCATCATACACATTTGGGTAAATGAACTTGGACAAGTAAGTAAGTAGCAAACAGTAAAAAATTCTCCTTTCTTTTAATGTTACAATATAGAGGTTGCTCCTGCAGTAAAGTAGTTAAAAATGCTGGTTGACATCAATGTCGAAACCAAGCAGGCTCTATAACAATATGTAGCTTGAGGGCAGAAAATATGTCATATGTCCCTCTCGCTAAATTAATCCTTCATTACTTTAATACTATAAATACTGACTGATCAAAAATATGAAAATATCTGTATGTTCAGCCATACTTTACTGATTCTAACTGGGCAGACTACAGTCAGAACACAGTTCTACTAAACCATGTGAACACCGTATGCTCCTTTGTGCCCCCATGAGGCTTTGAGCAAGATAGTCCAGACAGTTGCCCTCATTTCCACTCTTGTTCTCCTAGAAATGAGAAATCCATTTAAGTTCATCAGTAGTTTACCATGTTTATAGGATCTCACTTTTTCTACCTTAGGACCTAGGTCCAGGGACACTTCCATATGTAGGCCACTAGATGCTGCTAGTATTCTTTCCATTGAACAGTATTCTGTAAGGCTTTCCATTCCAGAATGAGAGTCACAGACATTGAGGTCTGTCTTCTTAAAATGGAGCCATTTGACCTCCACCCATAGCTGAGGCTCTTAGGTAGGAGGAAGATTTAAGGAGGTCCTTTTTAAAGACACACCAGCAAATTACCTTGCAGGGATCCTAGTCCTAATCTGAATTCTGAGTTTTCCTCCATGCTGTATTTCTGCCTTGGACCTCATGCAGTGCCCTTGAGGATTGAATTTTTGGCAGTCTCCATTTTCCCTTCTCCCTTTACTCCCAAATGACTGGAGTTTTACTTGTCAGCTTGATTTCACAAGTGGGTTTGTGCCACCTTCTGAGAAATTGCCCGGCCTTGCAATTGCTAATATGGGTCTGGATCTTCCCCTGGTTAAAGTACATGTTCTATGCATATATTCAAAGTTAGTGCAGATGGCAGTGAAATATGGCTTCACTTTGAGGACAAAATCAATACAAAAGTTTAGTTTACTAACCTAGCTGGCTGGGAGAGTGTTTCTGTCTTCTTTATAGCCACTCCTCAGCCCCATCCTCCTCCACCAACCTATTTACTAGAATAAAATAGATGAAGATAATGTTCTTTCATATAGGGGATTGTTCTTTGCCCAAGATTAGGGAAGTTGTTCTCCTTTCTTATGATGACATTGTAAATGCCTGAACAGAAGTGCCTTAATTTTGTTAAGCCTTTAAATTTAAAAATTTGTTCCCTCCTGTAACCCAAACCACATAGCCTGCAACTAATTACCAAAACACAATGAATCTTAATGTCACATGACACACAAATAATTAGAGGGAAAATTATTAACCCAGATGTCCATTCCTTACTAGCTTACTAAACTGATCTTATTGGAGAATAACAGGAACTGAAGCCTTGGAGAATGAAGTATGACACTGGTCAATTCCCACATGGGAAATTCCTTGATGATTATCTGAAACACTGAAGAATGTCTGCTTGACCCGCTTGGTCACCACGAATCAACTTTCCACCTCAGACCTCTGTTAAACCCTTTGGCAAACCTGGGAGAGGCAGAGGTGGTCTTTGAGACATAAGTCCACCATTTCCGCAGGCTGCTGGCTTCCTGATTAAAGGCCACCTTTCCTTACAACAACATTATCTGTATATTATTGGCTGTTGAGCGGTGAGCAAATGGACCTTTGGGGTTTCAGTAACAACCTGAGTCATTTGACTGAGTCTTATTCTTGAGTCTTATTTGACTGAGTAAAATAGTAATGTTATTTGAGATTACCTTAGTAAATAATATATTTTTGTTTTTGAAACCTCAGAAAGATATTGAGATCAATAAAACTTTAATGTATTAATGCTATTGTATAATATTTCTTTTATAAAAATATCTAGAACTTTCAATTATGTACCAGTACTCTAATAAACTCTTTATGAACATTATCTCCTTTAAGTCACATAACCTCAGGTAAGTACAATTATTCACTTTATATTTTGGATGAGAAAACAATATCAGAGAGAGATTGCATAACATGCCCAGTGTCTCACTGTTGTTAAGTGTGGGGCATGAATTCAAATATAGGTTTGATATTAGAGTTTAGCCTATTAATCATTGTAAATTTGTTTAAAAAATTAGAATAGGTAAGAATTCTTCATTTAGAAATATTTCTATGAAAACTATAAATTGTGAAAAATGAATTTTATTGAATCATTTGCTTTAAATATGCATTTGTTATTTCTGTACTGGGAGTCAGTTAGAGATATTAGGTAGAAAACATCTAGGAAGTTCCTAACACAGAATTCTGTCTTTAAAGAAAGATTTGGTGTTACATTGGCAAGGTTATTCTTTCTCATGAGATTCCTGAGTTCTTCAGGGATGTGAATTTCTTTTTAATTACAGGTAGATCTCCAATCAGACTGTCCAGTTTTCACTTGTGATGCTGGCTGTCTGTCATTCTGGAGAAATGAATGAATCCATTTTGTTCAAAGTGATCTTTAATGTACCCTCTGCAGTAGTTGGGGTATCATCAAAAGACTGCAAAGAGAGGATTTCCTCCCTAATTTTGACAATAGTGATTATTGTAATCTAGTTAAGAAGGAAAATAATTAAGGTGCTCATAGCTTAAAAAATAACGATAATTTTGAGACCTACTTCACAGCTTCTCAATGAATCTATAGTTATGAAGAAAATAAGAACATAGCCTCTTGAAATAAATATTGAGCTTTATTGGGTGCAAACAATTTGCTTAGTATTATTGGTTGGAGAAAGAAGATTCAGATGTGGATTCTATCCTGAAGAAAATTATTTTAGTAGAAGAGACAAAGCATACATAGAATATACGGTAAGAAAATGCCAGGCGACCTGACAGATAACATACTATGCGTGTCGAAGAAAGAAGACATTCAGTTACTTTTCAGTGTTTTTATCTGATTTGGTGAAATCTGAGCCCGATTAATTGTATATTAATCACATAACTTTGAGGCCCATGGTAGATCTCAAGTAAGAACTGAGCACTTTGCTTGGACTTAACATTGACTACTCATGGAAACTTTGTTAATGATTTTTATGTCTCAGTTCTTTTATTTCTAAATGTTGGATAGAGTTCTTCCTCAATATCTCAGACAGAAAATTATAACACCCTCCAGGTAAAATCTAAGATGATCTGTTCACAAGGGAGAAAAGTTTATTAAAGGAGATTGTTCAGGAAATGGGTGGGAGGGAAATAAGAGAAGTGAGATGATTAAAACCAACAGGTAGAATAGACAGAGGCACCGGGCAGAGTCAAGGCTATTCCCAGAAGAATTAGCATAGAAAGTAAAAACTCTAAGTAAACATCTTTAGGGGTGGAGGACAGATCCCATCTTTCAATGGATGATTCATCTGGATGTGACCAATGAAAGACTGCAAATTCCCACATATGGAGGTATTATATTTTGGAATCTTGATTATTATGTAATGATGATGACTCGGGAGGAACTATTTTCAGTGATTTAAAAGCCAAATGTAAACAACTGGAGCTCTAGTCAAAATGACATAATTAATTAATTTCAGATTGATACCTGAAAATATTTTAAAACTCCAGTAATAAGAGGGATGATTCCTAAGCAATCAAAGAAAGAAAACACTATTATATATTTTTATATATAAAATCATTCCTAGGTATCCTTCAATCATTGTAAAGATATTAAAATTTTTTAAGTTATCAAAATTAAAAAAAAATTGTATGTGTAAGACCTAAATAGCACATATAGCATGAGAATATTCTATTTAAAAGAATAGGATTAAGGAAGAAGGTAGTTAATTTATATATTGGGACAAATCATCTCAATAATAGGTGATATATATTTTAGAAAGAAGCTGGCCACAGTATAACAAAGGGGTTGTCAAAGAATATTTACAATAGATGCAAACCCATTTCTTAAAAAGCAAACAAGAAACATTCCTGGCATTGGCAAAAGTCTAATGAGGGGAGGGAATACTTGAGCTGCAGTGGTTGTCCCATATCTGTGTAAACTAGAGCAAGTCTCTCCATTCCTTCATGTCATCTGTAAGGGAAAAGAGGCAAGAGGATCATTAACTTCAAAAATTTGATTACAAAAATTCATCCTGAAAGAACATTCTCTAAATGGAGAAAAGACAAGCTAAAAGTAGAGTACAAGTATTGCTTACATTTATTATTAATAAAAAAAATAGCTTTATTGAGGTCTAATCCATATATCATACAATTCATCAATTTAAATAGTACAACTTGATGGTTTTTAGTATATTAGCAGGCTTGTGAAACCATTTCCGCAATCAATTTTAGAGCATTTTCCAAAAAGAAACCCTGTGTCTATTCGTAGTCACATCTATTTTTCATCAACTCTTTCCCCCCAGTCCCATCTCTAGGCAACCACTAATTTCTGTCTTTATAGATTTGCTTATTTGTGATATTGCATATAAATGAAATCATAAAATACGTGATCATCTGTGACTGACTTCTCTCACGTAGCACGTTATAGCGTGTGTCAGCACATTATTCCTTTTTGTGTGAATATGCCACATTTGGTCATTCATAAGTTCATGGTGATTTGGGTATTTTCTATTTTTTGGCTTTTATAGTTAATGTTGCTATAAATGTTCATGTAAAACTTTTTATATGGACATATGTTTTTATTTTGGTAATTACTTTTTTATATCAGAAAATTTTATATATGACTAGCTTAAGGTAAATAAACTGACTAAAAAATATGGCAAAGATACTAAAAGATATAAACAATATATGTTTAAGTTTGTTAAGAGCATCTTATTTATTAAATTATTCTTGAGGAAAATAGTTTGTTCAGAACAAAACCTATAAATACATGAGACTTGAAGGGGAGGAGAAAGGTAAAGACAGTTATAAATGTGAGAGGTTTTTGAACTACTCAAATGAAAGACAGGATATTAATCCAAGTTTTTTAGTATTTATTATTGTGTGACTTTAGACCTAAAGATGATGCTGAAACTGAATTCTGGAATGAAGGAGCAGATAGCTAGTGTAACAAAAAAGTGTTTTGCAAATAAAGTTATGCTTCTACTTGTGATTCGAGAACATTTGAGTTTGACCTTCCTTTTTAGTTTATATTGTACAGGTCATATTGTTACACATCTGTCATTGTGTCTTTTAGGATAATTTGGTCTCCACAACACCTGGTGAATTTTCAATGCACAATATATCCCTTTGGAACAAATTAATTAGTAGTAGAAGGGTATGAATATATAGTTCCTAGGTACTGAGTGATTAATGAAAATATACATGGTGTTTGTGAATATAAATTAAAAATTACTTTAAAAAATAAACAGCTATTCTCCATTTAGGTGTTTTAAACATTTGATAGAAAAAGAAAAAGATGATTTATGCAACTAGGGAAATATTTATTAAATGGGTTAATAAATTTCTGATTTTTAACATTAACCAAATAACTGAATATATGTTGATAGAAAAATTCAGTTCGGATTTAAAGCTAAATGCCAAGATGCTTGCCAAGTGTCTGAAATAAGTTTTTAAAAAAACTTTTCCAGAAAAACATATGGGCCTTATCTCTTCACGCTTGTAGCTTTAGGCTCTACTCCCAAATGATAATAATCACACAAAATTCTTGAACATACTGGAAAGAGCTGACCACAGAAGTCTTAATAAACCAATAAGCACATGTGCACCACTAAGATTAGAATATAAAACAAAACTCTGAAAGGCAGTCTGCTGAAGTAAAAATTTGAAATGTCTATATATGTTTTTATGGATTTGAATTTTTAACTTTAAAAATTGATACTTGTATAAATATGATTACTCAAAAAATTAAAAATAGAAATATCATATGATCCAGCAATCCCACGGCTGGGTATATATCCAAAAGAAAGGAAATCAGTATATCGAAGCAACATCTGCACTTCCATGTTTATTGTAGTACTATGCACAATAGCCAACATGTGGTCAACCTAAGTGTCCATCAACATATGAATGGGTAAAGAAACTGTGGTATATATACATACAATAAAATATTATGTGTCCATAAAAAAGAAAGAAATACTGTCATTTGGAGCAACATGGATAATGCTGTAAGACATCATGTTAAGTGAAATAAGCCAGGCACAGAAAGGCAAATATCTTATGTTCTCTCTCATATGTAGGAGCTAAAAAAGTTGATCTCATGGATGTTGAAAATAAAATAGTCATTACCAGAAGCTGAAAAAGGTGGGAAAGGGGATGAAGAAAGGTTGGTTAATGGGCACAAAAATACAATTAGATGGAAGGAATAAGTTTTAGTGTTCAATAGCACTGTGACGTGACTACAGGTGACAATTATTTATTGTATAATTCAAAAGAGCTAAAAGAAAAGATTTGGAATGTTCCCAAAACAAAGAAATGATAAATGTATGAGGTGATGGATATCCTAATTACCCTGATTTGATTCTTACACATTGCATACGTGTATCAAATTTTCACAGGTACTCCATAAATATGTATAATTATTATACATCAATAAAAACTCGATACTTGTTTATAGACACATTTTCTCTAGGTAAATTATGTCCTAATATTTATGTTTCTGTATGAATATCATATTTTATCCTTGTATTTATCTTCCAAATCATGTAGCTCAGTTTTGTACTTCCAACAAGGCACCTTCTCCATATGCCTTTGTACACACTTAAAACATTTTTCTTCAAAAATAAGGAAGGTGAATTTACTATAGCTCTTGTAGTTTTAAGCAGGAAGTGGCTTAATTGTAATTGACCTTCCCTTGTCAACCCTGCTCAGACATAGAAACCTTTTAGATAGCAGTTATTAAGCTTAGCAATTCATTCTCTCTCCTGGTTTTTTTTTTTTTTTTTTTTTTTTTTTTTTTGATGTGGGAGCTTGTTGGAAGCTAAACAGTAAGGAAAGCATGAAGTGATATAATTTAATGAATTTTAGGATTTTTAGAACATTTGTAGACGATGTAAGTGTAATAAATGTAACAAATTGAAGTTTGCATACTAGTTTCATTTTACTGGGCAAAGACAAGCATTAAGTCTTATTTCTCATATTTTTCTAATGTTTATTTTTTATCTCGATTGCTTGATAGCTTACATTGCTATTCTAGTGGGGTAACTAACTTGCTTCATATACATTAGTACAATGATAATCATAGCTAAAATTTCTATGTAGTGTTTATTAGAAGTTGAACACAGTTATAAGTACTTTCACATATATTAACAATTCTCATCATCAAAACAACTTAGGAGAGAGATAATTTTTTTTTATATGTAAAGAAATTAAAGCACTGAAAAGTTAGTAACTTGCCCAAAGTCATCATAAAATAGTGGTCAGAATTAGGATTTGAATTTAAGCAGTCTGATTTCAGAGTTAATGTTTTTAAAGTGCTGCATATGGTTTTGTGTATGTTTGTATAGCACTAAGTATAGATTCTCCTCTTTGCCACGCGTGTGTGTGTGTGTGTGTGTGTGTGTGTAATACACTTTACCATAAGAGTATTTGACACTTTCAAAATTTACAAAGCATTAATGTCACCTGTAAATTGGATAGCTGTTTTGATCTTACCTGAGGAAGAGGAAAACTCTAAAGGAAGATACACTGTTTAATCCAGGCCTTGCCAAGACCCAAGTTGGATGGATCTGGAAACAGATTTAAGGCTCCCAGTCCATTTCACCACATAGCACTTCCGTCAGGGAATTAAACACGACATCCTGTAAATCCGTCAAATCTAAATATAAATCTATAGCTATGTTGCCCAAATCCTGTAAAAAAATAAGTTTCATGGGATAGAGACAGAAAATATATATCTATTTTTTGTTCTAAGAATAGATATTATAATATTTTAAACACAGTGTAAAATATAACATCAATATTTTTTGTAGGAATAAGACAAAAATGAGTAAAGCTAATTTGCTAAATTCTTCATAGTGCTACATTTTAAATGTCTTTCAAGTACAATTTTTTACATCTTCTTAAGAAGAAAATGTCTCTCATTACTTCAACGCATAGTTATAGAAACCTAAAGTCAAACATGAGCCTTTCTGATATAAATTTTCTTTTAAATGAATACAGAGTGTTTAGTTTTGTTCATGTGAACTCCATAAATGAAGTCTTATTACTACGGTGTTTTATTATTTTTCTCTACTTGAAATTCAGATTCCATTTTTTTTTCTTTTATCTCATGTCAAGATACAGTGCCTTCAGCAGTGGTAGGAGGAACATGGCAACGGGCTAAATTACACTGTCCTCTACTGTGTTTGTCTGTCTGATCACTTGGGTTAATGAGGACCCCTTTAGGTAATAAGAGGACTCCTAACAATAAGGTTCAGCAATTATAAAATTCAACAGAATCAGTGTCAAACCATGATTATAAAACAGTGCCGCTTTTTACCTTCCAAGGCATTTTCCTCTCTGTTTATGAGAAAAATGACTTCTGATGTAATGTGATAGACTACTGGGTATTAACACCTTGAAAATAAAGTCTAATAGAAAGACACCCAGCTAAGATAAAAGCAGCAATGAAGAGACAACAAGAAAATGGGTTGATTAAGTCACTTGCCTGTTTATCTATTTAAGGACATTTCAGGATGACTTTTAAAAATTCAGGAATTAGGAATAAATTATAATAAATCTCCCCCACACATATTTACACTAGAGCAGTGAATGCAGCACTCCTAGAGAGCTGTGGATAGTTTTCTCAGTTGTGAGGCGGGTTTTAGTTATGGTGCTCTAGGAAACATTTTTCTGTGGGACTGGGACTTACTGATCTGGGGTTTCTCAAGAAATCTTGTGCAAGATGTTTAATTATGCCATCCGAGACTTCATCAGTATGCTGAGAGTGTGCAGCCGTTTGCTGTACATGAAAACATTACCGTAAAGACAAACCACTCAGTTTCTCAGCAATGTCCACACCACACAAGCAGTGTGCATTTGGCCAAGTTAAAAAAAAGGGGAAAGATAAAAACATGATATTTTTGTTAAAAATGACTAGAATGTAACATCTTAGGACAAAGGAATTTTGAGTTCAAATAATATTTTGAGTAGTTCTAGCTAAATGAAGCTACTCAAGTGCAATTAAGTGGCTGCTGTGCTAGTTATTTGATGCCTGTATTTTATTTTCTCTCTCTTTTTTTGTATGCCTTGAATACTCTGCTCTTTCATACAGTAGGCAGCTGAGATAGAAGAACTTTGTCAAATGCACTTTTAATTTGTTTCTGACAGCCTTGGTGGCCAGAACATTTTGCCTTTTTAGGAGACAGAAGCCATAAGTTGCCAGCCAAAAATACAAATGTACACTGCTTGCCAAAGCTTACAAACTGCTTGCCGAAACTAACAAATAACTAAGGAAATAATAAAAATGTTTGAATTTGATTCTGATCTCGTGTAAACCAGACTACATGCTCTTTAAAGATGGAAAGATCCAGAGCCTCACAGTTCATCTGAATAACAAATACCAAGTACCAATTAGGAATATTTAATGAATAATACATATGAATATTTAAAATATGCAGTGTTAGGAAGCATGGCATTTATAGAGGTAGCTGGCAGGTGTTTCTGGTATGTGTGAAGCTACCCAAAATTGAGCTGTTGAAAAATATTATTTTTTTATAACTATACCTTTATTTGAATTCAGGAAGTACTTACAATGTTATTTGAACAAGTTTTCAAAATATAACTTATGTGGCAAGACTTAGATGTGGTAAAAACATGATGGATTAGAAAGAGACTTTACATCTTTAAAAAAGAAAGATGTTCAATTGCATTGTCAAAAGAACTGTACTTATTTGAATTAACGGCTGCTGACTTTTGCCTGGGGTTTTTTCCAGATGTCAACAGAAAGGATAAACATAATCCTCAGTTATTCTCCCTGCATCTGCCAAATGCTAAGGCAAAGTCCAGGTGAATAGTCTAGGGGAAAGAAACCCCACGATCCCATTCCCATTCCTTTAAAGCAGAATTTATGCCTCGTTAATTGAAATGATTTCTTTTTGTTCAGAGTATTTTGTGAAAATCCAGGTACTAGGAAATGCCTATCATTATGTTTTAGTTGAAAATAGTTTTTTGAGTGGTATTATTATTGATCTCTTGACTAGAGGTTTGTTTTTTAGGGCAGAGCACTCAAGCTGAGTACACTGCCCTAAAAAACAAGCACAAAATCCGTGACCTTATCTGTTGAGATTTCAGAACACAGTGATCACAAATCTTCTCTCACATATGCTCCTGAGTTCTCAGAAGCATTAGGACACCTTGAGCACTCTTTACTGATTGCCTTGAGGAAGCAAATTGCAAGAGTATTATGGTTCTAACCATGTGGCACCTGATAGCAGTAACATCATGCAACATTGGTCAAGCAACCAACTTTCACTGGTGTCAATTTCCACATATACAGTGGAGAAGTATGAGTGAGGTCCTTTCTGGCAGGCAACTATCTACCCAAGGGGACAAAATTTCTGAAGGTTTATTCCTACTGTAAACACAGTGGTATTTATAGGTTATGTAAGAAATCGCTGGAACACCTCCTTGAGGGAGTGAAAGAATACATTTCTCTGGTTTGTTTTTCTATTGTACTATTCAAACTGAAGAATTTTCTTATTCCTTGCTCCTTCCTTCCCTTCCTCTCTCTCCCTCTTCCTTTTTACTTTTCTTTCCATTTTTGATTTCAGATGCTTCTTAAAATTGTTAGAAACAGCCAAAACATCTGCTTGAGTTAAAATGCTTCGTGGTTTTCTTAAATGAAACTTCAGAGATATTTTGGTTTCAGCTGATTGTTAATCAGTGACCAACCTTACCAGCTAGTATCTTTCCATTTCTGTATTTTATCTTCTTCATCAACTTAATTCTAATTCCAGCTTCCTTCTAGAGAGTACTTATTTTCCGGTAGCTTTTACAGGAAATGAAAACAAATTTTTCCTTGAAGGTCTTTTCTCACAGCCAAAATTGGACCTTGTCCCATCCATGAAGTTACTGTTTAGTCAGACAGATGGAATTTCTGATTTGCTTAAGCCAAGGATATTCAGTTTGGGTTCAGTACCATCCTAACTACACGGCCTGGAATGAAAGAGACATGATTTCACTGAAAGAAATATGGATGCTATACTCACTCTCCCGGCAGTTTCACCCAGCCTGGGACTTTGAATCTAATCAAATACCTTGACTCCTATATGGATGCTTCTTCACTTGTGATATGGTTATATCCTGATAAATCCATCGTAAGTTGAATATAAGTCAAAAATTCATTTAATACAGCTAACCTACTGAACATCATAGCGTAGCCTAGCCTACTTTAAACATGCTGAGAATGCTTACATTAGCATACAGTTGTGAAAAATTATCTAACACAAAGCCTATTTTATGGTAAAATGTTGCATATCTCATATAATTTATTAAGTACAGTCCACTGTAGAGTTATTGATCATTTATCCTCATGATCACATGGCTGACTGGGGTGGCTCGCTGCCACTGCCCAGCATTCAGAGAGAGTTATCATACCACATAGTGCTAACCCAGAAAAAGATCAAAGTTCATAATTCCAAGTACAGTTTCTACTGAATGTGTATCACTTTTTCACCATCATAAAATCAAAAATCCTACTTCTAATTGTAGTTAATTGGGGAACATCTGCATATGTAATCTTTAGTTTTAGACACTTCTATTAGTTCCATTTTTTTGTGTGTATCTAATTTCTTCAACACCTTTACTTTGATGTCTAGTAGGCCTTTACAATTTAGCATGTCTCAAATCAAACTCTTAATTTCCATCTTCTGTCCACTATTTTCCTCCTCTGTTCTTCTCCTTATCAGTAAAAATTCATCCAATTCCTAAAGAACAAAAAGTTTAGAATCATCCTTGAATTCCCTATTTTCCTCAGACTTCAAATCTGTTCAGCTCCATGTCCCATCTTTCCTCTGACTCCCCTGTCCCACTACTGCTCTACTAAAGCTACCAGCACTTCATTTCTATAATAACCTTCTGGTCCTTCTTGGGGGCTTCAACTCTCATCCCTCATAGTCTAATTTATTCACTGTAAGAGGAATGATGTTTTGAAAACATTAGTCAGATTTTGTCAGAAACACTAGAGTCCTCCCATGTAAAATTGTGTCTGCTCCCACTATCCTATTACCTTGCTTTTATTTTTTAAGTAATTTATCAACTTTTCTTTAAAGCACTACCCAATAATATATGCAAGTGTATATATATATGTATATATATCCTATGTCATGTCATGTATCATATCCTATTATTAGCCATACATGCATGCAGCCTCCATGAGTTCAGGAAACTTCTTTTGTTCATTGCTGTATCCACAGTACCTAGAACACTAGTTGGAACATAATGAGTGTTCAATAAATATGGATGAAGAACTATAAACGCAAGTTTTACCTAAATTGCAGTATAGACTAGAATATAAAACAGCAGTGCTGGAAAATTTTCTAATGTCTCCTTTGCTGACATGAATTTTTTTTTTTTTTTTTTTTGTCTTTTTCGTGACCGGCACCCAGCCAGTGAGTGCACCGGCCATTCCTATATAGGATCCGAACCTGCACTGTCCCGAGTGCGCCACGGGCTTGGCCCCTGACATGAATATTTTAACTGAAAGGGTTGTTAACTATTCTGGGCACTGATATTTATTTTGCCTTCCTTTTCTTTTCTTTGTGCGTGTGTGTGTGCGTGTGCGTGCGTGTGTGTGTGTGTGTGTGTGCGTGTGTGTGTGTGTGAATGAAGGGATTGCCATTAGCTATTTTGCTTTATTGGATGCATAAGAAATATCAATGAGTAGGAAAAAATAAGAAGTTATGTATTTGGGAGATTGTTTGTGATGATTAGTTAACTATTTGTTTTCCATTAAAGATGGATTAAAGACGAATCTTTTTTCTCACTCTGGTGAAGCAATATTTATTCAGTAGGAGTATTAGTAGAGTCTGCCTAAGTTGTGGGTCTTGACGTCCTAGTGCTCACTGTCATGTTGATGTTATCTTTTCTGGATATGGGTGTTTTTATGTAAGAAGTAGTTGGCTAATGCATTTTGTACTTCAGCTGTTTTGCCTTTCCTATTTGCTATTTTGTTAAACACAACTAAAAGTCTGTGAGACTTGTCACCTGCCTTTGAAACAGGAATACATGTGTGAGAAAACTTTTTAAGAAGCTTTTATTATAGGTTACTTATCTGTGATGCTATAATTTACCAGTAACTCATTGGGCTCCATTTGTTGAAACTTGATAAAGGATAATCAACTCCAGGCAAAGTCCAGATTTGAAGATCCTTTTATCTACCATTAGAATAAAAACTTGCATGAATGCCTTTAATTATATAGATTTTAAAGCATGGTTTCAGCATGAAACATTATCTCTTTTAAGCCTGATGTTATTAAATTATCGTATTATGTAAACAAATAAATATACAATTTAGGAAGAAAGTTTTATGCCACATTTCTCTTTCTTCTTACTTTGGGAACAATTAATATTTGATAATAATTATAAATTTACTTAAAGAAATAAATTGATCTTTTCTGCTTGATGCTTTCTTTCGTCTTTGAAATGGTGAGGGTAGTGAAGATTTGAATGAAGAAATGGGAGTAAAGTCATTCTGAAGTTGTTCCAAATTCTTCCGGGTAAATATTGCAAGAAATGTTAAAGCTGCCTTTTATATTTATATCCCAGTTTATGGAACATAGTAGATTCTAAATAAATACATGTTGTATGATACACATCTGATAGAGATAAAATTAATGAAGAGATATAGGTGGTTCATTGAACCTGGAATTGGCACCGTAACTATAATCTCAAAAATGTTATTCGTCATGATACTGTAAGTCTGTGTAATTTTTAAAGTTGAGTAATAACTACATTATGTAAAGGGAAGTATCCTAGTCTAAAAAGCGTATAGCTCAAGTAAGTTTAACCTATGGGTACACTTATATATCCACCAGTTGGATCATGATATAGAACATTTCTAGCACCATGGAAAGTTCCCTCATTTCCCCCTCCCCATGCCCCCGACCATGACATAACTACTCTTCTGACTTCTGTTACTGTTATGGACTGAATTGCAACACCACCACCCCACCCTCACCAATTCATATGTTGGAATCCTAACCCCCAGTACCTAAGAATGTGGCTGTATTTGGAGACAGGGCCTCCAAAGAGGTGATTTAGGTAAAAGGAGGTCATATGAGTGGACTTTAGTACAATATGACTGCTATTCTTATGAGAAAAGAGTATTAGGACACAGCCAACACAAACAGAAGGAAAACCATGTGAGAACACAGCAAGAAGGTGGCAACCATCTGCAAGCCGAGGAGAGAGGCCTCAGAAGAAACCAAACGTGCTAAAATCTTGATCTTGAATTTCCAGCCTCCAGAAATGTGAGAAAATAAGTTTCTGTTGTTTAATCTACCCAGTCTGTGGTATTTGGCTACCTTAGCAAACTAATACAATCACCATTGATTAATTTTGTCTATTTTTCAATATCACATAAATGAAATTATACCCATTTTGTGTCTTGCTTCTTTCATTGAGCATGTGTTGAGATTCATCTATATGGTTGTGCATACCAGTAAATTGGCCATCCCTCCCAATCCACCTCCCGCTCCACTGTAAAAGAACCAAGGAATGTTGTTCTAGGAAGAGGTGCGAGGAACCAGTGTTCCATAGAGAGAAAGCACATGAGAAATGTAGGGAGATACAAGGATGTACGGCACATGTAGGGAATTTTGTGTGGTTTGAAGGGCAGAAGCCAGGGCAGTTGAAGGAGATGCTGATTGTGTTTAGAAGCTGAGGCTGAAGAGGGACACAGGAGCCAATATTTCAGAGTTAGAGTAAAACCCTCCAAATCTGAGCAGATTAGAGCAAGGTAAGAGTCCTGGCTGTCCCTGTTGGATTTTCAGGGGACTTCTGTCCTCTTAAAGTCTTTATTACCTGGTTTTATTTTTATAGTTTTGTAGCATTTCACTACATGAATGAATCACAATTTATTTATCTTGTGATGGATATTTAGAATTATTTTTTCTAGTTTTTTGCAATTATAAATAAAGCTGCAGTGAACAATTTTATGTATATTTTCTTGTGAACCTACACTTTTATATCACTAATGTAAATATATATGACCAGAACACCAAGGGTAAGTATATGTTTACCTTTAAAATAAATTGATAAACAATTTTACAAAGTTGTACCACCTTACACTCACCAGCAATGTGTATAGGTTCCATTTGCTCCACATTCTTATAAAAACTTAGTCTTTTCAGCCTTTTGAATTTTAGCCTACCTGGTGAATGTGTAGTGGTAGATACAAATCACTGTGATTTTAATTTTCATTTCCCTCCTGAACACTATTAATGTTGAGCATCTTTTCATATTTCTTTTGCTATTTGATAGTCTCTTTTTAAAGATGCCTCTTCAAATCTTTTGCCCATTTTAAAAATTGAGATTTTTTTCATTTAGAGTTCTATATTTATTTGTAGAAATTGCTCATACTCTTTTGATATGTTTTTGTCAGGTAACTAAATTTCTTTTTCTTTTTCAGTCTGCATATATCTTTGTGGAATCAATTTTAAATTGAAAAAATTGATGAAATATGTATCCCTGATGATACCAATTGCTGTCAAGTATATAGAGCAATAGTAGTTCTCAAATATGGCTAATGGAAGAGTAAATTTTTCCAACTATTCTTGAAAGATACTTGTTATTAAGAACTAAATTTGAACATTTGCAAACCCTATGACTGAGCATTCTAGTCTTCAGTATACATTCAGTAAAATATGCTTACATATGCACCAAAATACATGTGAAAGAATGTTCACAGAAATATTATTTATGACAGTGAGAAGATGAAAAAGATCAATGTTAAATAAATTCTGGCATTAGAATATTACATAGCAATGAAAACAAACAAACCACAGCTACATACAATAAGATGAATAAATCTAACAAACATACTATTGAGTAAAATAAGTTAAATACACAAGAATAAGCAATAATGATTCCATTAATAGAAGATTCAAAAACATGCTAAACTAAACTACGGTATTAGCAGTCAGGAGAGTGGTTACCTTTTGTATAAATTAAAAAGATGCAAAACAAATTATTTAAAAACTTAATACCTTAAAAAATACATATTTATTATTTTACAGTGTATATGGGTCAAGAATTCTGGAGCAGCTTAGTTGGGTGGTTGTGGCTCAGGGTCTCTCATGAAGTTTAAGTCTAAATGCCAGCCAGAGCTTTAGTCATCTGAAGACTTGTCTGGGACAGGTTGAAAACACTTCAAAATGGCTCACTCACATGACTTTTGGCAGGAGGGCTTAGATCCTCAATGGCTTTCCCGAGGGCCTCAATTCTTCCTCACATGAGCTTTTCCATAGAGCTGCTTGAGTGTTCTCATGGCCTGGCAGTTGGCTTCCTCCAGAGTGAGACATCTAAGAGCCCATGTAAGCAAGAAGAGTAATGCCCTTTGTAACCTAGTTCTTATAATCACACACTGCTACTTTTGCTTTATCCTACTCATTAGAAGCAAGTCATTAAGTTCAGTCCACACACAAGGTGAGGGGAATTAAGCTCCACTACTTGAAGAGAAGTTTATCAAAGAATTTGGGCACATATTTTAAAACTGCAATATGTTTGGAAATAAGGGAGGGGGTAGTTATTGAGAAGGAACATGGGGTGAGAGACTTGTATATACTTTGTGATAATTCACTGTATTATATACACTTTTGTGAATTTTTCTTTATGTATGTTATGTTGCAATAAAAAGTTAAAATGTTTAATGCTAATTGTTATCATCTTGCACTAAGAAAAATTAGCCATTTGAAGAGGTACTTTAAAAAAGATAGACAGGATAAAAATATTGTTAAGTGTAAACAGACTAATTAATCATGTAAATGGGCCATTTCTCTGTTGTAGCAAATGTTGTACACTAAGTTATTTCCCAGGTCCACTAGAATACAAATACCTTGCATACATTTTACAGTATATAATGGTCAAAGCACCAATAGTCCTTAGAAATAATGAAGGCACTTAATTTTTTTCCCTGTTCAATTCCAGTTAGTTATATCATCAAATCACTGTTTTCCTTAAAAGTCTGGTTACGTTAGCTCCTAATATATTTCTATGCCCAAGATTCCTCAGGATAAGGACATATCGTTCAGAGAATGTGAGTTCTATGGCCCTGGTGGCACTGTTTAGTACTGAGAAGTTGTGGCACGGTCTAAAACCGTGGAGATGCAGACCCTGATACTTTTCACCCTTGTAGTTGCTAAAGAATTGCCTTCTCTGTTGCATTTGACTCTGTTACATGCTGCTGTGGAAAAAAAGGGGCACATAAGTAAGCAACTCTCTTGAATGTAGCATATAAGGTAAAAGAACATCTCAACCAATTTAGTGACCATACTTAAAGTCAGTTCCCCCCAGTCCCACTGAAATAGAGATAATACACATATGTGTATCTTAAAGAAGTGAAGTTTAAGTATTGTGTCTTTTAAGCTCATCCACTGCTTCTTGAAAGCTCCGGAATTTCTTCCACGATGATGAATTCTTGTTCTACTGATATGTAACATTGTGAAAGTGACAGGGGACATTTGAGAGTTATAGCAGAGTGTACTTAGGAAGGGTCTCATTTTTCTATATGTAAAAGCCACCAGGTTCATTCTTTATATAATTCTGAACTGAAATGAAAATTAATATATGGTAATCAGAGTTCACCTCATGAGAATACTTATCTTGAGAATACCGCTATTACCTAAGTGTTCATTAGCAAAGGTAATAAATCTACTATTTTCTCCCAAATAATCATGCATTAAAAAACTATTCTTGAACCAGAATACAAATATGTGTCACCTGAATTAAATAAAGTGCATTTAAAAAAGAATCCTGAAGATGAATTTAAGCAGGTGCTAAGATTTTATTAATTCTTTTTTACTTGCTACAAAAGGGAGCCATCTCTATCAAGCAAGGCTCATACACTTCATTTAGAATTTTTGACATTTGCAGATATAAATACAACATGAGAGCAAGAGCAGGACATTTAGGTGACTCATTTAGTGAAGTTCTGAAGGAAGGGGTTGTACACTCTAATAATATGATTATCAAAATTGTTTCTGATGATATATAGCATTGAAAAATGGGCCTGATGATTTCTTAGCCTGTGCTCTACTTAAGGGAAATGGAAGTAGATGAAAAGATGTATAGCAGTTAAAAAGATCAGGATACTGAAAGAGCAGTTATCATTATTATAATAAATTTGGTCCAGAACATTTGAAGATGAGCCAGAGCACTTGCTGATGACCATTGCCCTGAAGAAACCTACAAATTATTTCCCTTGGAAGTAGGCTAAGGAAGATAGTTCCAAAAGGACCTTCCTGATTATAGTTAATAAGCTTTTTAGTCTGTAATGATGTCCATGCACTTGGAATGAACAAATACGTGAAGTGGACTTTTGAATTCAGTGAGTCCCAAGGATTTTCTTAGGCAAAAATGATCCTTTGTGTGTGTGTCTTAACAGTGGATGTTCATATTTGTAGGTGTAAATTGGAATGTACAATACATGTGCGACCTATTTAGAGAATGCAAATCCTCATTTTCATGTACATTTGACCATTTGAATTGATGTTTGTGAGATTAGATATTATCCAATAGGAATGGCACAGTAATTCTAATATTATTTACATTTTATATTTAGTGCCAGCTTTGTGTCACTTCATGTGTAGCAATTATGATTCAGAAAGAGCTCCATCTTTAAGCCTCTACTTATGATTATATGTGCATTTGTAGATTCCTATTTTAAGGACATAAAGGTTGGTTATATTCACCTGAACAATGTTGTTTAAGTTTGGGTGGGATATTCTAGGTCGGTGCACCATATTAGGCTAATGTCATGGTAACGGAAGACAGAGCAAGACAGCTTGGCTTTGAATCCTGCTTATGACACTTCCTAGCTATTTGGCCTTGGTCCCTAGTTTCCTCATCCATACATAAAACGTGAGTAATGATGATAATAGCACCTACCTTGTAAGATGTTTTTAAGATTAAATGAGATAACAAATGAAAAGGACCTAGCATGGTACTTGGCACAGTAAACCGTGAATAGCCAGCAGATATTGTAATTCTTTCGAGATCACTAAGTTTCATGAAAGGGGACAATGGTGGAACTGCCTTCTGTTATATTTGCAACCCAACTAGCTGCCTCACCATTATGTGACACTGGCCACAAAAGCAAAGAGATTGCAGATGGCTTGGAACAATCTAATCCCTTTGCCTGAGAAATAATTTAGAATGAATTTGGAGGTTTAGCCTTCACAATTCATCAATATCATATCATTTTCATGGACAGAATTAGAAGTCTGAAAGAGGAATGGCACATTAAGCCTTCAAAATTTGGTATTCCAGGGAAGTGTGGAAAAACTCATTCAAGATAGACATGTCAGGGTTGAAGAATCAAAATGAAGCTTAAGAGTTATTTAGAGAACATGCACAATTCCAAAAGGCAATCTAGGTAATTTATAGCAAATAGTGGCAGCTTTATAAGACATCATTATCAATAAGCATTTATAAGTATCCACTAGGGCCAAGACCATACCTGGCACTAGAAATTACTGAATGATTGCTTAACTCTGAGTTTCACTTTGGTTCTGGACACATGATTTTATGCATAATTGCATAAGGGGATGATGATGAAAAATGATCACAGTAGATTTTATTGTGACTAGTGAAAAACACGACACACATGATTTCAGGTGTTTGATGGAGCAACTGACGATATGACTATGTTCAAATACTTAATAGTCATCAACATAACTTTAATTAATGTATGCATTGTTCCAACAAACTTTATAAAAGTCTTGACAACAACACTTTCTTTAATGCTTTTTCTTTTATCACTTTATACTATTCAGTTTTGTGATAGCTTTACAACCACAACCACACACACACATACACACATCACATACAACAGAAACCATGAGGAATTTTCTTAGGAAAATATTTAAACACAGCAGATAATTTAGTCAGCAGTTAGAGTGAGTGCTAATGAGTAATCCAATTCCACCAAGTCAGACTCTTATCTTGCCACCGGCCTTGATGTAATTCATGTTAGCATGAAAAAAATATATCCAGAACAGATAGGTTAGTCTCACTCATGCACTGTGCTTGGCTTATCAGCAACTAAATGCTGTACCTTGTTAGGTAACTACATATTTCAGCACTAATGGGATGCCAATGACATTAAAATTACCTTTTATTTTCAGATAAAAGCTTTTAATTACAACATTGGTTACATCTATCTTTAATAAATGTCTCATTCTTTTTTTTCGTAGAAGAGAAACCAAACAGAAAAACCTTAGGCTGGTGCTTCTCAAAATTCATACAAACATTTCACTTGGGGATTTATTCTGTTAAAGTGCAGATTCTGATTTATTAGATATGGGGAGGGACCTGGAATTTTTCATTTCCAACAAGCTCTCAGTTGATGCTGCTGCTTGTAGTTCTTGCGCTACATTTTAAGGTATTTCCATTTAAAATAAACTAATATCAGTGTGTTGTCTAAGAGTTTGCTACCACCATTTTGAGTGGCAAAGTCTTAGACAACATATTGACATTAATTTAAATGGAAATATCATAAATCTAGGGAAAGTTTATTTTAAATGGAAATACCTTAAATCTATGGAAAGGCATGCCTTGGTTGTTATTGGAATCTGGTTGCTATGAGTTCCAGAACTATGAGGAAAGACATTCTAATTGTCTCCTATGAACCTGTGAAAGCAAATTCTATATTCCAGGCTACTCATTGTTATAGGTAAGAATTCTTCCAGATTTCCTAACCTGTGTCGATAATCCAGCTGCATTTTTGTTTTTGCTGTAAATTTATGAGGATAAGCATATTGGAAGGGAAGCCTCATTCTGTAAACAAAAGCTGAAGTGCTTTATTTCTATTCCTTTGCACATTAACACAAGAGGCTGTATTTTTAATCTTAGCTCTTCCAATTTTATGTACTTTGTTCAAATTTTGAAAGAATATCAGAAGTTGTTTATCTTGTACATAGTCTCTTTTTCTTTACATCCTGGAACCTTCCTACCAAAAGAGCTAGTTTGAGAAGGTGAAGCATATTGCCCCAGTGAAGGGAGCACACAAAATAATCTAAAGGGAACAAAGAATGAAATTCTTGGCTTTTGAGCTCCCACGTAGATTTTATAAATCTATTGCAAAGTCAGTAGTCTGAAAGTCTTTTGAGTTGGAATGGATAGAATGTATTCACAGGGAACAGTTTTGTTTTGTTTTGTTTGAATTCCAAAAGATGGGCTATGAATATCATGAGCAAAACCTAGAGGACTCAGAGCACAGAGTTTGTACAATAATCACAGACTAGGGAAGACTGTATGAATGCCATGAAAGCTGTGTGCCCACTCAAGTGGAGCCAGGTTTGATCAGCGGTTGAAAGAAGATCAGAGGGAATGGGACTATAACTTAGGCACTGCCTGGAATCATGGTCTGGGTTGTGGGGGTAGAGAGTGGTGTGGGGAAGCAAATAAAAGCACAGATATGTTTAGGGAAATCTGAGAGTGGAAAGTGCCTGTGCCTTGCCTCACAGAGTGTGGGTTTGTGAGACTTCAAACCTCTTTGGGAAGACCTGAATCTAGGGACAGAGCAAAAAGGCTGAGAGGAATACCTCTGATAAAATTGTGCTTCATTTTGGGGGATCCTTATTAGGGTTGATAGTGTCTTTAGTTTATTTGCTCAAAGCCCTGTCCTCTCAAGTGTGGGGAACTAGATTGTACAAAAAAGAAGGCTGAGTCAGGATGAGAAGTAGATACATGTTTGATCTGGTGTATGGTAGGATCAAAGCCATCGGCAGAGAAAGTCAGAATCTTATGAGGGAGAGTAGACAAGATGAGTTGCACATAGCATCATCTTGAATTGCAAAGACTGAATTATTCTGCCATTATTTGAAATTGGAGAACTGCAACCAATAAGCTAAATTAAATTTAACAATGTAATAAAAAATTACACCTTATAAACCTGAGTTCCGTGCCTATGTCAATTCATAATGTCTATAGTAAGATGATGATAATAATGGTGCCAGCCCAGTTTACTTCAATTTTAAATAATAGGAAAAATATATATTTCTAAAGAATTTTAGAGTAGGAATCAGCCTCAGGGATAATTGAATCATGTCACTCCCCTTGGGCACTTTTCTTTGTTCTCAGAATAAAGCTGCAAATCCTTAATATGTCCTGAGACCCACCAGGTCTGTCCCCTTGCCAGCTCTGAAGCCCCATCTTGCCCGTGGCTCTTCTTGTTCTGGTTTTTGGGTTTTCAAACTTGACCTGCTCTTTCCCACCTCAGGGCCTTTTCTGATATAGTTCTTTCTTCCTGGAAGACTCTCCCTTCCAACCATAAAATAGGTCAATTTCTTTGTTAAATGCTTCCATGTCACTCTGTACTGTTTCTTTATAGTACTTATCACAATTGAAATTGAAGTGTGCATGTGCATGTGTGTGTCTGTGTGTGTGTGTGTGTGTGTATAATGTCAGTCTTTCCTCATAGGCTGTAGGCTTCAGTGGTGCAGAGACCATGTTTATTTTATTTACTGACATAACTCTAGTGTATAGCACAGGCCTGACATGTGGTGCTTATTAATACTCAAGGAGTGAGCAAGTGATTGAATCAATGATATGATCGATTACTATCATTTTACACATGGAGGTGTAGGTGCTATTGGGACCGACCTTCCTAGAGATATTTAACTATAATCAAAAGATATTTTATTATACTGTAAGGAGAGGATGGGAAGGAATTTTCTCTAATGATCAAAGATCATTGTCTAGTTTGAGAAATCATTACTCTATTTCTTACTGCTCCAGCCTTCTTTGTACATATTATGCTTAGTTTTATTTGATAAACCTCCATCATTGGTCATACAAATCTTAGATAAATGCTATGGCTAGAACCTCACGATTTTTATTTATTAAAAGCAATTGGTCTCTTTGGCTAGCTCATTAAGCTTTGTGTATTTTTGAAAGGTGAATATCTACCAGACCACCAATTGGCCTCCGTAGGGTTTCCCACAACTCCCCCCATGTTAGCCAGAAAACCACATGGTATGTTGAAAAGATGTTTGCAATACCTGCAAAAGTGAAGCAAAAAAGACCAATGAGGCAGCTATAAATGTCACTAGATAAGTAAGAGACTCTTAGCTTGTATTCTCTTACAAAATTAGACAACTTTAAATTGCACTAAATTTATACTAATTTGGTAATCTCAGCTTCGATATGTTCCAAGTCTTAAAATTCTATGGACTGTAGATTTGAGGGTCATTCACACCAGGTTTGTACGAAATGTATTTGTAGCACTGTGGAGAACAGTTTTATTTTACTCCTGATGTTCTCTCGCTTCTAGGTGTGGAATCTGGGAACCAACTAAATCTTATCAATATTTAGCATCTTTTAAAAAAAATGACAATCTTTAGAAAAATAATACAATATCAAGATAAGTAACCATACCCCTAGCTGCCTGGGTATACTTTAAACACTGTTGGAAAAAGGGAATATTTCCCTAAAGAAAACTTTATGAATGTCAGACAACTACTTTTTCCATAAGGCCTTATAAATAATAACTAATATTGTGCTGGACAATGGAGGATTTTCTCAATCTCCTCTGGATGCCAGATAGAATACAGGCTGTTAGTTCAGATTTATGACAAAGTATTATTTTTCTGCTAAAACAGATGGATTTTGAATTGACATTTTGACATCACAGGAAAATACATACTGTCCTTTCAAACACTTCTCTCAGATACATCAGGAAAGCAACTATTAAATGGAATGTATGACAGCAGGACTTCATTCTACTTTTCTTATTTGAGTGTTTATTTGTTTGAATTGGCCATAGATAGGTTCCTAAGGATTTGAACTGTGTCAGAAATGATTTGATTTAAGTCAAACAATGAGCACAATCACACTTTGTCACCTCTGCCCAAATGATTTCTTTTGGGGCAGAGCCACCTTCATGGACAAAATACAGTGAGTTCAGAAAAGCTTTCTGGGATTATCTCATTTCTAATATAAACATAAGACTGGAAAATGACAGGAATATTTATCAGCTGCAGATATTAACAAAATAATTTCTACTCCCACAGATATGGATATGGAAATATTTAGAGACATGCATGGTGATGGCTTGAAATATTATGTAAATATTGCCAGGTAGAGATTTTGCCAGAATAATTTTTATCAGTAAATGTAGACTTAGAGATATATTAGAGTTATGATTAAATAAGTATTTTCTAAGGGAAATGATCACAGTGGGGATTTTTGTGTGTGTGTGTTTGTGTAGTAAGATAAGATTTATTAATTATTGCCTTTACTGTGTAGTGTTAATTATATAAAAGAAATATTCAAATCTATTTTATTTTTCAAAATGAAAACTTCCTGTTATATTTTATGAGCAGCCTTCTCCAAGTTTCCACAGATTTGAGGAAGTTAGGTTTGTTTTATAAATTCATTCCTTTGAGTTTATTTTGCATTTTTAAGTTCAAATATGAGACTGCTTCCTATGTAAAGAAGACACACCTGGACATTTTGATAACCCATGTAAAAACACTCCTCCTGACCACACCTGCCTCCTACACACCTACTCCTGCCCATATGAGCCATGTTAGTAAGCTGTAGACAGCTATGTCTTTCTCTTCAATTCCTCTGAAACCATTGTCAATCATTTGATGAACTCAATTATTTGAGTTTTGTCAAGAACTACATTTACAAAGCTGTTTAAAATTATGTTTAGTTTATATTAGCTTTATACATTAATAATTACATTCCTAAATCTTGTGGTTAATATTTCAGTTAAAAGATGTTTCAAGCACCCGTTTCCTTTATGTGAAACCAGTTCAGTCAGCAAAGCGAAGAAAATTGATTCTCTTCTTAGGGTTCTCTTTATTCGAATGATCCAGCATTCTCTATAGTGATCACAGTAAATTAAATGAAAGTGAGTAAGCCAAATAAATGCTACAGAAGTTAGGGAGATTTTTAATATCTCATTTATATAATTTAGATCTCAAATCCATATCAACCTTATAATTTAGTCAAAAGATTAAATTCTAAATTGAATTTCTAAATATGGCAGATACTTTATAAGCACTATGTAATTTCAGTCATTTTAGTGAGGACTCCATATAGTTGAGGACGCGGATTCTTACAGAGATTGAATAACTTGTCTGTATTATGCCTCCAAAAATGACATAAATGGGAGTTAAACTCAGGTTTTTCTGATTCCAAAGACAAAGATCTAGTGAATGATAGACTGGATAAGCTGCTTGCATTTTTGCTTTCCTTCCCTATAATACTAAAGAGATTCTTTTAGACTCTTTGGAAGTGAGCTCTGCAGAGCAGGTTTGCTGTGCGTGGTTACCAACTCCTCTCAGACCAGTGAGACAGAACACCCTCACACACAAGTTACATAAAGAAGACTTATTACTTACAGACAGGCAGCATGGACATCAGAAGCCTAGGATTCATCATGAGCTAGGGTCAGGAAAGCTGCCCTGGGCAGATGGAGTCTTATCTGTGATTGCTCCACTTGCACCATAGCTCAGGGAGTAACGAGTTGAAGGATGTTCTGTTTTTAGGAGGGACTGGAATAGAGCCTGGGCTATTCTGGCCAATCCCTCATTTTCTCAGGAAGTTGCATTTCTGGCACATTCTGTGGTTATTTTTGAGAACTACAAATGAGAAAGGGGAAGAACTGGGTCAGTACAAGGCCACCTGAAGAACTGTTCTGCAAACCCAGGGATGCATAATGAATCTTAGGCTTAGAATTTAGAATTTGCCAACCTTTTCCACCTCTTCGACTGCAATTTTAAATGATTCAGTAAGAGAATAGTTTGGTTGAAAACTAAAATTTGGAAAAAGAGACTCAGCCATCATATATCTCAAAATTCAAGTTTCCCCTTGTCATATGCAACTATCTCTTAATAAGCCATGATATTTGGGAATAGCAATTAGAGAATTTTAGGTTCTCAAGTTTCAACCATATTTTATATGATTGTTAATATTTTAAATACTGTACTATCAATTGAATTTTCAAGTTACTTCTACCACTTGGTAAAATATAAAAGCAAATAGCTATTTTGTTGGATTCCCTGGATTATTTTATTTTATTAGGGAGTCATGTTTATGAGATTGGTCTAGAGTTTGTTCTGAATTTCATATGGTGACTGATTATGAGTTAATCATTAATATTTTATTGTTTTCACAAGGAATGTAAGAAAGATGGTGAAAAAGAAACACATGTCAAGAGATTTGAGAGTACACAGATGGGTTAATCAGACCCTGACTCGAATCATAGAATAATAAAGGTCAATGAGTGTGAAAAGTAAATTATTCTTCTTTTGATTGAGGAGAATGAGATCTAAAGAATAGTTAATTGATAGTAGAGCCCAGGCAAAACCCTATATCTCCACTGAGCTGATTAATGAAGGGGCCAGTATTTGAACTCAGGCCACTTGAGTCCACATCCCACCCTTTGATACAGACTAAGGGGTCTGGATGTCTTCCAGCAGGGCACAGAACGCTTTTTTAGAGAAGGGCTGGGACCTACATGTCCTTAAAGATGTCTCTGGGTCTTCAGGCATGGGTTGGGTAGGGGTTGCTCCCTGGCATTTACCTGAAATGCTGTCCCCCACAGTTGTAGAGTAAGGGGCTCCTCACCTCCCTCCAGTCTAGGAGTTTGCCATGCTACTGTGAGAGTATCTGTTGGTGATGCTAGTCTAAGACTATCATGCAGGTCTGCTGAAGCTCTGTGGAGACAGGTACAAATTCCTCCTCCCCAGTGAGCCTGTCCCCTCTCCCACTGAAAGGTCAAAGCCCCCCATGATCAGTGCCATTCCTGGTCAGGCACCAGGCTGACAGTGTTTCCTCTTTATCCTTCATCATTCCCATAGCTACTGGTAAGTCCAAGAGCCTAAGATCAATGCGGCAGAGGAGCCCGAGGTTGAGAGAAAGAAAGAGGTTTGCCTGAAGTCACAGAGCCAGAAAGCAGAACTGATTAGAACAGAGCACTCGTTCTGTTCCATTACAGCAAAGCTGGAAGAGGAGATTATTCTTTCATCTTACCCCAAGAGGAAGCTGAGGCTCAGAGAGGCTAAGGAACAAGTCCAAATTCACACAACTAATAAGGAGGGCCTACATGAATGGGATTATTCAGCTTATTAAGAGGCTTGAGGAAACACATCTGCCCCTGCCTTCTCCTGAGCCCTGTGAGGTCATGCACTCCTCTCCTCCAGAGGGTGCAGCAACAAGGTGCCATACTGGAAGCAGAGAGCAGGCCTCACCAGATGCTGACCCTGCTGCTGCCTTGATCATGGACTTCCCAACCTCCCGAACTGTAAGAAATCAATTTCTATTGTTTATAAATTACTCAGTCTGTGATATTTTGTTATAGCAGCATGAACAGACCAAGACAAAGAGGAAGAGGGAGAGATCTCTGTCCACTTTGTGAGGAAACAACCCAGAAGGCAGATGTCTGCAAGCTGGAAAGAGAAGCCCTCATCATACTCTAACTATGCCTTCCACCTGCTGCTGGCAAACATCAGGCATGAAATAAAGGTGCTGGCCCCCTATAACTGCATGAGAGAGAATTCAAGGGGGCCCAGGGACCCCAGGGTGGGAGTGAAGCAGCCTAAAACAACTACTTGTAGCTGTCGCTGGTACAGAGGGCTTGAAGGATGGCCCGCATCCAGGTCTTTGAACCTCATTTGCTCTTGCCCATGGGATCCCATCTCCAGGGTCCCTCCTCACACACTTGTCCAACATCTCCATTTCAGGCCGGTCTCTTTTCTCTCCCTCCCGCTCCCATCCCTGAAGTACTGAGACTGTCCTGAAAGGACTGAGAGAAGCTGGACTCTGAAGTCTGGTCAGCCGCCTGGGGCTCATCAGTCCTCTCTACCAGCCTAGAGGTGGGCAACAGTCTTTCTTTGTCCCCCTATCCCCTAAGGCTTGACCTCAGGACACCCACAAGATGCTTTATCCAGGCAGAAAGAAGGTACGGGAGTGGGTTCATCTGCTGGAGATGGAAAAATAATTCCTAGACTCTGGAGACTTCTGTTCATCTTATTTTATAGACTATCAAACTGAAGTTCAAAAGAGGGGAGGGGACTTGAGGAAACCTCCTGATTCCCTTTAGAGAACCCTTAAACTGACCATACTAAATAGTTTAAAGGGGTTTTTTTTGTTTTGCCCTAAATGGCAGTCTCTCCACTCCCCCAATGGCAGGCTACTCCACTGTGTGTTTTGCTGGGTCATTTGTGTAGAAGTCTTCTTCCACTGAATATTGACTCAGAGGCAGGTGATCTGGGTCTCAGTTGTGGACTTGAGAATCTGGACAAGTTGCTTCACCTATGGATCCAGCCAGACCTAGGTAGGGATCCCACCTGGTGGGTGTCCTCTCTGTGCCTCGCACATCCTCATCTATGCCATGAGGTCAGCACTTCACAGGTGGCTGTGGGGATTAACGAAAGTCAAGACCTTAGTGTGGGGTGTAGCACATGATAGGTACTCAATAGATGCTGTTCCCTTCCACATCTAAAAAAAATTAAATAAAAAACTGTATCTTCCTCTTACCAGTTCTATAATGCTTAAATATTTAAAAATTATCCACAGTGAAAAATTTATATAGAGAGTGAAGAAGGCAAATAGTTCCATTGAACCTACCTTCAAGTACTCCTTCCAGTACCTCAAGTACTCTTACTGGAGGGAGTACTTGCTCCATGTTGGGCTTTTATTTCTTCTGTGAGGCACTTTTATTCCTACTACTCTTATAAATAAAGAGTGTGCTCTAATTGTAGACTTACTAATAAACAGACTATGAAAATGACTTTTTAAAGAAAGGATTTTTTTTGAAGGAAAAAAATGCATAGCCCAATTCTTAGGGAAACTAGGTCTCTGAGAGACTGATACCGTTAGAATCCATGGTGCTCATTTCCTTGCGATGATACACAAAGTAATATTTGTGGACACATGGAAGATGATTAAAGTAGTTTTAAGTAAATTTTAAAAGCAATCTCAAATTAAAATATTTTAATTTTTGTCCTCTGACTTTTTATATTTTATTTTCTACTCTAATATATTGTTTATTTTGGTAAGTTTTAAGTCACTATCGAGACCCTGTCATGGATCAAATGTGTCCCCCCAAAGTTCATGTGTTGGAAACTTGATCCCCTATGTAACAGTGTTAAAAGGAGGAGAAATCCAATTATGATATTTGAAAGGTGGGGTCTTTGAGAGGTGATCACATAGTGAAGACTGTGCCCTTGTGAATAGATTATCATAGGTGTGAACTCGTGGCTTTATAAGGAGCACATAAGAGAGCTCTCTGGCCATTCTGTCACCACATGATACCCTGTGTTGCCATGGGACCCTGCAGAGAGTTCCCACCCAGAAGGCGGCCCTCACCCAATGTGCCCCCTGGACTATGGACTTCCTAGCCTCTAAAACTGTAAGAAAAAAACTTCATTTCTTTATACATTACCCAGTTTCAGGTATTATGTCATAAGGAACAGAAAAGGACTAAAACAGACCCTGTAGTTTAAATTGGATCTATTTGAATAAATTCAGAATCTTTTCTATGAACTAGGAGTTTTTATATATAGTAGTTATTCAATTACTACTTGTTGATTTGAATATTTTAATTAGAAAGAAAATGGAAGCAGTATTTTCTTGCCGTTTTAGAGAACCCATGAGCCCTGTTGATAAAAAGATTTCAACCAAAGGCTATCCAAAAACGGGTAAGATAATGAACTGCACAGGTAGGAAGAAAGAGTGTGCTAAGGATAATGACCCTCATACTGATGGATAGAGAAGGTGGATTAAAGAGGACATGGAAGCAAATGTGCCTATTCAGCTGCTGATCAGAAAATGACAGATGGATTCACTGAGAAAGTTGAAAAGGCACAGCAGATGAAGAAAACAATACTATTATTTAAGATAATGGAGACATTCTTCACAGATCATTTCTGGGAAAACCAGCAGGCAAGTTTATCCCCTGACTGAGGCACTGAATACTTTCAATCAAAGCACAATGGGTTCACCTAATAAAAGTTTTCAGAGCAAAAGTAAAGAAAAATAGAAGACATAATAGGTGGCAAGCATTTTACCTCTGTACACCTGGCAGTACCGTTGAGCAATTTCATTAACTATTCTCGGGCAGTGTTTCTCACAAGGTGGTGTGGGATCGCTGGTATCCCAGAGGCTTCTTCAGGGGTTCTAAGAGGTCAACATTATTTTCATAATACTAAGATGTTATTTGCCTTTATCGTGTTCATTTTCTTACAAGTACACAGTGTTTTCCAGAGTCTACAAAAAGGGTGATATCACATAAGACCAAATGCAGAAGCAGGTATGTGACTGTAGCTATTTTCTATTTAGTAAAGATATGAAAGAGATTTTCAAAAATAGAAAATAAAGCCATTTCTCTATTTTTTATTTCATTTTTCAAAATGCAGTTATTTTTCATTAAAAAATGTTATTTCTTTTAATGTGTGATGGGTTTATTATTGCTCCCTTAAAATGAACAAATAAATATTTTTTAAAATTCTCAATTTTAATTTCAAATATGGTTTGTATTAATAGATAACATCAACAGATACTCTTAAGGCCTTCAATAGTTTTTAATAGTATAATGAGATCCTGAAATCAAAAAGTTTGAGAACCTCTGCTGTAAGGGATATGAGCACATTTCTTCTAAAAATTGCCTGTGTGTGGCAGAGACTGCCCATGATCATCATGTCCATTTCTCTTCTCCTTCTGGAAGCCTGGAAGGAATATATTTCCTCACATCCCTACAATTGAACAGACCTATCTGATTAGTGCTAGCAATGCATTGTGAGTGGAATTGACATGTGTCACTGTCACCTCAGAACATTCGAAGGCTGATGGGAGATCTTTAAGTACTCGCTTTTTCTGCCATTGTGACCATGGAGGCATGGGTTGGTAAAAATGGTGCCAAAGATTAAAGCAGCCTAGAATACTGAGCCAGCCCTAGGAGGAGAGCTGCCCTGGAGAACCACCCAGACTGGCAGTAGACCCAGCACAAGCACGAAGAAAATGTTCATAGTGGCAAATTCCTGAGATTTTGAGGCTTTTTATCACCCTTCCATACACAAACTACCCTACTCTGGCTTGTACCTTATTTTTCACAGGAAACAGCAGGGTCAGACAATTTTAGATACTTATTACACTTAGAGTAAAAAGAAAGGCTTTACACTATTAGAATAAAAGGTGATTCAGAGGAGTTTTTCAAAATTATCATTTATTATTTTTGATGCTTTAGAGGTGATTATTAAAAATGGCATCAGGCTCTATGAAAACGTACCTAATATCCATAGGTACTAACTTTTAAGAAGCATGTGACTCAAATGCTGTTCTTCTATTTTATGTGCTTAGGGAAACTCAGTGCTCAAAAGTAATAATTTATGTTCATAGAGAGAAATGTTCTCTCATGCATTTATTAACTCATTGAATAATAGTTATTAAATGATCACTGTGCCCTTTGTCGGGGATAACACAGTGACAAAGACAGCCTTCAATGTCACCAATTAACTTACAGGCAGGAAATTGAGAAAAGGCAAAGGGCAAAATCTGCATGCCAGCTGAGTTGGCTACATTTTCAAATGTTTTTCAAAGTCCCTCTCAAGGACTTAGGCTTACATCTCATTAATCACACTCAGCTATGAAGAAGGCTGGTATCATAGGTATTTTTGTTAGGCACATTGCCACCCTGAAGAAAACTGGTTCATGTTGATAAAGTGGAGGAATGGATAGATACTGACTAGACATGTCTTCCACAATCACCCTTGGCCCCTTTGAGGATATCTCCACCTTGGTTGTACCCCCAAATCTAATATCTCATGCAGTGCCAAGGCAAGAAGTCTTCAGTTCCCGGTGCTCCCGAATACCCTGGAGCCACCCACCACCCTGGTCCACATGGCTGCTTAACGTCCAGTGGCATTCTACCGCTCACATGGCACCTTGCGGATTAGGAAATCTTTGGAAACTGCCTATGAATTCATGTGCAAAAAGGCACTACACTGTCATTTCCTCCCTGGACTTGGTTCTCAGGATCCCCTTGCTCTTGGATCCATAGACGTCTGTTCTCAACCTCTTCTCTGCCCCCATGACAGCTTCTTTCTAATTTCAGGGAAATCATTTTCCTTCATGTTTTCAACCTTCAGGTCATTTGCCTACCCCTAAAAATGCTCTCCAATCCTCTGGAAGCAGGAGGATTCATGGACTATTTTTTCTTTCGCTCTCTGAAGCTACATTTACAGGACCAACAAACTGCTTGAGTAAAAGAGAGAAGAAAATACAAGTTAATGTCACAAATTGGCATTTATCTCATAAACGATTGTTTTCAATATAATGTTGCAAGCTTTCTCGTATGGGTATGCACTGTGTGCTATGGGAAGGCCTAGGACTGAGTTCTAGGGGGTCTCAGGGATGACTTCCTGCAAAAGATGATACCTAAACTGAAAAATTAGTAGAATCTAATTAGTTGAAAATAAAAGATGGAAGGAGGGAGAGAGAAAATAAAAAGGATTACAGAGGAATAAAACAGCATATGTAGAGACAAAAAGAAAAAAAAAGACGAAGTAGGGGATTGTCAGTAGTTCAGTATACGGCTTGTGAGTACAGTGTGATGCAGACAGTGACGATGATGGAGAAGGGGCTAGAGATGAAGGAACGTAGGTCATCTGAATTTTTTCCATGAGAAAACTGAGCAGCCGTAAAGATTATGCTGTAGTAAGCTGTCTCTGGCTGCAGTATGAAAAATAGATTCAAGCTGTGCAGACTGGAGCTAAGGAGACCTGTTGGAGGTTTGTTGTAATTATTCTGGCAAGAGATAATGTCAGGTCGACCTAATGTCATAGCAGTGGGAAGGAAATAATTGAATGAATTGGAGACTTATGAATATAGAACAATTGCGACATCAAAAATCAGCCTTTGTCTTTGGGTTGGAAGTTAGGAGTGCGTTGGTGATTTTATCTGGACAAAAACCACACGAGGAGGATCAAATACTGTATAACGTGACTCTCCTATCTAAAGTGACTCTCCTATCAACCCTTTCCCATTTCCTGCTGTATTTGTTTTTAGAGCTTAACAATATCTTTTATATTTTATCTTTTCCTATTTTTTATAACCTTACTAGAATATAAACTCCTGTGGGAAGACATTTGTGCGAGTTTGTTTTCTATTGTATTTCCAACTCCTAAAAAATGCCAAAGACACAGTGACTACTGAATAAACATTTGACAAGTGATTGAGTGAGTGGCTGACTGACTAAATGAGATAGAATGGGCCAATAGTAAAATAAATCAGTTGAGTGTTTGGTTGTGCTGAGTGTGAGCTGCCTTTTGACATTCCTTTGGAAATGTCCAGTAGATGTTAGAGGTACAGATATGGGGTTCAGAAGATATCTATGATGTAAGAATAGGAGCTTTGGGGGTCCTAAAAATATAGATAGTCTTTGAAACAATGAGATATTCATCCTGTAATTTAGCCCTTGATTAAAGAAAATATCCTGCCCGTAGATAGTCTTTTTTGCACCTACTTTTGCTGCTGTTCGAAATTTCCTTTGTGCACGGGTGAGACCATGAAAGAATTACCTTGGCAGTCACTTTTTCCACACTTCACTTCCTCAATCTCTTTCTCATCAAGAATGTAATCTATTGAATGTGCACTTATATTTCATCTCATATGAGTATCTTACATATCATCTTATGTCTTATGGCTTTGGTTATTTAAGTACTTCAGGGACTTTATAGGATTTGATAATTAAGACATTGCCAGGAGCAAAGAAAGGATACTTATCTCGTACTCTTCCCAGTATTTTCCTAGCACTCATTATTCCTCTTTACATTTGGTAAATAACCCACACCTAAATGATATTTACTCAGAAGAAGGAAAATAAAATTTCAAAAACAAAATTTGCTTCCCCTCCTCATTTGAGGTGGAGCAGGCTTCTATTTTGCCACTGATTGTGATAACAGGGAATTCAGTAAATCTACCAACAAGTCAGAGGCAGAGCCAAATTTTGTACACGATTCCTGGAAGGTAGAATTTAGTGGCAGCTTCCTGTACTAGGTGTTTTGGGGACGGCTTATTACTTTTTCTTAGAGTAAATTTCAGAAGAGTCCTCAGATGTGGGAGAAACCGAGCATGATGCTGAGAAAAGTGGCTGAGAAGAAGACATGTGGTGGAGGAACTGGGGGAGTCCAAGATACTAGTGCGTCATTTTCACCCTAGGCAAGAAGGTGCACCACAGGGTTTTAGGAGATTCAGGACAGAATCACGAAGGGGGAATTTTCTAAATTGACTGGCTTTGATTATGAGAAGGAATATTTCCAGGTTTTGTAGGACAACGAGAGCAATAGTTTTCTTATAGCTTTTAGGTAAATGATCATATTGCTGCATAAGAGCTTAAAAGGGCTCGAGGGTTGGGCATACCACAAAGGGAGATACTTGCTCAGTATGATCTTTCTCAAGAAACTATGCCAGGTGATGCTGAGACCCCTTAAAGGGAACCAGCCCTTTGTAGTAGGCTTCTGTTCATCCAGTGTGTGGAATGGCTGTAGGTTATTATAAAATAATTTATGGTCAGTCCATAAATAACTCTGAAAACATGAATAAAACCATTGAAAACTTAGCGTTGCCATATGAATGTCAACATTTGTGATGTCGGGAACTATGCATTATTTTAAAATATGTTATTCATCATACATCACAGTGCCTTGCCCACATAAGTGGGATTTAAAAAAAAATTATTGATCATCCAGTTATTAATTACACAAACAATTTGAAATCATACTTTGATGCATTTTTATTATTTATTTATTTATTTGCACAAACTCAGCCTTTGCTGTGCGGGGTATACAACCTTTTCCTCTTAATTACCTTACTTGTAAACTTGAAAATCATATAAGCAAAAAATTGAGGTACAGAGAAATTCATCCAGAAAATTATCAGTAGAGTTTTAAAGGGAACCAAGGACTTCATATTCTCAGTCTTTGTAGTAGATGATAAAAATGATTCTTAAAATTTTCTTTTTTTGTTTTTTTGGTGGGTAGAGTAAGATCCTTAAGGAATAGGTTACTCCCCAATTGTAAAATGAATGGTTTTCTTCTCCTTATCTCAGTGGAACCTCTTAGAGATCAGCAGATATTCATTAAGAGAAAGCCTTGGGGTGGAACATGGATCCACCCATTCGTAGTGCAGTTTCCAGATAGTTGTTTGAAGCTCTGAACAGGGGTCTCTGTATCCCATATCTTACCCTCCTCCTTTACACACAAGCATGAGAAATTTTGACTTTGTTAAAAAGCTTTTAAAGTAGCAATTTAATTGCCTTACACTTTTGGGGAAGTAATTATAAAATAATTATTGTCTGTAGAAACAAGACTAGCTTTTCATTAAAAATCTAGTAACAAATTGCAAATGGAGTCTAATCAACATTAACTATTTTTTTTTTCCAATTTCAATCTCCATAAGTTGAAAAGGCATATTGTTCTCCAACCCTCCTTCCAAAAAGAATTATTTTGATCCCTAACACCATAAGCATTGTGAATAACATGATTTCAGATTCAAGCCCATTTCCTACTTCAGGCTTAACATTGAAAATTGCAATTTTAATAGAATAATTTATTTTGGAGAGGTAGGCAGCCAAGCAATCATGTTAGCTACTGCTATTTATTAATAATAAATGTAAAACACCAAGAGAAAATATACATTCTTAAGTTAATCAGACATTGTGGCTTCAGGAATTACAACACAAAATCTTTCAGCTGTTCCTTGAAAACATTGGAGCATCAAGTTCAATATTAATTGGAAAAAAAACAACTGTAAGCACAGGCATGGAATACACAATGAGATTCTTTGTGTAGATTACACATTGAATGCATTTTTTGTCAATGTATGTACACTTACAGCATGAGGAATCCATATCTAGGAAAGTGTGACATGTGGTTAAGGACTTGCTGAAGTGAGCTAAATTGCCTTCTAGTCCCTGGCTCCCAGTAATGCAATGTGATTTAATGCTGCTTCTCTTGATCCATTCACTTCTATGTGGCAGAAGCTTCCAAGGAAGGTCAGTGGTATATCTAAGAGATTATGACAGCTGAATTATGGTTTCAAACAGGTTTAGCTTTTACACTACTTTAGAAAATGAAATAGCTTTTGATTTATAGTCATTTTACATTAATATGCATTTCTGTCTTGTATTTCACTTGAAATTAGGCAGGCCAGGTTTATACATTCCACATTACTTCTTGAGGTGCCTACTGAATTACATATTTTAAACAAATCATTCTGACTAAGTTGACATCAGGTGCAAACAATGAGAGAGAATAAGTAGGAGGCTCTGAAATTTCCTAGCCAATAGTAGCCACATTAAAGGCACTGAGATTTGTGTTACATGCTAGTCAAGGTGTATTTCTCTGTAAGTGATCTTATACCCAGCAAAAATAAGTAAGGCACAAGATCAGAGGATCTATGATATCTGTTATGAGATTTTTTTTTTCTAAATTATATGAATAATTTGGGAAATACATTTTTAGGTTTCTGGGCCTTTGATGATAGGAAACGTAATCACACATTTTATAAATATATCAATAGTAGAAGAGACTGCATTTTTCTATGTGCTAAAGTGTACTATTTTCATTAGTGGGTGGTTTTGTGATTTTCTTTGCCTCTATAACTCTTGTTGACTTACTGAATATAAACTTCACATCTCTCTGCATCCTCTTTCACTCTACTTTGGATTATTTTCAAAGGCACTATCATTCGGGCTTTAGAGGGCAAAGAGGAGCATTGACTGATAGTCCCAAGTTTTACTTCTGTGGTTGACTGAAGCTTTTTGAACTTGAAATTATGTTACTTTGGATTCTCTTAAGTCTAGGCTAAGAGTGAAATGAGTAATATATTTCATAGCACAGGAAAACCAACCTGCATTTTCTTGGCCTTACTCTATGGAAGAGTAGAACTAATATCATTAATTTACTGAATTTTTTCAGCAAATATTTGTCATGTTCCTATTATCTACCAGGCATTATTCTAGAAATTGAGGATACACAGATAATTACAACAATGTCCAAGCCTTCACTTTTTACTACTGAATTAATAATGTGTTATTAATAGAGTATTTTGAAAATGACTCTGAACACTTGATTTTCTGTTACCTCCTGAAATAGACAATTTCTGTCCCATTATAAAAAAGAAAATATTAGGAGAGAAGGAATAGTTTTATGTATAAATAATGGTGGAGGAAAGGAGGGAAAGGCCCATAGAAAGCAATGATGTTGAGGCACTCACTCAGGCTTCACTCATCACGCATGGCCTGCATTTGGGGCAAGGATACTTGCTTTATATTTTAGTTCATATGGTGACTCATTACTCAGCCAACCAACTGCTTCCTGCATGCCTGATGTATTTGTCTGCATTACGTGGAATAAAACATTTCTTTATAGTATTCCGAATGCTCACTTTGAAGAAACCATGCTAAAGAAAACAGAATTAATGTAGTTTTACAGAAGAAGGAGACATGACAATGTAAAAAAAGAGAGATGACATAATAAAACTGGTCTATTTTAAAAATCTCATAGAAGTATTCTCGCAACTACCTGCAAATATCTAAATGCAATTCAGTTCTTTATTAATAGAAGTCTACAGTTATTTGGAGCATCAGAAGCTTTTGCTCTTAGATGAACAACTTGACCAAGATCTGTGATCCCCACAGCAGGAAGTCTTCCCTCTTTATTATTATAGTTTTATACTTGACTGCATGAAGTATCTTGTGCTTCCAGAACTGATGATCCTCCACAATATTCTTGTCTCTTCGGCCAAGCCTCATTAAAACATCCAGTCTATGCAGGCCTCCATGCATTGTTATGGAAGCCTGCTTACTGCTTCCAGCTCAATATGTAAGTCTCCCTGTATTTCTGTCTTCATTATTATAATGATTGGTACTTACTTTTATATATATGCTTCCCTAAACATTGCTCTGTGCCTACCATGTACTGTGTTTGTACCAATAAATAAGACATTGAGTAGTTCACAATTTAGGGCAGTCAATCTTGACTATAGTTCAGCATTGGACTCACCTGGGTGGTTTAAAAAATACAGATTCTAATCCCTCACAACATCTGAGTGGGGAATTATATCAGTAACTTATAATTTTTCTCCATGAAATTCTGTTGTATATCTGCAGTTGAGTACCCTTGGTAGTGGAAGAGATGGCCTTGACAACAAATAATCATAAAGAAATAACAACAAGTAGCATTGTGGGGACAGCATATAGTTCGATTATAGATGGGAGAGTGCCTAGCTCTGTGTGGGTGAGTCACCAGGCTGAGGAAATGGCAGTTAGTTTAAAGGATGATTTGGATTAGATGCACAAAACAGGTAGGGAAGGTCAATGTATGCAGAAACCATAGAGGCACAGGATAACCATCATAACAATTTTCAAGTACACAGAGACGTTTCAATAGTAGCATAATTAGTATGTATATGACCTTCACCTATATTTAACAGTTGTTAACATCCTAAAATAGGATTTGAAAAACCAAAACAAACAGAAAAACCAAAACCAAACCAATGACAGCAGCAAGAACAAACTTTTAGCTGCTTCTTAATAAAAATGTCTGGGAACTCAGGAGTTTGATGTGTCAGTTATATCTTTTCTGATTTATAAGTAATATATACCTACTGAAAAAAAGTAATGTTCTCCTAGCTAAAATAATCTTAATGCATTTTAGGAAAGAATAGCCTCCTTGATCTGTACAGTTCCTTCTATACTAAGTCTGTGATTCTGGTGTGTTTGTGTATTTGTGTGTGTATGTGTTTTGCTAACAAAATAGAAAAAACATGATTTGCTCTACATAAATGTGTCTGTTTTTAAGATAATATTTTACGAAATCCTCTCTTTTTCACTAAAATCCCAACTTGTGAGAATGTCTTACCATATTTCTTTAGGAAGTTGTTTGATATATTATAGTTTTGAGCTGCTCCTTTGTTCTCAATGAAATCCTATGATAATATTGAGGAAGGAAGAAGAGGACTGTCAATAAAGGTATTTGAAACCCAATATACAGTAGTACATTTTCCATTAGAAGCTTGGAAATTCATGGCTCTGGCAAGGAAAGTGTAAGAGTTAATGTGTTAATGTCCAAGATAACATTTTTTTTTTCTTTTTGTGGTTCCAACTGTGAATGTCAAAGGTAGACAGCATATCAGTTTTTACATCACTTTTTGGAACCAGATATTGCACATATTCTGTAGCATGCTGGAAATTGGCCAAATCCAATCGTGTGTTTTGTATTGACTTGTCTATGATTTTAATTATGCAATATCCATTTTTAGAGCATTGGTAATCTTATGAAGTAGTTTGGACTAAAAAGCTTTTCAGTTACCTTTCAAAGACATATGCATTATAACTTTCTGTAACATCCTTTAGAAATTGTGCTAAGATATCATCTCTGTTCATAAATAAAATAATTTAAAATTCTTTAAAATTTAGGCTTGTGGGCCGACCCCGTGGCTCACTCGGGAGAGTGCGGCACTGGGAGTGCGGAGGCTGCGGGTTTGGGTCCTATATAGGGATGGCTGGTGTGCTCACTGGCTGAGTGCGGTGTGGGCGACACCAAGCCAAGGGTTGCGATCCCCTTACTGGTCACAAAAAAAAAAAAAAAAAAAAAAAAAAAAATTTAGGCTTGTTCATGGATTTTCACTATATAATCCAAGAATACATTTCTTAAACAACACACAATACACATAAAAAGTAGATTTATTTGTATTAAGATAATCATTAATTCAGGAAATATAAAGTTTGTTGGAACCACGGGGGTGGAATTTAGAGTTTTTCTCAGTGTTAAGCATTGTTTTATTAGTCATCACATTGAATTGAAGTTATTTGAATCTCCTTCTGGTGGCTTATTTTTGCTCAAGATAGTGCTTTATGAATACAAGTATATAAGACTTCTACTATAGTGCACATTATTAGGGTTGAATGTTTATGGTTGTTAGACTGGAACTACCAAATGAAATTTCTCTCAGGTGTTCATACAATCAGGGATGATTTTCAGGATACATATACTATTTTGAAGCATGTGTTAAATCATCTCTGAAGTGGCTCTTTTTTGGAACAGGACTGGCTGACTACTTCTACATTATACTTATGGTGACTCACTGAACATAAAGGTTAAAGCATGATCTAGAAAGAAAAAACAAATAGTTGGTCATCATAGGCACTTAGATTGCTGGTAAGCAAAAACTATTCAAAAACACTATCACCTGAAGGAGGAACTTGTTCCAGATTTTCAGTCCTGTATTATATAGATTTTGAGATATTTTAATAATAAATACATTCTTTTGTATGTTAACAGAAATATTTATATGAAAATGTGGCACCTAGAATTATTATTGTTATTTTTTTTCTTCAAAATTACCACTAAGAATTTTGGCTTGAAGTGGAGAATTTTTATATTTTGACTGCCAAATATCAATTTCTATTTCTTATCAGTAAGCTGATTTTCTTTTGAAAAATGATCTCTTTCCCATGGTGTGTGGTCTTGAAGGAGGAGTAAATTACATGGTACTGCTTTTTGACTTAGAAAAACTGAAGGAATCCCCACATCTCAATGCCCAGGTACTATCAATGAGTACATGTAAAACCTGGATTTAGCCAAATAGATTCTTTTTCTAGGATTATAAATCTTGAGTGCAATGAAATAAGATGGAAGAAATAGCCGTTGTTCATTTGTTCCAGCAATTTTTCCCTTTCAGAAAAGCAGCCTAGGTTCTTGCTCTGATGCTAATCCTGGTTTTCCATAATCCCATCCAAATAAATTTCTTCAAATAAATTTCTTTTTATTTGAGTTAGCTAGAATGGGCTTCTATTGTTCACAAACTAATAACTCTAATATAAGATACACCAAAGTTCAGTATCATTGTTAAATAATGCCAGCAACTTGAACAAGGAAATTAATATAGCGTTTGAGCTTCTAGTCCAGACCTTTGTTGGTGTCTGGAGGCTATCAATTAGCTGCCATCCTTTTTTGAATAGTTTTTAAACTTTGAAAAGTCCTTTGCTCTTGACCTTCAGAAGTGAACAATTCTAATAAAATATTAAAAGATATGGACCTGATTTATGTTAGTGGAATGAAAATGAAAGGAAAAGTTTTTTTTTTTTTTTAGCTTGACAATATCGATGTCTGCTTTTCTCTAATTTTAATGCAGAAACTGTCAGTATACATTAGAGACAACTCAGTAAATCTTTACAGAGCAGAGACACTGAAAAATAATCTCCTGATTATCCATTTCTCTCCTGAGACCAGGACTACACTACACATGATATACAATATGTCTCAACCAAAATGGAAAATGTAGCTAATTACCATTTTAGTCAAACACATCAGAGATTTAAAAAAATTGCAGGCGAATATAGTCTAATTATCCAGGGAGAGAAACTTCCACTTGTGAATTATACATTTTATATACCTTCTACCTTTCTTTGCTGCTCGTTTCTCTGTCCTTCTCTGTGTGTGTGTTTATGTGGGTATGTATAAAATAGCCTATTTCAACCTTCGTGTTCCTTATTTGCAACAAAAAAAGAGAATGCATGAGAAGGATTTATAGCCCACAGTACTCTTGTAAAGGGTAGATAGAAAGAAGTTGCTTCTATTGAAATCATGGCCATTTCACTCAATTTCTCTGAAATAAATTCTTACATAACAAGCCAAAGTGCTTCTTTAATATTCATATTCCAGTGATTTTCACTGTGATGGGAGAGTGATCCTGGTTGCTGGGCATTAATCCTGGTTACAGTGTGGCTGCTTACTCTCTGTATATATGATCTTGAAAACAGTCACTTAACCTTTTTCAGAACTTGCTCTTTATGCTATGTAATGAAGTGCTTGTATTAAGCGAACTCTAAGGACTTTTCCTCTCTAAAATGAGAGCAGTAGATATTGTTATAAGTGATTGTCAACATATTCATTCCTAGGATCAGTCTCTTTAGCAGAGTGAAATCAAATTCTGGTAAATCATCCACTTTTCTATGGGAAAACCCAACAATAAAGGTCGTGTGCAATTTTCTGTGTTTCTTTGTATTAGTTTTAGACTCTGATAGGGAGTCTCTTCGTGAAGTGCAGTCTTTACTTAAAACATCACATGAAGGGAATGACTCATCTAGTTTTAAAATTAGATTTTACCAGCCAAAACATGGTATTTGAATCACATCCTCTGAGTTTTAGCTTTGAATTGAAGGCTTAGTGCCTGCTCTTGCTTTTGAGTGGTTTACTAGTTTGGATACAAAGTCTTTATGCTCTGTCTACATGAGGAAAGTACTTTACAACATAAATCACAACATGGTATATTTTCTGATTCTATAAAGTCTTTTACAAAATGTTTATCTTAGAATAAGTTTCACTTGACAATCATTTATTGGATGTTAGGCATGATAGTGGAAGATGAGGGCACAAAATAATGTAATTGTTGTATCATGCAGTAGTTAGCTCCAACGGTCTACTTACTGAATATAACTTTTCTAACCTTCAACTCCTTTTCTTCACTATATTCAGGCATTAAACTCAAAACAGCTTCTGGTTCTTTGATTTTTCAATTTTCCATTACTCTAGGCTGGCATCATTTTCTTCTGCATCTAATCTCGAAAGCATAAAACCTCATTTTAATTCCTCTTTCTCCAATGTCCTCAACAATTTTGTCTCCATGTCTTTCTCTATGTCTGCACTTTAAGGCCCAGTTGTCAACCGGCATTACCTGTTTACTACATCCAGCCTGTTGAGCACTGCTAAAGGAAATCACATAACTATGGGAGGATTGGAGAGAGCAGATTTATAGTTTATAGCTTCAGTTGGGCACTTAAATCTTCCTGGAAATATTTTAAGCTTTTAATCAAAGTTTCTCTTCCATGCATTATTATTCTAGGCTCCCACAATTCTTCTCAAATTCCTTAACTTACCCCTATCATTTGACCCTTAGAAGTTCACTGTGCCTTGGAATTCATCAACAGGCTAGACTAGGAGGATTCTCCTAGTTTCTTAACTTTCATGTGCAACGTATCTGTATCTGCTGTAGCTTTTTCCCCTCCCTAGTCAGAAAAAGCAGTCATTCCTTACATTAAAAAAAAAAAAAATCCCTTTTACTTTGCTTGGGTCCTGTCATCCCTTCTGCCTCAGGAACTTCTATCCATCTAGTATCATGACTGACTCTTATAACTTCAACATTTCTTTTTATACTGACTCCTGTCAACAAATTTCTATTCCTCCATCCTGAAACAATTAAACCCAGAACTCACTTCAATCTTGTCTGTCCTTCCAAGCATCATACCATGTTATTGGATTCGCTATCATCAAAGCTTCTTGAAAGAATATCTGCACCTCTTATTCATCTGGAAATCTATGGAGATACTTTTGCCAAAATTGCCCAAGACTTATAACTGCAAAATTTCATGGATACTTTATTGTTCTTATAAAATTAATTTCTGAGTGACATTTGATAGTACAGTTGCCCATTTCATTTTCTTCCCATTAAAATACTTTCACTTCTTGGCATCTTTGTTTTTTCTTCTACTTTTCTGAACTGTCTTCTTAGCCTCCTTTTTAGACCTATATCCTCCACCATGTTTCCGTGTTTTTCATAGTTTCATCTTAAGCCCTATTATCTTAAAATATATTGGGTAAAAAGGTGTGTACTCTGACAGATTTTCTGTCACCTCAACATTACTGTCAATTGTTTCTATGGTCTTCTCTGCATTAGAAGAAAAAGTTGGGAACCATGTTTCTGAGAAAGCCCGTGGCTGAAACAAGCAAATATGAACTGATGACTCCGCAATCCAAATCTCAAATTGCCTCCTGCACATAATCGTTTACCTCCAACAGTTCTAATATAACTCTTGTTGGCTTCCCAGTGGCACCTGAAATTCAACTTGAATTTCTGAATTCATAATTTCTATGCCCTAAATCAAACATTGTATTTTTTTTTCTCAGTATATGGCACTTTTGTCTTCCTTGGTTTTACAAGAGAAAAATTAGAAGCCATCCTAGATTATTCCAGCCCTCCTTATTCTTACTGTTCTCTAAATCCCATCAATTCATAAATGCTTCATCAATGAATGTTGTTCTTTCTATAGTCAGAGATTTGCTCTTAGCTCTGTTGATCATAATCCTCAATTGTGTTATTTTAATAGTCTTATAACTGATGTTTCTGTTTCCCATTCAACTTCTTTTAATTTTTTCTATGTTTAATATTTTAAAGATTTGACTTGTATAAAATTTTCTAATTGTTCTTTATTATCTCCAAGACAGAACTTAAATTATCTTGGGTATAAAAAAGTCCATACATTGGTCTTATTTCATTTTATTTCATCTTGTCATTCCCTACATGCAGCTTCTGTTCAGATCACACCTTAACGCATATTATTTGAGTTATTCATGGCTTTTAACATAATTTCCTATCTCCCTTTAATGACAACCCTCTCCTCTTTGCTTTAAGAATCACTATAAATATAATTTTTCAAAAGCATTTTGATGACTCTCAGGAGTTCACCCCCAATCACAATGAGAAATTGTTGAATTCTTTTGTGCCCTAATAACAGCTTGTTCTTATCTTTGGACATACAATTAATTATGCAATATCAGATGCATATTGTTGGGTAAGTTTCTGTCTAGTAATGAGAATGTGAGATCTTTGAGGACAAGGACTGTATCTTTTTTCTGAGTGCCTAGAATCTTGCATAGTGCCTGCTGGATATAGATTATAAAAAATAAAAATAATTAAATGAATTAATTCTAGTGCTTAGCAAAGTCCAATGAGAATATAGATTTATCAAAATACTTAAAAAGTTTATGAGTGGGATATTAAAGGTGAGTGGAATCAGTCTGTTCATGGATATGGAGCTCTTATTTTTGACTACTCTCTATCATAAACTTAAAAATTACCCAAATTTTCTCTAATCTCATCTTAGTAAGTACCCATATCAAAGTGATTTGAATAAATTTTTGATAATTAATGAGTTCAATGAGAAAACTGCAACATGCAATGTTAGGATAGCATAATTTTTGTCTGGACAGACAGACAAGTTTCTCAAAGATGACCTTTCTTTTCTAAGAAGGTAGGAAGATATTTAGACTTAGTTTTTTCATCCCAGAGTGGCTCATTCAAGTTATCTCTTGAATCTACTTTCTGCTAATGATCACAAGTCATAAAAGCTGTTCCATAAATCTCCTCTGGTCTCCAATATTGACTTTCCTGTCCACTAACTTTATTCTGTCTCTTGATTGATCTGATTTGCCTTTTGGATTCATTATAGTTTTCTAGCTGCAAACTTGGACAATAAATATCATGCTTTTAAATCTCAGTTATGTAGCCTCAGGCTTCTTTTTGGAATAACCCTTCCTTAGTTAATCCAGGCCAGTGTTTCCCAACTATAGCTGTACACTACAAATATCTGGAGAAATTAAAAAATAGAGATTAGCAGATTCTAGACTAGACCAATTAGCGAAATTAACTGAAGGTAGGGTTCAAACATGGGCATTTTTTAAAAGCCAGAGATGAGTATTATTGACAAAGGCCCTCTGGCCCAACACAGTGACACTTTTGTGTTCTAAAAGCAGAATAAAAGCCACCATTCTCTGTTCTTTGGAATAGAGAGTGTAGAAGAGTCTGTAATTCAGTGTAAAGGTGTGGGTTCTGATTGAGCCGATGTTCCAGTAAAGGAATTCACAAGTAAGGTAGAGGAAAATAGGTGTTAGAATGGTACAACAAATAATTCACAAAAATTACAGGATCATTGATTCAATTTAAGTGTGTCCCAAGACCAACCAGATTTCTAAAATCTCACCTAAAACCCTTCCTTTGGAATCAATGTTTTCTAACAATAAATAACCCCCTTTTTTTTGTTCTCCTTATTACATTACGTAGTAGACACTTCTAGGATTTTTAGTTCCTAGATGTTTGTTTAAATTTTTCTTTTTAATTCAAATTTCAAGTTTCATCTAATTCAACTTTAATCTATTATTATTTCATTTTTTGATACTGCACTGTTTAAAAGAGATTAGGAACACATACTAAATAGTTTCCATTGGTGGCATCAGTACAATAAATAATTTGTTTCCAACATTTTTTGTTTCTGGGGAGCTCTGAAAATTGAAAAGCTAAATCTTTGAACACATTGTTTTTATTTAGAGGACAAAAATGAAATAGGTTTACTTTGAAATTAGAAATTGCTAATCCTGTTTCCTAAAGTTGTTAACAGTGAGTCACTGTTTACAATTGGATTATCCACTGAACCAAGGGCTGCATAGCATGTGTGATGGAAATTGAAAAAGCCTTTATGACTAGCTGCCATTGATTTTATGTTTCTGCAGAATGGTAAATGTGCCATCTCTTTAACACTACACTCTATAGCTCTATTAAAGTGCACTTTCAAGATTAGAAGCACATGAAAGTAAATCATTTAGTGTGGAGAACACTAAAAATGCAATTATTAATGAGACTGACAACTTTTAGCTGCCTCAATAATTATCATTTATTTTTCAAACTTAGCATTTTGTAAAAATGTGCAGGTGTTATCAAAGTCATCACATTGTGCTGGGAGATAATTGCTCTTTTTGTGTCATTTCTGTCACTGGGAAATATACGAAGCCTGAAATGATCTAGTCCTCATGTTAGGGTGAAGGTGTTGTCTTCAGTCCTCTTACACAACAGTGTGTTAGTCGGGATTCTCCAGATACACAGAATCAATAGGATGCATTTATATATATATAGAAAAAGATATATTATAAGGAATTGGCTCACACAATTATGGAGGCTGGAAAATCCCATGATCTGCAGGATGAATCAGCAAGCTGGAGATCCAGGACAGCTGATGGTTTAGTTCCAGTCTGAGTCTGAAGGCCTGAGAAACAGGAGAGCTGATGGTGGGTGGAGTTTCAGTCCAAAGGCCAGCAGGCTGTAACCCAGGAAGAGCCAATGATTCAGTTCAAGTCTCAAGGAACCTAATAAATCTGATGTCACAGTTCTAATTGCCAAAAGGAAGGAAGCATTCTCTGTTACTTGGGTGAAGGTCCGCCTTATTGTTCTTTGTAGGCCTTCATTTGATTGGATGAGGCCCATAAGGGCAGTCTACTTTACTCAGTCTACCAATTCAAATGTTATTCCCATCCAGAATAATGTTTGAATAAATATCTGGGCACCCTGTGGACCAGTCAAACTGATACACAAAATTAACCATCACATAGACCAAGTACACATACTCCTGCTACGTACAACTGAATACCTTATTAATTGGGATTTAAAAAACATAGTTTGAAGTGTCTGAACTCATTTCCACATTTAAATTATAAATATAAATATTCTAGCAAGACTCTTTGGTCTTACATGGTAGAAGACAAAATTTCTTCTTTGGTAGAAGTATGAACACTCAAGTGCTGATGTGGCCCCTGTGCCAGCCACTTTCATAGAAGTCAGGAGGTCCATAGTCATGAATTTGGATCTAGCAAATTCCAACTAAGCAAGTGCTATGAAGACTGTTGTCATGTTTGTTCTTTCTTGGCTCAGTGAAGCACAACCACCTCATACTTTTTGCCTTATCTGAATACCATTTGTACTTGAAGTCTCTCTCTCTCCACACGAACACACATATACATACATATACACTGAAATTCTTATTTTAGTTTTATTTAAACATTGTCAATAATAGAATATTAATGTAATATATGGAGTTTGTATACTAGCTTTATTTTTCCAACTGACATTAAAATAATTACATAATTAATAAAATTAAAAAATATATTCATATGTATACCATGGAAAATAAGCCAGTCGCTACCCATGATTTAAGAAAAATTAAAGTTTGTGTAAATTATTTTTAAAGAACCATAATACCAGTTATAACTTGAAAAGTTTAAAGTAACAATTTCTTAAAATAAATGTTTAATGTTAGAAATGTCTCTAAAGTAGGCTGTATATGGGGTTTTGCAAACTAGAGGCTACACTGTAAGAAAAATGGTGGTAAATTTGTATATTAACATTGCTATACAGATTTTTTAGGCACAAATGTATGAACTTTTAAGTATTCATAAATTTGACACAGTATATGATATTAATATATTATGAGTTAGAAAGCATACACCGAAATTAATATTTTTAATGGATGGCATATAAACATGAATAGAAATGGATACTGAAATTTTCTTTTCACAATTGAGTTGGTAGCCTTGAACAATGCCTAGTGCTTACAGGCCATTGGGTAAAATTTGTGAATCAACCTTAGAATTTGGCTACTTACATGAATCAATCATTTATATTTTTAAAAGACCCATTATGTTTTACCTTGATCTCTGAGATGAGTTTGTTTTATAACCTCCCCTTCACAATGTCAAATTATTTGAATACTTCTATTTTGGTTCTGGGGTAGCAATGGCAGAAATGAACAACAGATCACGGATCAAGAGAACAACTGCTGAAGGAACATAGGAGTCCATTTAGGTACACTAAGTAGTGTTATTTGGGAATGTTAAACATAGATTTATTTTTCTAGGAAAGTTAGAGTTAAAAAAAAAAAGTAGATAGCTGAACTGGTAGAGATACTTTGCTGACTGCCAACTCAGTATTATGTTGCTTCACTGTTATTTACTATGAACTTAAGAGTAAACAGGGGTCTCTTAGTTTTTGCTTATGAAGAACAAGAGAAAACCTTCTGTTTTAAGTAGCGTGTGGCTTATAGAAGCATCTTATTAAAATGACATCCTCCCTGTGGGCATTTGTATTAAGAACCAGTTCACCCAACCAAAAATCAATTACTTCTGCCTATGGCAATGAAACTCTTGAGTTAAAGATAATTCTCAGAGGTAGTTAACATTCCATTGAAGGTTATTGCTTCCATACAAAGAGAAGTCACCCAATTTAATCAATTCTCTGAGTCTTAAACCTCAGATAGTAAACAATTTAGTTTATAAACAGTGCAATTATTTATAACAAGAGACTGTATTTTAATAGATAATTCATGGAGTAATCAATGGTTAGCAAGAGGGTTCTGGTTGTTTAATATATACTTGAACTTTCATTCACAAGTAAACACAAAATGATTTTGAATATTAACTTATTAGCTCTAGACTTGCCCCCCTCTCATATTCTGCACATTGTAGTCAGAGCTTTCTTTCTAAAGGAGAAATAAGTAACATTCCTGCTTAAAATGTTCACCTGTTCTTTTATGCTCTTTGGTAGAATCCAAATGCCTTTATGGGCTTAGAAGGCCCTTCTTTATCTTACTCCTATTTAGCCTCATCTTTTTTCTTGGTACCTTCTTGATCGATTTCCTCTCCCTTCGTTCCTCTTGAATTTTACCCTCTGGTCATTCTAAATTTCTTTTTATTTCCTCAAATATAATAGTCTTTTACTTTGGGGTGTTTATATAGGCTGTTGCCTCTGTTAGGGACTTTTTCCTCCTGCTTTCTGCCTAGCTTATTTCATTTCATTTTTTTAGGTTTCAACATAGATACCAATATCACCGGACATGTTTCCCTCTCTTGCCAAGACAAGATTAGTATTCTTTCTGTATAGTCGCATATGCTTTGTTGTATACCTATCACAGGTCTCTCCATGCTGAACCTGCTGGTTTATTTAATACTATGTATAACTCTTACACTGTCGTATTCCTAGAGGCTGGGTGTTAAGCAAGTACTAGTTGCTCAGAAAATGTTTATTGAATAATTAAGTAATTAAATTCTTAGTTAATGTAAAAATGTTTCTCAAGTTTTTAGCTAATACAGAGGTGATTCTCAATATACCCCAGAAATTCTATTCACTTCCATCAGAAGCAATGACTTACTTTGTAATGGTTTTAATGGCAAATTGAAGGCAGGGTGACATTTCCATTAGTATGTGGTGTGTGTACATGGGGTGTATTTAGTTTGAGAAGTTCCCAGGTGACTGATATGCTCCCCTGCTGCAATATGGCTTTTGGACTAGATTTAGTAATAGAAGAGCAGCCATTTGAATTCTTCCTAAATCAGCTGCATGTTTTAATAAAAATTGAAAACCTACGTACCAAAAACATGTGGAGGAAAAAAAAAAAAGACATTATCATTCAGATGTTACAAAAAAAGAAGCAAATGGCTAAGCAATTACCGGTACCTCAATTTTTCCAACCTGGTCTTAATAGTATCATTTATCACCTGGCAATTCTTTTCCTTTCCATTAGTGTGAAATCTAGGATACCAGCGTTAATGGTTCCTCCAAGAATATGACTTAGCTGTACTAGTCTCCTGCTAAGGTTCCTGTTTAATGGGACCATGGAGGTGTTTGTTAGCTCCCAGGGTTCATCCCAAATAGCCTGAATTTTAAATTATAGATAGAAGTCTTATCTGCAGGCAGCTACTGTATCTTTTTCCAGCTACTGTCCATGAAAAGATGTGGCCAATGTAATCAGATCAGAAGATGAAATAAGTTATGAATGTTAGAAAGTAAGATATTTAAAAATAAAAAATAAATAGTGGCTTTTGTAATCATCAGCTTGTAGAGAAAAATAGGAGTGAGTTCCAAAATTCTCTTGTATCAGTAAGAAATTAGCAGCAGCAATCTCAATACTAGATGGCACTTACTGAAGTATTTCAGGAGGCTTATGGGAAAATGATTCTAACAAACTGTTTTAAAAATATTGTACCTTATATTTTAGAGAAAAAATGGCATTATACAGCAGAACTTACTACCTGAGGAAAAATTATTGAGGAAAAACGATGTCAATTAATGGTATGGAGATAGGAGACTATCTTTTTCAATAACAAATTTGACTCATATCACACAGCATAAATTGGTTGATGATTTAAATGTAAAAATTATTTTATGGTGCTAGAGAAAAATATAGGTAAATTGTATAACTTTAATAATTAGTAAACCATTTTAAAACAACATGGAAAGCCAAAATCATAATAAACTTCTGTAACAGAAAAGATATATTATGAAAAATGATATGCAATTTATATCATTTGTGATAAAGCCCGAAAGTTTGGTAAGGCTATCATAGCCATATTATCAGAGGAACAGGGAGAAATCAACTCTCATATGCAGCTTGTCTGTATGCATTAATACCCTTAAAAACACTTAATTCTTTTGGTGTTATAACTATTCATCCAGAACTTAATCTAAGGAGACAAATAAATTGATACTAAAGATGTATGTGCAAAGATATTATTGTAACTTCAGTTAAGTTTCATGGAAGCAGAGAATTCATCTGTTATACTCAGTTTTATGGAAAGTATCTAGAACAGTGTCACCCAAGTGGTAGGGAGTTGGCTTCTTGCTCTTCATGTACCCTTTGTTCCAGGCAAAATGAGCCCCTAACCAATATACGAAGATAACCTCATCTTATTATGTCTCACTCATATGTGAATGCAAAAAAGAAAAGTCATTCTCATAGAAGTAGAGAGTAGAATAATGGTTACCAGGGGCCAGGAGGAGAGGGGGTAAACTAATGGGTGCAAAACTATGCTACCTGCCCTAAGTGATTCATCGTGTAGTGTATGCTTGGATTGAAACAACACACTGTACCCCACAAAAATAAATATAAATAAAATTGAAAAAATGTCTATTTTAATATGACTTAAAACATTCTATTTTTCTAAAAGGCCTTACCTTTTATCCTTGTTGAAATCTTTTCATTTGTTCATGATGTGTCTCAATAACGCTTTCAGTTTTTGAACGCACAATTTTTAATTAAATTTTTTTTCCATTCCACCATTTATTTTGTAACTCTCTTACTGCATTTAACTCTTTATATTTACTAAGTTTTTGTTTTTCTGAACATGTAATTTCCACTCATACAGTAAGTTTATTGATCATGCGGCTGAGTGTCTTTGTCATTTTACACCATATAATGCATAGCAAAACACCTCGAATAGAGCAGAAGTGTTTTTTGAATTAGTGAGCTGAGAAGATGTTTTCAGAAAAGGCAAAATTCCAGCCTTACATAGAAGCATAAAAGGAAGGAAAGTTTACAAAGTAGCTTAAAACTTTAAGGAGAAATTTAAAAATATTTTTCAAGTTAAGTTTCTATTTGACCCGCCAAAGAGAGTTTATGTGTATATTTTAAAATTTAACTAACTCAAGTATAGAACATTGGATTTCAGAACTTTTTAAATCCATGTTTTATTCATTCTAGGTCATTGTTTTGTTTCATTTTACAGTAATTAATATATGTCAGTGATCTTATCAGATCACACATGCAGGAGTTATGGCAAACATAATTTTGAAACTCGCCTGAGGAAGAGATTCAGAAGATATGTGCCCACAGAAGTTTTTGTGATTTTCTCTAACTTACAAATGTCTGAAATCTTTCTGAGCTGATCCATTTGAGAATTTAAGACCAGAAAGTTTAGATAAGCATCTTAAGAATTATGACTGTGTTTTCTCAAATGTGGCAGGTGTGCAGTACTTTATTTTGGCTTGCTTACAGAATCTTAATCCGGGCAGGAAGTATGCCACTTTATCCGTCTCAGTCATTAGTTCTACCGACACCACTAAGTTGGGAGATCCAAATGCAATCACGGCCAGCACACACCTGTCTAATACTTAACAGATCTTGTCATGGTGGTCATTTAAACATAGGGTGGTCCTAAACGTGTTTCTATTTCCTGAGCAAATTATTGTCAGGTTGGCAGATCTCCCCACTGAGACACTTATCTGACGTTGCTTCTGGGCCATTCTGTCCTTCCACTCCTCCATTAGCAAATAGTCATTCAGCTGTTAGCTCCTGTTGTCTCAGCTGAACCCTCAAAGCATTCTGAATGTACAGTATCCAGATGCTCAGGCTTTTGGTTTTATTTTTCCAGGAATGGCCAAGTAGATATATGTTAGACTTGGATTGATGAAGGAGCAAAATAAAACAGCCTGTTCCACAGTTGAAAGCAGGGAAGTCCTACAATGAGTTGCTACAACTCTGAACTGGGGAGAAAAATGTTGATATATTTTGAAAACTTTCTTGCTCCAGTCTCATTACAGTGCTTAAGGGCTGCCCCAGCTGTCCTCAGATATGACCTGGAGTGTAAACTACAGTCCAGGGAAAGGCCTGAGCGAGTTGTCCCGTAGAGATCAGGCCTTTTGTCTTTACTATCAATAGCATCAACAATAATCACGACGACCACCACAAAAACAGATATTTTCTACCTTTTACTTAAACCCCAAAATGCGTGTCTAGTCAATTTGCAAATTTGCTTAGAGAATACTGCTAAAATGCTCTTAGCCCATTTTTTGATGTTACTCATGTTATTATGCTGTAATGTTAGAGATATGATCACAGATACTTAAAAAAATAGAGTTGAATTGTATTGCAATTTGCCTTTTTGGCCTTGTTTTCAAAGCTCAAGCATTTTAGCAGTTTAGGAAAAGGTTTCAAGGTTTTATTTATTTATTTATTTTTAGATTAAGACAATGCCTATAGCATTCATCATTTAAGAAAATGATGTTTTTCTCTTTCAGATCCCAATTTCCACTTATTATCAGAGAGCTGCATTCTAAATCAAAGATTGTGGAGAAGAGATGTGCAACCTGAATAAAACATTTCCAGAAGAGCCTGAATAATGGTCCTGAATAAAGGGGCCTGAAATGTTCTTGAATTGTAATTGGAATAAAATTCAAGTGTGTGTACTCAGGAGCACATGTACTAAGAGGCTGGTTATTATTATTCTTAGTGCTATTTACCATTTATGGGGCCCCAATAGTATTATTAGTTCTGAATTGAACACAAGTGGTCTGAGAAGTGATCTCACACCTAAATTACCCATGCAGAGATTCACCTGTAATCATTCTCTGTGCATACAGAGGCACCGTTGACAAACAATCCTGGAGTAAGGGGACCGTTAACACAGCAGTATAATCTAATGCACAGCAAAAGAAAAGAATTAGTTCAGAGAAAGATGGCTTTTGAAAATACCATTGGATATTCTTTTTATCTTATCTGATTTTTCTGTGGCTGGGCCTTCAGCAGTTAGTGAACGCATTTTTTGGACTCAAACCAGGTTACTGAGAAATTGGAGAAGGAAGTAAAGATAACTTAAGGAAGGCTATGGATTAGATTCAGTCTCTGACCTTAGGAAGTTTATGTCCCACAGATAAGTAATAGTTAGTTTTCTTTTTTGTCTCATATCAACAATATAGAATAAACAGTGATGATTACTTTTGAGAGACTGTCTCTGATAGTTAATTCTGAAAAATCATAATAGAAAAATTTCTGAAGTAATGAATATTATAGTACACACGAATTTATAAGTAAGAAGAGCACACACCAAGGTAATTAAACGTAACACAGAATTGAAAGAGGGAGTTGTGTGAGTTGTAGTAGAATCTGTACAAAGAAATATATACTTCTTTGTGTAAATCTCTGTGCCAGTTACTTTATATTCACAAAGGTAAAAAATGATCCCACCACCTAGGAAGAAACTAAACATCCACCAATAATATTAATACAGGGGACACTGAATTCAAAGCTAAGAAGTATTGATTTGTTCTCTAGGCATTGGCGAGCTGTTGAAAATTTTTGAGCAGGTGAGTGACATGTCCAGAATTGCATTTTATGAAGATTAACCTGATGGCATTTTCAGGATTGATTAGTGCGAAGCCTGTATTGTGACAGAACAGATTGTGGTAATGCAAGTCTAAAATATGGTGGTGGCAATGAGAATAGAAAGGAAGAAATTGATTTGAGAGATCCATGACAGTGGAACTACGGGACTTGATTATTAAATATGGGACCTGAAAGTAAGGAGATGTTAGAGATGACTCCAGACGCTTTGAGCCTGGATGAGGAATCAAGTGTGGAAGAGAAAGAATGTCCTGACTGTCAGTGGTTTATTATTATCTCCTGGATGCTGTGAATCATATAATCGATTGCATTCTAAAAATCTTGAGTCCAAATCCATGTTCCACAACTACTAAGCACACTGTGTCATCCTGGCATCTCTTTTTTGCACAGTAATCCATTGCTAACCACAGGTACTACATTACTGAATAATACTGTGTGTGCCAAAACTATAGCTGACAAGAACAAGAGACTACAAAAACATCACATTTAATGTATTGAAAAATTAAACCTCAGTAAATACAAATCTAGTAAAATTTTACTTCCAAAATAACTAGATTGATCTAAATTAAATATTTGCTTTAAATTTATCCATCCCATTGAAACCAAAGCATTAGTTAAATGCACTCACACTAATACATAGGTAACTTTTCTGTGCAGTCACTTTTGGTTACTCAGTTGACATTGCACAAGTGGTGTAATCTGCTGAGGCAGATTCTCCTAGAAGTTTTGTATTATGTAGAGAGCATTTCTTTTTTAAAGTTTTCAAACCACCCTTTACTGACTTGAAATTTAATATATCTTATGCTTGCATTCTCCTTTGCATTTTTAGCAAGTTCTTAGCCAAATGCTGTGTAGCTGCTTGGCATTTTCACAAGTTTCTAAGATTCTGAAGAACATGTATTTCTACTCTTCTATCCAAATATTGAGAGCATGGTGTTTAAATTAATACCTTATAGCTGCAGTATCCCCTAGACTTATTCAGGTGGTCCACAGAAATGGGGAAATAGTAATTTCAGTACTGTCTTTTGCTTAAGGGGACTGGAACTATTCTATGTAAAAATATATGGACCCAGTTTAAAAATTTTATGCAGATATATATAACTACTTTATAGAAAAATAAAAACATGATTGTCAAAGACACAGTTAAAGCATTTTTGTACTAACCTTATTCACAACTTTAAATGTTTTCCACTTTTATTTTTGTTTTGAATTTCTCTTTTTTATTTAAAGTTGTTTGTTTTAAATTTTTTAAAAAATCATTCTCCTGTATCATTTAGCTGAGATTATCAAACTGTGGAGATGTCATAGAGGCAAATAAACCCAGTGGATAAATGTCATTGTTTTCAAGGAAAGTATGAAAATAGTACTCCAAGTTTTTTGGAGAGGATCCAAAGCTTTGGTGTTAAAATAAATATTTGTTGTTAGTTCTATTGTTGTTTCTGAGTAAAGGCGGCATTTGCAGAAATGTAGTTAATAAAGCTCAAAATTTCAAAGGTGTGTCAGGTTTGGAGTAGACACATTTAGACTGCCTACAAATTTTGGAGCATTTTTTCACAAAGTGATGTAGAGCTTACTGGCCAAGACTTAGGGTGTTGAAATCAGACAAACCAAGTTTGACGTCTGATTCCATTATTAAGTAGCAGGGAGGCTCTGGTAATTTAGTTAATTTCCCTAAACTTCAGCTTCATTGTCTGTAAAACAGACTAATAATAATAATAATGTTTACTTCACAGGGTTGTTACAAAGATGAAATAAGGTTGTATCTAAAATACTTAGCAAGGGCCTGTCACTTGCTCATAGTGCATATATGGTCTCCTGTGTTAATTCATAGCATGATATAGTAATCATAACAGAAGATACCTACTTGATATTGTTAACTTTAAAACATCTTCCTAGGAAACCTCACAAGTTGTACAGTTAGTTTTCACTGCTTTGGAAACATTATACCCCTTCCTTTATTGCCATGTACTTTTCTGCATTATCATTGTGATTTAATCATTTGATTACCTTTGTTACTCCAAGGAAATTGTAGGCTTCCTGCACACTTTTTGGAGAAAGGATATGGATCTCTCAGTACACACTAAGTAGTTTGTGTAAAATCACAAGTGAACCTAAAATTAAAATAGTGTTAACTGTGAATTTTATTTGTATCTCAGTAGGAAACAGAAATACCACATGAACTTGATAAAGTTATTTATGTTGAGTTTTAGTCATATTTAAGTAATAAATAAATTTTAATAAGAATATAAAACTAGATTACACAAGTGACTATACCTCATGGTATATAGCATGGACAGAGCAGAACAGTTGGTAACTTTGGAAAGATAAAGGGAAGGGCTGGATCACTTATCAGATTAAATTCCCATTGTAAGTCAATTTTAAAAATGTAAACATTTTAAATAGATCATGGTCCAATTAAGCATTCATTTTCTAATTCGTTACATTTTTTTTATGGGCAAAGTGCTGATAATATCCAAATATTTTTCAATTTCCATGATGAACCTGATTTATTATTTTGAAATTAGATAAACATTTATTTGAAATGTTTTCTTTTAAGCTCCCAAATCAGGCATGGAGTAGAAATAATTTAGGCAAGACTAAACACAATAAAATTGGCTAAATGCAAGGTAGAATTTTAATCAAATTAGAAAACATGACCCATCAAACTAAGGCCCATATTTCTTAGATGAATATATGAATAGAGATGATTATATTAATAATTTAGAAATAATGTCCACCTCATTTTAGTCTGAGTTATCTTGGCAAATTGAATAATGTAGATTTAAATGTTTTCCACAAATGACATTGATAGTGACCCAAACCTCTGCTGTTTTCCGACTGGTGACTTTCCCTTCAATATGGCATTAATTTTGGAAGGTGGGATTAGAGACATTTAGGATTGCTACTTCCCTATTCTCTTTGTCAAAGATCATTGGAGAAGAAATAGTAAATGCTTGGCTCTTTAAGGTAAACATATTTTATATTTAAAAAATTTTGTATACATGAAAAGATTTGGCAGAGTCTTTCATTCATAGGTGAGTGTGAGATTATCTGAAGGACTATGTGTTTGTAAGACTTGTACTCTTGGAACGTGGTTTCTGAAAATGTGGTGAATGAACCACTGTTAGCAAATGAACTAATTTTAGGTGATAGATGAATAAATGCTTTTAAACTTTAACACCTGAGATTTTTAAAATTTAAATATAGGGCAGGAAAACACAGCTAATAAAACAAACCAGAGGTTTTACAAGATAACTGGAATTAGTCTAAAATAGGTAGTGCCTATGGCAAATACCTGTGTTATTTTCCATGATACATTAGTATGTCTTACAAGGATATGGCCAAAATTATGAAGATATCATAAAAATGGCTAAGCTTTAAGAAATACTGCCTTTAAACATTGTATATATGTGTTGAAATATAACTCTGTACTTCATTAAAATGCACAAATAAAAAATAAAGAAAGAAAAAGTGCAAGATTGCTTAGGTAGCTTCCGTAGTCTTAATTCTGTTTGTATGTCTTCCTTCATTGATGGATCCTGAGCATTTTGTTGCTTTCACCACCAATTACAACAGTAAGGGTATTAGAGCAATATCTTCCAGTGGAGAAAATATTTGCAATGTTGTATGTACTGTCTACTAATGCATTTCTTTTGCTTATTTTGTTTTAAAATGAGAATTGGTTTTAAATGGTAAATTGTGCAGGAAGTTAATCAGATTTAAGTAGGGATTTCTTATTCTGTGTAACAAAAGTTGAGTATCCAGAGTCCTTTGAGTTTTGGGCTGTTGCTGGTAGTACTCTGGCGAGTGGCTTCGTTTGGTTAGTCACTTGGGTTTACGGCTAGGCATAGTGGGGTGTCTAATCCCAGTCTGGGTCCTAGCTGTCGTGTGTTCAGGTTATTGTAAAGTTACTTTCGTGGTTTATTTTACCCTTAGCTATGGCTTTTTATAGTTTGGATAGGGTTTAACTTTATTTGTCATTTGTATTCTTAAACACGTTTTACGCCGGGTTTTATTTATTTGGATTAATCGTGTGACCGCGGTGGCTGGCACGAAATTTACCAATCCTAAATTAGCGTAACTTAGTCAAACTTTCGTTCATTGCTAAATTTTTATCACTGCTGTATCCCGTGGGGGTGTGGCTGGGCGAGGCTTTATGAGCTACCTGGTTGGTGTGCTTGATGCCCGCTCCTTTTAGTTGTTATTGATTTGAAGGGCGTTTTCACAGGGGTGCGGATGCTTGCATGTGTAATTTCGCTAATAATTAATAAAAAGGCTAGGACCAAACCTGTTTGTTTACAGAGTTGGGGGACTCATCTTGGTATTTTCAGGACCCTGCTCTGGTAATTTAAGCTACGTGAACTCTAGTAATTTTCGGCTTGGGGCTAAAATTCAAAATTTGGGTGCTATGTGAGTATTGGGAGAGGATTAAAAAACCCTTATAAGAGAAAGGTTGGGTTTCAGCCCATTAAGCCTGAATTTTGGTGGAATTTTGGACAAATTTTAAGTTGTTTTACTTGAGGGTTGGGCTGAGGTTTGTTTTTGGATGGATGATAGTTAAATTAGGGGATTAGTTTTAGGTTGGGGTTTAGTTACGATTACCTCCAGTTGATGGGCAGGGTGTTTCTCTTGTTTTGGGGGTTTGGCAAGAGAGTGTGAGCACCTGTGGCTTTCTGAGATTGGGGAAGGGGGGAGGGGGGTTTGGGGATTTAATCAAAACTAAGTTGTAGGGGGTGTGTACACGTGGGTGTGTACACGTGGGTTTATTTTATGTATTATGTCCTGCAAGCATGAATGAATTAACACCTTATGGTTGGTCTGCACGATCCAAGCACAGATTCAAGTCCAGCTACAGCCGATGCTGAACCCCGGCACTTCCCCCCCACCCCCCCTAAAAAGATACCAAATGCATGACAGCACAGTTATGTGTGATCATGGGCTGATTAGTCATTAGTCCATCGAGATGTCTTATTTAAGGGGAATGAGTGGGCGATCTTAATGGCATGGCCCTGAAGTAAGAACCAGATGCCAGGTATAGTTTCAGGTTAGAAACCCCCAGAGTTCATGGGCCCGGAGCGAGGAGAGGGGTACTTCCCGAGCGGGTTGCTGATTTCTCGAAGCTAGCTAATTAAGAAGCTGACGTTGGAGGTGATACGCATGTTGAATAGAAAGGATTTGACTTAATGCGCTACATTCGATTACGATATTATAGTTGTTGTGGATAGTCATGTTTAGACCGATTTCATGTACGGTACATCACTCTATGTCTTACGTACGGTAAATCGTAGACTGCGCCTGCTTATATGCATGGGGGAAATAACTTTATGTACGATTATACATACATGTACTATGTACTTTATGAAACTGATAGTACTGGCATATTATTCATGGGGAAATTCATTTAATGCACGATGTACATAGGATGTTTGTGGTTTTTGTTGGTTTTTTTTAATACTGACGAAGCACTTGGAGGATAAATTTTTGGCGTAGGCAGGGAGTAGTTTAATTAGAATTTTGGCTTTGGGTGCCGATGGTAGGACGGGAAGTTCTCTCCTTGATTGTCCTAGGGAGGGTGTTTCCTTCATTTTTGGTTTACAAGGCCAGGGTAATTTTTATACTACAAGGACTTCTTCATTTGAGAAGTTTATTTTCGATGAAATTCGCTAAGGGTATGAGGATTAGGATGATGGAGAAGTATAGGAGGGATGCTGCCTGGCTGATCAAGGTGAAGGGGTATTCTATTGGTTGGCTTCCGATTCAGGTGAGTGTGAGGAGGTCGTAGGCTAGGGCTCAGAACAGGCATTGGTTGATTGGTTGGAATATCATGCTGCGTTGTTTAGATAGTCGTAGAGCGGGGATGAGTGCCAGGATTAGGATGGATGTGATGAGGGCAAGAACTCCTCCTAGTTTGTTAGGGACAGAGCGTAGAATTGTGTAAGCGAATAGGAAATATCACTCTGGTTTGATATGGGATGGCGTGCTTAGGGGGTTGGCTGGGGTGTAGTTGTCAGGGTCTCCTAGGAGGTCTGGGTAGAAGAAGGTGAGGGTGAGGAGGAGTAGAATGAGTAGGAGGATTCCTAGGATGTCTTTGATTGTGTAGTAGGGGTGGAATGGGATTTTGTCCGAGCTTGATGGAATTCCTGAGGGGTTGTTGGATCCTGTTTCGTGTAGAAATAGAAGATGTACGATAGCTAAAGTTAGGATGACAAAGGGAAGGGTGAAGTGAAGGGCGAAGAAGCGTGTGAGGGTGGCTTTGTCTACTGAGAATCCGCCTCGGATTCATTCTACTATGTCTGTACCGATATATGGAATGGTGGACAGTGGGTTTGTGATTACTGTTGCTCCTCAGAATGATATTTGTCCTCAGGGTAGGATATAGCCTATGAATGCTGTTGCTATGGTTGTGAGGAGTAGGATGATACCAATGTTTCAGGTTTCTGAGTAGGTGTAGGACCCGTAATAGAGGCTTCGGCCTACGTGAATGAAGAGGCAAATAAAGAATATGGATGCCCCGTTGGCATGGGCATGTCGGATGATTCAACCGTAGTTGACGTCTCGGCAGATGTGGGCGATGGAGGAAAATGCTGTTGTTGTATCTGCTGTATAGTGTATGGCTAGGAGGAGTCCTGTGATGATTGGGAGTATCAGACACGTGCCTAATAGTGAGCCAAAATTTCATCATATTGAGATGTTTGATGGTGTGGGGAGGTCGATGAATGAGTGGTTTAAAATTTTTAGGAGGGGGTGAGATTTTCGGATGTTAGTCATTAGGTTCTTGTAGTTGAAGTACAATGATGGTTTTTCATATCATTGGTCATGGTTACGGTCCATGTGAGAATTATGATATACATTACATTTTTATTAAGTGTTGCTTTTGTTATTGGTTTTGTGGGGTTTTCCTCAAAGCCTTCCCCTATTTATGGTGGGATGGGGTTGCTTATTAGTGGGGGGATTGGTTGTGGTATTGTGGTTAGTCTTGGGGGGTCTTTTTTAGGGTTGATGGTGTTTTTGGTTTATTTGGGGGGGATGATGGTGGTGTTTGGATATACCACTGCTATGGCGATTGAGGAGTATCCTGAGGCTTGGGGGTCAAGTGTTGTGGTTTGGGGGGCCTTGTTGTTAGGGTTTAGTAATGGAATTATTTGTGGTCTTGTGGATGGCATGTTATGATGAGGTGGAAGTTGTTGTCAGTTTTAAGAATATGGGTTACTGGGTTATCTTTGAGGGGGAGGGGATGGGTTATTTTCATGGGGATCCTACGGGTGTAGCTGCGTTGTATAGTTATGGGTGTTGATTGGTGGTAGTGGCTGGGTGGTCTTTGTTTATGGGGATTGTTGTTGTTATTGAGATTACTCGGGGTGGTTAAATGATTAGAAATGTAGTTGTTAGGATTGTGATTAGGAAGGAGAGGAAGTAGAGTTTGATTAGGCCTTTTTGGTTGGAAGTGGTTGTTGCGGCTAGTATTTGGAAGTGGGCAGTGTTTTTTGGGATTGTTTTTTCTAGTCAGGTTAGGTCTAGTGTTTGGAAGGCCATGTTTTGGCTTGTGGTTAGGCTTAGGTAGGACATTGTGCGATGGGTGAGGGTTGGGAAGAATCCTAGGAGGGTGGAGAAGTTATGTGGGGGTGAAGGTGGTTTGGGGGCTAGGTTGGGTGTGTTTAGGCATAGTTCTAGTGCTAGGATAAGGCCTAGCCTAGTGATGAGGAGGGCAGATAGCTTGAGGTAGGGGGGTATGGTTATTTGGGGAATGTTCGTTGGGGGAATACTGTTTGAGATAATGAAACCGGCAAAAATGCTGCCAATCATAAGACGTTTGGTTGGGCTGGTAAGATTAGGGTCGTTTTCATTAATGGTTATTAGGGTTGGGAAGCGGGGTTGTCCTAGTAGTGTGAGAAAAATAAGTCAGGTGCTGTAGGCAGCTGTAAGGATAGTGGTGATGAGTGCAATTGTAAGGGCTCAGGCATTGTTATACGACGTGTTTATGGTCTCGATAATTAGGTCTTTGGAATAAAAGCCTGTTAGGAATGGTATACCCATGAGGGCAAGGTTTCCGACGATCAGGGAAGCTGTTGTAAGGGGTATGGTTTTATGCAGGCCTCCTATTTTTCGGATGTCTTGTTCGTTGTTCAGGTTGTGAATGATAGAGCCGGAGCATATGAATAGTATGGCTTTGAAGAATGCGTGTATGCAAATGTGGAGGAACGCTAAGTGTGGTTGGTTGATGCCGATTGTCACTATTATTAGGCCTAATTGGCTTGAGGTGGAGAATGCGATGATTTTTTTAATGTCGTAGGGCACAGATTGCTGTAAATAGTGTGGTAAGGGCGCCTAGGCATAGTGCTAGTGTTTGGATTGTTTTGTTGTTTTCTATTAGGGGGTAGAATCGGATTAGTAGAAAGATCCCTGCTACGACTATCGTGCTGGAGTGAAGTAGGGCTGAGACGGGTGTGGGGCCTTCTATTGCGGAGGGTAGTCATGGGTGTAGGCCGAATTGGGCGGATTTGCCTGTTGCGGCGAGGAGGAGGCCCACTAGTGGCAGGGAATTTGGATCCGTGTTGAGGATAAGTAGTTGTTGAAGGTTTCATGTATTTGAGTGGACGAAGAATCATGCCATAGCTAGGATGAAGCCAATGTCGCCGATGCCGTTGTAGATGATTGCTTGTAGAGCTGCTGTGTTTGTGTCTGTTCGACCATGTCATCATCCAATTAGGAGGAAGGATATGATGCCTACTCCTTCTCATCCGATAAGGAGTTGGAATAGGTTGTTGGCAGAGACCAGAATTAATACTATGATAAGGAAAATAAGTAAATATTTAAAGAATTTGTTGATGTTGGGGTCCGATTGTATATATCATAGGGAGAATTCTATAATGGATCATGTGATGAAGAGGGCTGTTGGGGTGAAGATTATGGAGAAGTAGTCTAATTTGAAGCTGAGGGATAGTTCCAGGGTTTGGATAGTGATTCAGTGTCAGTTGGAGGTGATTATATCCTGTCCGGAGTGGATGAATGCGAGGGTAGGTGTGAGACTGATTAGGAAGGCGAGTTGGGTTGAGGTTTTTACGTGGTGTGGGTAGTGTTTATGCATGTTGGTAAGGGTGGGAATGGTGAGAACGGCAAGTGAGGTTATCGTTAGGGATAGGGATCGGTTTATTACTTTTATTTGGAGTTGCACCAAATTTTTGGTTCCTAAGGCCAATGGATTTCTTCTATCCTTTAAAAGTAAGAAAGCCATAGTTTTAGGTATGGTTATAAGAATTAGCAGTTCTTGGGGTCTTTCTTGGTAAATAAGGGGTTTTGAGTCTCTGTTGTCAGGTTCACAGCCTGATGTTTTGTTTAAACTATATTTACAGTAAAGGGGTCCTAGAGCTGTCTTGGGGTTGAGGGATAGGAGTAGAAGTGGGATGATGTGTATTAGTATTAGGGAATTTTCTCATGTAAGGGTTGGTTTGATGTTGGTAATGTGGTGTGTGAGGGTGCCTCGTTGCCTTGTGATTAGTATATACAAGGTGTATAGGGCTGTAATTAATATATTAGATCCCATGAGGATGATCGTGATGTTTGATCACGAGAATGCTGTTATTACTACGAATAGTTCTCCGGTTAGATTGATGGTTGGTGGGAGGGCTAGATTTGTTAGGGAGGCTACCAGTCATCATGTCGCTATTAGGGGAAGGAGTATTTGTAGTCCGCGGGCTAGGATTATAGTCCGGCTGTGGGTGCGTTCGTAGTTGGAGTTTGCGAGGCAGAAGAGTAGAGATGATGTAAGTCCGTGGGCAATCATCAGGATTGTGGCTCCTGTGAATCCTCAAGGCGTTTGGATTAGGATGGCTACAATTACAAGGGCTATGTGGCTAATGGATGAATATGCGATGAGGGATTTTAGGTCTGTGTGGCGTAAGCAGATGGAGCTTGTCATGATTATTCCTCATAGGGAGAGGATAAGAAAGGGGTAGGCTGCGGAACTTGTAGGGGGGTTTAGAATGATGGTAATTCGTATTATTCCGGATCCTCCTAATTTTAGGAGGACGGCTGCGAGGACTATGGATCCGGCGATGGGGGCTTCTACGTGTGCCTTTGGTAGTCAGAGATGAAGTCCGTAGAGTGGTATTTTTACCATGAAGGCGATTATGCATGCTATTCATAGTAGGGTGTTGGATCATGGGGGTAGGGGTGTTTGGGTTCAGTGTTGGAGTAGTAGTAGGTTTAAGGAGCCGGTGGAGTTGTGGATATGGACTAGTGCGATAAGTAGTGGTATGGAGTCGAAGAGGGTATAAAATAAGAAGGAGAGTCGTTCTGGTTGGTTACCTCATCGGGTGATGATAATTAAGGTTGGGATCAGTGTTGCTTCGAATATAATGTAAAATATAATTAGTTCTGTGGCAGTGAATGTCATGATTAGTAGAAGTCAAGTCCTTGTTGGGTAAATCTGTTTGCACATTTATTCTTTCAATTATATATTCAACAAATATTTATTAGACTTTTATTTTCTCTTTCAGTTAACTATAAAAACATATTATAATATACATTTTTACAAAAATTATAGGCCTATTTTTTGCTAATAGAGAAAAGGGAGCCACTGACAATAGTTTGGTAAAATTATAATAACAAATTTTTATGTTTTTCTGTTAGAATCTATAGTGTATTTTGCCATTGTAGGTTATGCACCATCTGAAGAAAAGTCTCCTGAGATATCTTCCAAAATACATGTTCTCTGGTGTGGGGTCTGCAAGTCCACAATTTTGCAAGTTTTTAGGTAATTTCTATTCGTACTTCAGTTTGGGAGCCATTCGTAAAGAGACTAGGGACTGACTCTGGCATTTGTACAGAATTCCACCTGTAGATGGATGTTAAACATACTCCTTAAGTAATTAATATCTATGATTCTATAATATGAGGAATAGCTGATTGCTTTTGTTCCTCTTTCATTCTCAACTCCCCTCTTTTCCTTCTCCTTTCTCCTTCTTGCTTCAATCCCCTCCCAGGGCATAAACACATAGGTCCCTAACTCCTTGACCTAAGAGAGCATTGAAAAAATTGATTCCTTGACTATCATGTGTTTATATAATCTTGGCGACCACCCAAGTACAATGTTTCAATTTCACTTCATTTTCAAAAATGATTAAATGAACACCACACACACATACTTGCCCCAAATATGGAAGCTGAAAAACAAAGTGTCTTGTTTCACATAATGCTACACCTTGAATATCTGTCTATGCTTCAAGATATTTCTGCTGCTTCACTTGATTCATTTTCTGTTGAGCTGATCAAAAGTTGTCAGAGCAATTGTCAGTTTCAGGATAATTTTATTGCTACTTCTACCTATACCCTGGAAAGAAAAAATAAAATAAAGGGAAAGTTAAACACATCTTGTTCTAATGCAGAGATGAATAGCCCTGAAAGAGTCCCAGTGTGGCACTTCTGGCTTTGGTCAACAAAGCTGAAAAGCAACCTGGGACAAACAAAGAAAAATGGGGGGTAAATCTTCCCATAAATTCAAAATTAAGTTCCTCCTTCAATTTCCGTGAAACAAACTCCCTGTGGTGAACATCTGGCAGGCCATTAACTTTTGTTACTTTATTTTATTAAAAAATCTTAAGGTGAGAGACATTTCTCCATTTGCAGACCTGATTTGGCTTTGAGGCTAAAGTCTGGGCAATCCTGTTGTTATTTGCATAGTACCCATGATTCAACAGAGTATTCCACCCTTCCAACTTTTACTCAGTTTTCCATCAAAGGTTGCAGTTCTTTGTCATTTTTTTAAAATAATGAATCCTGAGTTGTTTCTTAAATATATAAATCAGCTGATCAGTGGCCTGTATGTGCTGTTAGAGAAGTGACTGCAAGATTCTTTATGCTTTATAGCTTACTGCTTGCATATTTTACTGCATTATTTTCTCCAGGAGATTGACGTCAAAACTATTTACATACAGCTTTCTCAATGATCCATCAGAAGAATGTGAGCTATTGATTGCACCATTTTCTTTATTTGCACAGCTGCTATAACCTTCAATCTAAATCATTTTCTTACTGTGTCTTCCCTATCTCTTTTCTTTTTTCTCCTTCGTGAGCTGTCAATTTCTAAAGAAAACATTCATATTTCACCATTAAAATTATTTTTGCACATTACCTTCCAACCATAAAGTTGCTTATTAGTCAGTAATTTTCTGTAAAAGGTTCTGGGTAAATATTAGATAAACAAATGAAAATGATTTATTTTTTATTGAGTATTATTTATGAACTTTTGTCTTTATATTTCCTTGATTGTATGTGTATATGTATGCATGCATGCATCTATCTACCTACCAATCTATACCATCTCATCTATTTTTCTATCTTAATTATTTAACATTTGATAATTAACCTAAGCAGTTTCAAGGCAAAAACATTTATTTAATTTTTTAAATGATTCTAATAGTTTTTTGTTTTCCTAAATTAATACACAAATATAGTTTCTGCTTATTATGATTACCTTGTCTTTGGACAGCCATACAGTACTTATGACAAGCTGCTAACCAATTCTGTCTTTTATGAGTAAACACTTACAATTTTTTTTCTTCTTTCAATCATATGAAGACATTTTTGATTACAGAAAAGCAAAAATATTGAATATTGACTTCTGAAACAATTAGGATGGCTTTTTTCCCGTTTGTAAAACATATTTGAGAAGTAGAAGATTAAGTATACATAGCTACATTTTGAGTTGTGTTTATGGATTCTAGTATGAATAAAAGTGAGGGCCGAGCCCGTGGCGCACTTGGTAGAGTGCTGCGCTGGCAGCGCGGCGACGCTCCCACCGCGGGTTCGGATCCTATATAGGACTGATCGGTGCACTCACTGGCTGAGTGCCGGTCATGAAAAAACGACAAAAAAAAAAAAAAAAAAAAAAAAAAAAGAATAAAAGTGAGTTATAAAAGGACAAAAACCCAGAAAACATGGGCTGATTTATATTTTTGTCCAATAGTCTCAACCTAACACAATATCTATGTCTACACCTATCAATATATAGAATGTCATGCTGTTTGTAAAAGAGATTTTATAGAATCCCTTTGAATTTGACAGAAACTCCAGAAATTGAGTTAGGTAGATATGATTATGTCAATGAAAAGTCAAACAGGACAGATATGGTTTCAAAAACTGACGTTTAGATTTAAAGGGATTTTTTATGAGATTGTATAAAGAATAAGTGTACAAATTTCTATGATTCTAAATATTCTGTTCTTTCCAAGGTAGTAGGTTTTACTATATTTTTTCACCATGTTTAATTTTGTTGAGCCATTTTAAAACACCCATGCAAAGTAGAGTATAAAAATTAAAACAAATTTTTAAATATAATTGAGCCCTATATTTCCTTGAGAAAGCTAGAGATTCCATACAGAATTTCATATTTGTATTGCTTTTTCATTACATAAGTAATACAGGAATACTTTATAAATTATTCCGAAACCTAGAAGTATATGAATTAGTAAGTATGTAAATTCCTTACTTATTTACTGCTACTTGATTTTTTCCCCCTTAAAATGTATCTTGAAGTTCTTTCCATATAATTTATTTCATTTTTTAATCATGTCATAGTTTCCCATAGTGGAGATATAATATAACTTTATTTACAATTTCCTCATTGTTGAGAATTTTGTCCAAACTTTTACTATTAATAAATTATGCTTCAATGAACTTTGTTCATCTATCTGTACACACGAGAATTTGTAACATATTTTTCTAGAGACAGAATTAGTGGTTCACCATCATGCCCACTTTTGAGTTTGACACATCCTGCTACAGAATCCTCCCCTATCAGCTACCTATAAGTGACCACTTGTCTCTACCTGTGCTAAACAAGAGATAATCAATAATAATGATTACACTATTATTTCAATTTTTATTTCCTTGATTATCTAGTAATGCTGATCAGCTTTTCAAATATTTATTTTTTTCTCAGAATTACCTATCCCTATGTTTTTACTATTTTTCTATAATGTTGTTTTTTTCTTATTGGCATGCAGAAATACTTCATATAATCTAGTTGAAACCTAAACATAAAGGAGGGGGAACAGTGGGGTAACTTCCCAGTCTATGTTTTTTCAACTACAATAAAGGCATCTTCCTCATCATAAGGGCTGAATCATTGTTAGATGTTTTTATTAACTTTCTAGACTCTGTATCTAAATCCACAGTGCTCTTTCTAAACAAGTCTGTTATTAAGATTCTTTATGGAGTACAAAAGCACAAAATAGAATAGACAAGTTCTAAACATGTTAACTGTATGTATTTCTATTACCTCATTGGCCAGTCCCTAAAAGGAATCTTTAAAAGGTTCTGTGGGCACCTGTCACATTTTAAGTAGAAACTCATTATTTGGTTCATTTAATCAAAACTGACAAAGATAATTTTCTCAAGCTTCCTCTCCAAATATGTATCTATCTGATTTATCTAAAATTACTTTTCGTGTGAAATAATTTAATCAGATAATTGCTGATCTCTAATAAATGTATTCTTTGTAGATATAACTAATATATCTGAAAGATTTATGGGAATTCATTTTCAAATTTAATTGGTAGACTATTTCAAGATTACCAGTAAGTTTTGTGGAGTGCCAATAATTTCTTTATTAAAAATTTTAGTTTTATTGTTAATAATTTGAGTACACATATATATGTCTGTTTGCATGTTTTGTCAAACAGAGAAGGATTATTTAGGGAACTGGAGGAAAGATGAACCCAAATCTGATCAGAAGATATAACTTGCTCTTGAAGCACAAGAATCTAGTACGGATACTGGTGTCCATGCAGACAGATATTGATAGGTGGTTTTCTTTTATTGAAGAATATGTAAAGACTTTTTTCCCTTATAATGTTCTCATCCTTGTAATTCCCTAAAATTCCTCATAATCTCCAAAGACTCCTGAATCCTTTCATCACTTTGCTCTTTTAATCTGTCTTGAAGCTGTTTATGCTATTGCTCTTTTATTTCAAAACTTGCTTCTCACCCACTTGATCTGCTAATTGGGGTTCTACCTTCCGAGGCTCTTGGAGCTGCTTGTTCTTGCCAGCTGGCCCTGTGTGCTCTCAATGTGCTTCTTTCGCTCACCCTCGGCCTTTTCATCTTTCAGTTCATATCATCTCATTTGTTCTTCTTTTCTTCAGCTGCACTGGGCTTGTTTTATTTTGCGTCCACAGACAAAAAGTGCCCTCATGACAAGAAATGTCGCTGCTAATCTTATTTTCCATTTCTACTGTGTATTTTATTCAATTTTGTTTTTTATTTCTTAATCTACACACTGACACAGTGCCAGGTTTATTTCAAGATTTTCAACTCAGTCAAAACCAACTGGCATGTGTTAAACTAGGAGAAAAAATGAAATCAAAGAGAATAAGAATTACCAGAAATGAACAGCACTTTCTGGATGAAGGACTTTGGTAATTGAATTGTTACATGGCCACTAGGTGTAGAGAAAGGAATACAAAATGCCCAAGATAAAACTGAAAAGAATGATTGAGTCTGTTAAATTAGATTTGAATAATTTCCTCCTGTGATAGAACCTTTCCCAAAAGAAAGCATCGTATGACTGAACCTCAAAAGAAAATTACTGTCAGACCTACAACTCCTTGTGACGTAGTAGCATTGCCAGAAATGTAGATCAGTAAGTAATATCGCCAGCTGCCTGCTTATGATTGACCATCAGCATCAGGAAACAAACGTCTTACACAGGTATTAGGTTTAGGGTGATTACTTTTTCTATATTTGTGAGTAGGAATGAGTAAATGGAGAGATTACATTTTTTTCTCCTTCTGACATTTTACTATTGAATATGTTGAGGCCAGCCTAGAATTTTAAAATCTCTTGAAAATATATTTTTAACATTTCTATTACATGCTAACTCTTTGCACATTTTTGGTGTAAATGCTTATTTGTGTAAATAACTCTACATGTGTGGATATGTGCTGGAAGGTAAGGGAAAAAAAAGATAGGGACAAATAGGTTTACTGTGCTGCTCTGGAAAGAACTATTAATTTTTTAATAAAGCAAAATGAAATTAAATATTAAATGCAATAAGAAATACTGGTTCAACTTGGAACATAATAGTGTATTATTACAATGATCTTTTCCAAAGGCAGAAGTAATTGCTGAATAATTCTAGTGTTTATGAAAAATTATTTATATCTTACAGGCTTTCAAAATAATTTACTCTTGTTTGGCACTTGGAGAATGCCTTCTTCAAGTGCTTTAAGACAGTCTTTGGAGGCCAGATCCCTTGTTTCAGCTGTAAGGATTTCCTGAAACAAGGGTTTGGGTTTGCTGGTCTTCCTCAAGAATAACAGCTTTGGGTTAGATGCAGAAGTCAAAAAAAAGAAAGTTTGAATTTTAATTTTTTTTCTATAAAATATGGTAAAGAAAACAAACAAAACAAAGCTGGATAAAATTCAAGTGCATTCTTATGTAGTATAGATAGACTTTCATGTAGTTAGATAATAAAAATATTAATCTTTTTCAATCCACTCTATGAAGAGATATATCTCATCAAAAGTATGTTGTCTTTTACTCATATTTCAATGTAATTTGACTATTTCCATTTCAAAAACCACAGTTGCCTTGAGGGATTTTGCTAGTTATGTCTTGTGAAAGAGGAGAATTTATGCTAAGGCTATGCCAATATCCCTGCATTTTGGGGAATTAGCAATTGACTAGTAGATAAGCCATACTCATGAAAGGCTAAGTGCACATTGAACTCATAGGGCTATTATTTTTTTAGCAGGAGCAGGCCTGCTATGTCTGCTTCCAGGGCCTTGCAATTTGTCAGTGTAATTAAGAAAGGCTCAGGACCAGAATAGCAAGTGATGAGTCAAGTCCTCAACTCAGGTGCAGTGTTGGAGATGTTGGTGAAAACCCCTGCTTGCTCAGGGATCTGAACTCCAGCTCTCCTGTCACTGCCCTGTAATTTCCCAAACGTTAAAAATGTGCAATTGGAGTTATATTCAATGTGACTGGTGCACAGGATAACAATGTCAATAAAAAGGAATCACAATACACACAATGGCTGGATTCACATATTTTACGATAAACTTGGGAGAGCAACAGTAGCTAAAGAAAAATGACATCTAATTTTATTTTTGACATATAACCTATATAACATATAGCTGAATATGGAGAAAAATACATTTTCTTATGCATTTGACTGCAGAGGAAGGGATTCAGAACACTTTTGAAGGCCTTATGGTTGTTGACATGGAGCAAAAATATGGGATTTCCAGGATATAAATGTTTTTCATTTCATCCAAACTGGTGAATGTTTCCTCTCTGCCTTTTCAATTGACAATGATATTGCCTTTTAGATGACTGAGGATGTTTTTCTTCTAGGAGCTCAGATCATAATAATATAATATTTATCTCAGACCTTACAATTTATAAAAATCTTCACATTCATCATCCATTTAGTATGGCCTTTGTTGTGTGTGCCATGCAATTTATTCCTTAATATGTAAGCACTAAAAGAAAGACAGATTATCTAGTGTAGTCTTGTGTTCTCTAATCTATTTCATACTGTTTTCTGTAAAACAGATTACTGGTTCCATAAAAATCTCCAAATTTAGAAACCATAAAAAGAATAAATGGACTAATCAATTAAAATGCATACTAAAGTTTGTGTTTCTATGTCAGGTAACATAAAACCCAGATAGAATGATGAGGAGAATAATGACACAACTGCATGAAATGTTTTCATTGTTATTTGTATCTCCACCCCCCCCCCAACAATTTTCTTCTCCTAATGAAACTTTCTTCATTCAGACAGCTTAGCATTCACTTTCTTTGGTTCAGGAAAGGGATAAGACCAAAGAAAGCAGAGAATACAAAGTACACTGATTCTAGAGTTTGGATATTCAAATAAGCCAATTCAAATTGATAGCCAGTAATTACGGATCCTCCTTACATCTGAGACTCCAACAAGAAAATTAGAATTGAAAGAGAAATAACTGTGTCCAAAAATAAATAAATAAACAAATAAAGAGATAGTGTGGATTCCTAAAGAACCTAGTATTGGGAGCCATTGCTTGCCAGAAATGGGTCTGGATAAAGTGCTGAGGTTTCTGGGGATTTTGAGCACATGGACCTGCCCTTCTCTTTCTGAACAGAGCACAGACAACATCGGGGCCCACCGAAGAAGTGGCTATAAGGTGTTCCTAGTCAGGGATGAACAGATGGATCCAGAAAGTTTCATGCACTCCATTATGGTTCCCAAATAACAGAAAGAACCCTCATTTCTCTGGCCAGTTACATTAGCAAATGAGTGAAGAAGGGGTTTCTAAAGAGAGCCTGCAGTTTGGAAAAGGGATGCCTCAATTGTGCCTACACAGACTGATGATGTTTGTACACCTGATGGAGCTAAGTACAGCCAAAGTCTCTGCTTAGATGATCCAACTTCCAGCCCTGGCACAGCCCCTTGAAACCTAACGCAACCCTGGGTAAAGTTACAAGGAAACCTACTATGACTGAAATTATGCTTCTATTGCTGAGCTTCTGGAGACTAAACAAGAGTCCTTAACAACAAGGTAAGAGAAGGTCAAGGCAAATCTAACAGAGATTAGTGGTGGAAGCTGAGAAGTAGAGGTCTTCATACTGCTCCTTCCAGCCTGAGCCTGGGGAACTTTGCCCAGAAACTCCAGGTATGATGGTTATACAAGGGCTCCTAGGACTTGCTTTTTTCTCACTTTCAGTGTAATGTTTAGGGAGGTGGTAAGCATGACAACAGGAAGCAAACCCTGAGTAGAGAAGGTCTTAGAAAACTTGGCAGAGTTTCTGCATGCCTGGAGTGGCATGGGAGGAGCAGAAAATGCACACAAGTGACAGAAGAATCAATCGAACCTGAGCTCCACTGAGTTTAATTGGGCCTAGGGAAAAAATGGTCCTGTGGACCCAGGAGACATACTAATGTATTAGAAAACCTGGGCTTACCTTAATGGTTTAGAAAGAGGAATGATTCAGCATAATTTGCATGAGCTAATACTGAAGGCTAGATGTGAACAGACACACCTCAGTGGATGCTGGGGGACAGTGAATGACTCAGGCAGAATGCACCATAACTCTCAGGCACTTAACTCCCCTGATCTGTGAACATATTCCAGAAGTAGTACAAAGGAGAATGGGCAGATTTGGTTAACTGCCTAAAATTAGGTTATACTACAGGGAGGAATGTGGACTCAGAACTGAGTAATTTTATAGAAAACTGGAGTTACATTTCTTGATCAAATAACTTTTTGGAATGTGATTTACAATGCTTTTTAATGACATATCATTTTATAGTTTTCAAAGCATATTTTATTTCAAGTGAACATCAGCTGCAGTAGGTACTAGCAAAACATATTTTATTTTACTCACGCTGTTAAAATGGAGTCTTTAAAATGGAGACTTCTGAAATTAGGCATTTTAAATGCCTCTGAAATTAGAATCTCTGTTCTTACTTTTCCAAAATTTTAGAATATTCTAGTAGTCTGAAAATCTATCTGGACCTTAACGCTGTTCAGACGTTTTTGATTAATAGCTATTCTTGATCAGAATCATTTAGGAAATCAGTACAATAATGAGATCATTTTGGTCTGAATTTAGGAGCTAGTCATCAGAAGTCAATTACAATCCTTATATTGCCATTATGTGGCTTTTAAAATAGATTGTTATTTTGCCTGGATTTCTGTTGCCATGAAAAAGAATTTTAAAGTTATAACTATGAATCTCTTCATCATAGGAAATTGTTGATTTATGATTTTATGCCTTAAAAAAAAGTTTTTATTTAGGCTTGATAAATGTTAAAATACAATCTACATAAAATGAAATTAAAGTACTGACATATTTGCTATTAATTTAAGAGACTGAAAAATTAAGTGAAACTAAAATAAAAATTTAAATGAAAAGCTGTCATATGCACTGGGCCAAAGGAGTTCCCAGTTATTTGTAATTAAATATTTAATGTTGCTCATATGTGATTACTGTGATATAATTACGAGGTCATGGCATAAAGTAATGAATAATTATAAATTGTTTAAGGTGGTATCTTATTAGTCTTAGATCATATTTTAATGGGTTTGAATAAATATTGTATAATATACTAAGCTTCATATGTTTGAATTTTATCTCATGGTTTGTTATGTGGATTTTAATTTCACATTCTGAATGTAGTTTTCTGATTCAGAATTTTTTGTACTTTTGCTAGTGTTATGCTTTTGTGGAACCGTGTTTTAAAAATGCACATTCAAATAATTTTTCTTGTTTCAATTCCCCATATAATGACGGTTCTATAAAAAATACCATTTTAAAATGTGCTGCCTATTACTCCCATGTCTAATTTCTTTTCATTCAGTTTAGCTTATGGTAGCATAATTTTGAGTTTCTCAAGAGTGCCAGTTGGTTTATTTCAGTTGGAAGCTAAATTTACAGGAATTTATGGAAACTCAAGGAAATTCACATTATTCAATTATTTGACTCTCCCAACAGCCACATCTTCCTCATGAGCAAGGATCTGTGTAGAGTAATAGCTAAATACCTGGAAGTGGACCTGAAAAGAACATAAAAAACAGATAAATACATGCAGGAGTCCGAGTGATCTTTTAAAAGTTCAAATACAATCATATTACTTCCCTCTTAACACATACGAAGGCTTCTTGTGGCATTAGAATAAAGTGGGAAAAAAACACACTCATTACTATCTATAAGTCATGGTATGACCTGTTCCCTGCTGACTGCTCAGACTCCACCTGGTATCTCTTTATCTCCTCCTGCAGCTTTGTTGACCTTTCTCTTTCTTTTTTTTAAATTTTAACTTCTCAATACACATTGTAGTTGATTTTCATGACCCTTTCCCCGTTCTTCTTCCCCTCCCTCTCTCCCCTCCCCCCCACATCACATCTGTTCAGTTGTCTTAACAAGTTCAAGGAGTTGTTGTGATTGGTGTATCTTGTGGACATTTGTTAATTCCTTCTGTCTCATGCCCTTTCCTGCCTTAGTGTCTTTGTTTGTACCTATTCCCAATGCTTAAAAACTCTTCTTCCTACCCTTTTTAATCTGGCCAATTCTTATGTGTCTTTCAATTTTCAGCTTAAAATACCACTTCTTCTGTGGAAACTCTTCTGACACTCCAGAGAGAATTAGGTTATTGCTCCTGAATAGGACTTTTCATGGCTATTTCCTACCACCTACCTCAGATCTTGACACATTACAGGCATTCGAAGAATGCTTCTTCACTGAGGGAACTTGGAATTCTAAAGACTCAGACTGTATTTCTTAATGTGGGAGATACTGAAATCTCAGTTTTCCATTTTATTACTGCATCATATTTCCTACTCTTGCAACTGTAAGCTTCCATTCCAATTTAGTATCTAGGTAATGTTCAAGAGCTCTTGATCTCCAAATTTATTGCTCTGACCTTCAAATTCCAAGTCTCTCATACTTTCCCTCTTTCCTGATGCCCATCATAGGTACTGATTGGAAAGTACAGAGCTGGGAGGAAGCTGACCAGAGAAGCTCACACATACCTCTGAAAAATTCCGTAGGCAATAGAACATGCTTCATTTTGGCTAGGATATAAGATCGACTTCCTAACATGTTTTGGGTCCTGATATAAATGGGTGAGAAAGTATGAGGACAGATAAATCAGTTTGTAAATCTACCCAGTTGTTCAATGGCAACCATTACATCATGGTGTATTTATATGTGTGGAAAAACAAATTGTGATTCTAATAATACATTTTCTTTTTGCATAATTTTATTTTCTAACTTAAGTTTCTTTCTCTTTTGTAATTCATTGATCCATGAGAGTCCCCACGGCCCAGTTGGCTAAACAGCAGTCTGGAAACTCAGGTTATGTGTAGCCCATTCCCTGTTGGGCTTTTAATTTGCTGTGTAACCTTGAGCGTGCTTCTTAATATCTCTATGCTTCAATGTCAGAATCTGTAAAAGAGTGGAAAAAAGTATTAAACTGCAGGCATATTTGTGAGGAAAGACTAGTAAATGTGGTTGAATAGCACTTTGAAAATATAAAGTCTTAACCATAAGAAAAAGAGGAAATAAGCCAAACCCTAGAACAACTGAGAATGGCTTTAAATGTACTTAGTTGTTGATGGAGAGATTTAGGTTTGATGTGAGAAAAATTTTCCTGACAGTGGGTAGTTAAAATAGGCTACCTCTTTGGCTTATAACATTTTCCTGCTGTTTCACATTTTATTATGTCAATGCCAATCTCCAGTCAAGGTGTATGTGGAAGCTGTAAAACAGAAACTGCACCATACTATAACCAGTTATATGAGAGATGGCAAGGTGTTGAGTGAGCAGCCTTCATTAGCAGTCAATTTCCTTCTGTTTTAGACAATTACTAGGCTGATAACTGGGCAGAATTTGTCAAGTAAATAATGTCTTTTGGTAGCTCTAGAATTTCACAGATTAAAGTATTGCTCTTCCTAAGAATATTTACTACTTTTTAAAAATAGTCAACCCAGAAATCTGAAATTGTAGAAATTTAGGCACTTGAATGCAGGGAAAGGGTATTTTTATTTACTTACTTTTGAACAAAGATGCTTCTTGGGGCTGTGCAGAAACACAGAAGCCACATCCTAAAAGGCCACTTGTTTCCATCTTACTTCCCAACTTATCACCAGGTCTGTTCAACCTTTTTTTATTTTTATTTTTTGAGTACATGGTAAAGAGTTGGCTGCTGAGAAGGGATTATTTTCAGGAGGGAAAGATTAAAACAATAATTTAGGAATTAAAATCTGTGCATGAAATATTGTTTAAAGGGATTTTAAAGATTATTTTTAGAGGTCACATAATGAATTCATAGAAACACATTAGTTTCCAGAATGCTAATATTGTTCTCTTAAATATTAATATTAAAGTTTATTAGATCTACTTTTTTCTAGTTAGAACATCAGTTTTCTATATGTGTGCATGAACAGAGACCATACCTTTGAAATCAAATAATGTTTTTGCATGATACCTGAGCACTGTTAAGATGTTGCTAATACTATCAAAGATATCAATAAGATATAAAATATAATATAAAAATTCTACTGCATTATCATATGGTTAAGAGGATTGCTTTGCATTTTTGAAGATTGTCCTAGATATGTCAATAAACTCTGATGGATGTGCATAATATTTCTATCAGCTTATCAGAAGTAAATCTTGTGTTACTTACAAAGAAGAAAGAAGCCTGAATATTGCGGATCACTTTGATTTATTCGTAGCTTTTATATTGAAATATTCAGTAATTTATCTCGTTTCAGTCCCTAACTTGACCTTTCCTGATGAAGACCTTTAAAAGAATTTAGAAACATGATTCTCAATAAATCAGTACATTTGTAGTCTTTCCTAACTGAAATCTCAACTTCTAGGCATATAGTTTTTAATTATGACTATTGTAAAATTAAATTAAATTTGGCATAAAGCTGTCTCTGTACATAGCAAACTGTAACCTGACTTTGTATCAAACAAACTACAATGTAACTTAAGGGATATATTCTTGTAATAAATAGTTGAGTCTCAGTGAATCACAGCAGCTGAGCTTCATCCAATCACAGGCTTGTCAGTTGATCAGACCATGTACATATAAAGTCAAATGTCTCATCACACCATGTCCAAGTAAGGCAAATGCCTAGCTGTAACCAAGTAAGCTGTTTTTGCATGTCACTTCCTTTTCCATTCTGTAAATACTGCCTGCCACATTGTTGGGTGGAGCTCTCTGAACCTCTCCTGGTTCTGGGTAGTCCCTAATTCATGAACTGCTCTTTGCTCAAATAAACTCTGCTAAATTTAATTTGCCTAAAATTTTTCTTTTAACAGTATATTATCTTGCATTTCAATTGTTTGATTGTTGAAAATGTAGTTCAGACTTTCCTTAACATATATATCACAGAAAACTTCCAGTTCCTGAGTTATGGCCACTGCTCAACTGGAAATCAAATTGAGAAGGTTTCACTCCTCACCCTCAGCCTTGAAGTGTTTTCTTGGCATGACCTTTGTCTTTCTGTTTTCAAACAGCAAATCTATAAAAGGCAATAATGACAGATTTTTTTCCTTTGCATTATATCACAATCAAAAGACTCCTAATTAATATCCAAGGTATTAATAACATTTTAGACTCTTCATGGAGTTTCTTTTAAGATCAGGGAAAATATGTCATTTTCCAAAAGGAATATACACACTTTTCCTTTTAAAAGCGTAAGTTAAAATGAGGAAATCTTTAAAAGAGAGAGTGGGAGAAAAGCAGAGCCAATGAAGGCAGAAGCTGTATTTTACTTGGAAATCCAGGAAGAAACTTATAGTGCACTCTTTAAATAATATATTAGTTTGACCCCTGCTGTGTTAACGTATTTTCATATATTTAATGTTAACTTGGGGACACATTTAAGTTTGGACCAAGTTAGTCTTACCTGCATTATACCAAGTGAAGTTGTAGCTACTCATAGGACAGGAAGGAGAAGCAGTAACATACATAAGTCAATCCTCTGAGACTAGTTGAGTCTTATAAACTTTTTTTTTTTTCCATCTGTTTGTTTTTTTTTGTGACCGGTAAGGGGATCGCAACCCTTGGCGTGGTGTCATCCGCACTGCGCTCAGCCAGTGAGCGCACCAGCCATTCCTATATAGGATGCGAACCCGCGGCGGGAGCACTGCTGTGCTCCCAGTGCCGCACTCTCCTGAGTGAGCCTCAGGGTCGGCCCTAAATTTTGCTACAAAGCATTTGCTTTGTATAAGGTCTGAAGCAGCATTCTTCGATATTTAAGATTTCCTCATGTGGCATACATTCTATTGGTCATTAATATTAATACTTCTGTAATAAATGTGATCACTAAGATTGAAATTATGTACTGTTACAATGGAAAGTGAAGAACTGATAATCATTTTGTGAAATATACTCTATTGGCTTGAAAATAAACAGCTAAGTAAATACCTTGCCTTCAAATTTAATTTATAGGAAAACTCTTTACTTTAGACCTGTTTTACAAATACCTCTCAGAAAATCAAGATTTGTTTTCCTTTTTGGTAAAAAATGACTAGTTGATGTTTACAAAGTATTTTGAAGGTGTAAAGTGCTGTGCAAGAACCAAGCCCAATAAAAAGTATTTTATACAGAATCTTAGAGCTGACTTGTACAGCAATCAGCTTTGTGAGTGAATGGAGCAAAGATGATTAAAATCAGCATCATTTGTAATTTAAAATACTGTGAACAACAAAGAAGATCCAACTATGCCTTTCATTTTGGCAGCCTGCAAATATAGATTGCTGAACAGCAGTAGTCTGTCAATATAAAGCATTTAGTACTTCACTAAACAACTTGAGAGTTTTCTACTTTAGGAAAAAAAAATATGAAATCAGATTTGGTGTAACATGATTCTGATGGATTAACTATGTCATTGTTAGAAAGAAAACTACAACTCAACAGTATCTAAGAAGAGAATTTTTGGTATACAACTTATCAGTATGGTGATTATTCAGAAAGATGAGACCCTATCCATGAAGGCTTCTATGAAGAGGGATAGTGACAGAATTCAATTGCACAGAAAACAAAAACAAAAACTAAAACTCATTGTATTTATAAGAAAAGATTGAAAATACTTAAAAGATTGTTACTGGTGATCACAAGCCACTCACATAAGGAGGAGCTTTGGAATGCAGATTTCCACAATCCTAGTTTCACAGAATGCAAAATATTTTATAATAAAGTAATAAATGTTGATTGAGGCTGCAAAATATTCTCAGAACTTTGGGGAATACTTTAATTATTGTATTTTTATAATGTCACTTTAAAAAATAATTTAACTCTGCTTGTAGGGATACAAAGATAAATAAGACACAGATAATGAACTCACAGAAATAACACTAGGGAAGTATAATAAATGTGTAAGTAAATATCTATACTACAAAAGAGAATGTGGAAGTTACATAACTAAGGTATTGAGTTGATATTTTGGGAATTCAGGGGAGGAAATTTTGACTCCATCAGGGGAAATCAAAGAATACTTTTACTTGAGTGATATACTTCTGATAATTATCAATCTACCTATATATTTATTTATCATCTATCTATCTATCTATCTATCTATCTATCTATCTATCTATCTAATATCATCTATCAAATTGTTTCAGAGAAAAATATATAAGGTAACAACATCAATATAAGAAGATTGATTAGTCATTAATTCTATATGTATTTATCCTGACTCATTTAAAAACATGGGTTCAGAAAACTCATTAGATGGTAAATAAATCAAGGTTGTACATGTATGGTTCATAGATTAATTAATTTATTTTTTCTAGTACACATTACTTACACTATTGTGATTGAGGATAATCTGCACATTTAAAAAAAAAAGCTGAAACAAATGCTGTATCCCACAGATATGTACAATCAATTATATTTCAAGAAATTTTTTTAAAAGCATAAAATGAGATACAAAAAAAAAAAAAAAAACGAGTTGCAGCAAGATGCATTTTCAATTTTTTACCTAAGTTCTGGGCAGATAGGTTAAAGTCAATATGCTTCAATACTTTCATTGGCCAATGGACTTTCTCAATAACAAAAGTGAAGATATGACCTACCCAAATTGTAAAGAGAAGTAGATACTACAGTGGTAATAAAACTATCCTTTATTACCATTGTAATCCCTTTCACTGTTAATCTTATTCTTTATCTTGTGACCCTCACACTGTTAGGTTCTGCCCACTGCTTCTTAATCTTCCACCTTCCATATTCCTGGACCCTCATCACTCACCAGTGTCCTTTGTCCTACTAGCGTTCATCATAACACTCTTCCAATACACACATTCAATATGAAATATTTGAAAAACTTAAAAATAGGAGGACATTAACAAAATCTCTCATGATCTCACTAGAGATAATAATTTTTAAATATTTTGGTGCATATCCTTCAAACCATTATTTTCCATTTCTACTTTCTAAAAAAGGGGGCATAATATTTTATAAGTATGTATTTATCTAACCCAGTATAATCAGCTTTCTAGATATTTTTTCTAGGAGGTGTTACTGGTGTCTTTTTATCATCTCTTAAATTCCAAGAAATAAGAAATAGCAAATGCATGTAAATTTACTTCAAGATGGAAGTAAGTTAATTCATAAAATCCCAAACTAAAATACTATGTTTGAACAATGTCAGTATTACTATTTGCCTAAAATATTTGAGTATGGAACCTGTAACCATTCCTGAACAAATATTTATTGAATGCTCCTTAAATGCTGTGAGGAGCACTATATTCCAGAATGGAATTTAAAGTGATGGGTGGCAGGAGTGTTGCCTTATCAAGCCCTGTTTGTGTGATCACGGAGTAACTATTTCTATACAAATCAGGTTCTTACTACACTTTGAGCTTCTTGACTTTAGGACACAATTCATTTTTTAATCAGTAGCACCCAACACAAAACATAATACAAATTGGGTGGTTAATGAATTAAATCGAATAATCAGGCTGTACTGGATAACTTTAAGATAACTTAAAGTCTAATTTGGATGGGATATTCCAAAGATATTTGAATCACTCATGACTAAAAAGAGAGCTACTGAACTGGTATTTTACATGTTAAGGGCTTACTCTGTGGCAGTTAATGGGCTTTATAGATGTTGGCTGATATCACCTTCACAAACCATAAGGGGTAAGGACCCTTTTTTTTTTACGGTTTTGTTATCAGATAACTAAGGTTGAGAATATTAAAGTAATTTTGTCAAGTGAATGTAGTAAGTAGGGAGCAGTATGTGAACCCCATTGCAGCACCCGCTACACCAGACTGCCTCACAGATGGAACCTTACAGGAAGGTACCAAAGCGAAGAGAACTAGAATTTCCAGAACTTAAAATCAACACCAGCTCGAAAATGATCTGAAAAGATCCTTAAATTGGTTTGCAGCATTTTGCGGGGGTGGGTTACGAATTCTGACATACTACTCTAGATGAAATAACTAAGCTTTGTTAAGCAGGCTAGGACATAACAGGGCATATTATGGTACTGTGTTCTTTTCTAAATACTGCATTTTAAGAAAGCTATTCCTAAATTGGAATTTATCCCAAAAGAGAGTGAAGACTGAAAACAATTTCTTTTAATAATTGAAGGGACAGAGTTTTAAAAGCTCAAAGAAGAGAATAAAATAATGCGTGTATGATATTAAATGAAGGTTATTTCCAGCATATAGGGGGTGCAGTGGAGGTTGGGGATGTTAACGGAAATATGATCCTGTTCAAAATATTCCATGTTGTAGGGGGAATCCGTGGAGGTTTGAGTGGAACTGATTCCAATGTGACTGTTTGAGTCTTGAGTTCAGACTCAACAACAATGGATGGAAATTCCTTGGAGACAGAATCAAACTATTTGTAAGGATTATCATTTTAACAGAAATAGCTATGTCCCCCACTAGAGGGCAGGTGACTGACTGTGCCTGTCTTTTAGTAACCTTTCATTGTTGGTTTAATAAATAAATGATTGGCTATTCAAACAAAGAGTTTAAAGGGCTGCTTGATAAGGTATGGGTTTCTACAAGTATTTATGGAAGTTTCATCCCCAGTCTTGGCCATTCAGTATGCTGTGGGAAGTATTTCTGAAGAATATCGTGTGAGAAAAGCCTCACATCAAGCAAAGTACAGAGGCTCTGCCACTCAAATCTTGTTGCCAGGTTGGAGTGTAGCTTAAAGTTGGACAATGAGCTAAGGATTCCTGCTGAGAGGCCAGATGAGTCCCCCTGCTTGGAGTGGGGCTGAGGCTGCAGATCAGCCTAAGAGCTTCCAGCTGTCAGGGAACAGGCAGGCCATTTACATGAGTAAGTCTTAGATGACTTTGATATAAAAGATTTTAGCATTTTGATGAGTTAAGATTACTTGAACACTTGAAAAAATAAAATTGCAGATCTTTTCATAAACTGTTAGTAATTACTAAAAAGAAATAATTTCCAGAAATAGTATGTTCAAATCAGTGGCTCTCAAATATGACAGCATAACTCCCAACTGAGAGTATTAATTCTGATTTAGGAGTGGATTGAAATTATTTCTAAGTTAACTTTTGCCATTTAAAAAAAATTAATCAGCTGCCTTCCTCTCTTCTTCCCATTAAAATGTAATGATACGGTTTTTAAAATTTGGATGTTTTCTGATATATAGAAATATTTCTTCACTTATATTTATGAATGCCAGCAAAATATTCTCTATAAAAGTGAAAATTTAATGAACTCTTTTAACTCTTCTGCTTACATTACAGTAAATAATTGCTTTTATTTTGATTATTTGATTGGAATATCTATTATTTTTAGTTTCTAGGAAGCTAAGGGATCTTTTAATGTTTTTTTTAAAGTGAAAAAAAAAAATTGTTCCCACTGTATTCTCCTCCTGTTTCTAAACTTCAAATTTTAGCTGACTACCTTGCAGCTCAGCTCAAAGTCTAGATTCCTATGCTTATGGTCATATGAACAAATTTTTACCAATGAGAACCAAGTATTATATGCAACTTTTAGGAAATAATCCTCAAAGAGAATGAGATTTCCATTCTTATTTCCTTTTCTTTTTCCTGTTATATGGATATGATGACTAGCATGCAAGCAGCCGTCCTGTGGATTATCAGGAAGCTAAGCACAGCTCTGGACTACCTCAATCGAATAAACGTACCTCCTACTTGTCATCCTTTTTCAGTGTCGTTATTGTTCTTGCCATTGTTATTGTTATATGTAACTGAACTTAATGCTGATAGGTCAGAAAATTCAACTGTCAGGAACGAGCACACCCACATACGTATCACTTACACACACACTTGCTCTCACATTTGTGTAACACTGTTGTAATTGATTTGTACTGAAGCTGCTCAGTAACCTTTACAGTTCTGACAGCGATTAAAGTTTACCAAATACCTTTGGCAATTTGAACTGTCACTAATTGACACCAATGACTGATGTATTTCCAGATCTTACCTTCTGGTGAAGAAGAAAGCTGCCCCTAAATCCCTCTCTAAATAGTACTTTATAAGTTGTTGAAATACGTGTTTGGAAAATAAATCATGTATAGACAAGAGAATTTTAAAAAGTAACATCAAATTTTTAAATTTAAATAAAATTCAGTCTTGGCACTTTGAAATCTGAAATAATATAAACAATTTTGTGATAAATATTATTCCATTTAAAAAACACTGCAGTTTAAGCTGTTTGTTCAAATTATGTGGATTGGGATGGAGTGAATTGAATCACAATTCCTTGCTTCTGCTTTGTGCTCTGATACCTTTTTATCCCATGGGTTTGCTTTTCAACGTAGACTTGACTTCAATTAGTCACCTGAAATATTGCTGGGTACCATTCATGGAATCTGGAGCCAAAGGCTCCCACATTGCTTTTGGGTGCTAAGAGTATTGTGCTAATATTTTGATTTGAGGTCATGCTTATTCCTTTATTCATGCTGTTCATAATGTGGCTGCTAAATATACTCCTGTATTAAGAATTCCTGCTGTTAGAGTAGGTGTACCAAATAAAATCCGAATCATGCATAAATGCTCCAAAGGGAAATTGGGCAAAGTCTGTGAACTCTTTTTTTTTTTAAGTGTTAGAAATATTTTAAGAACATCTTTAGTAGAAGCATCTAAATTACTTTTCTATCTAAGTCTTGTTTTAAACAAGAGGATTGTGTAAAGATTTTTGTGACTCTAAGAAGATCTAGGAAAAGAAAATAATTGAAAAAACACTTTACATCAAAAGTAATTCTAGCTAATGGTTCTTAAAAGCCATGTGTTAAAAATAACATCTGAAAGAGTTGTAGAGAAGATTTGCAACTCACTATTGTACTAAAGTTTCCAATAAATGTATGGTTACCATGTATACATAATATAATTCTGTACTTATAACTATTCATCCATACAGATTGGTCATATAGTGGAGAGAAAAAGTGGGTTTTGCAATTTTATTTTAGCTGATTCTGATGTGGAGCTTGGAGCCTAGTTTGAAGAAACTGATTTGTTTTTTCACATCACAGATAGGTAGGTCTATGTCACACACACACACCGCACACACACACACACACACACACACACACACACGTGAGGGTACTTCAAATCGCTTGTGGAGAAGTAGAATTATAAGATAATATAAATCTTTCCATGAATTTTTGAAATAAATACCCTTGTGTGTGTGTGTGTGTGTGTGTGTGTGTATCCACTCATTCTCGCCCTTTTAACTTTTCAAGTATATCTACATAAATGTGCAAATGTGCACATATCAGAATTGTGCAGTTCGATGAATTTTTGCAAACTGAAAATATTCAGGTAACTAGGACTTATATTAAGAAAAAATTACCAACACTCCAGAGGTCGGCTCTTGTTCCTTTCCACTCAAAAGCTCATCACAATGGTAAATCACTGTCCTGACTTCTAAACAGCAGAGAGAGTTTGGTCTTTTTTGCACTTTTCTTCATTAAAAACTTTTGAGTACTAAAATATTCTCAGTGAAGCAAAGAAAGTGCTTCAATTTTAAGAATTTAGCTCAATAATTTTTTACACGTGTATATCATTGTGTAACCATTATTCAGATCACGATATAGATTTCTATTATGCCAAAAGTCTTCCTCATGCCACTTTCCAGTCAATACTCATTCCCATCCCAGTGATAACCACCACTCTCCCTCTTAATTGATTATTCAGTGAGGCGTTGTTAGCTGCTGTGCTGGCTTCAGAAGGTAGAAATGAAGAGACATAGTCTTTATCTCCAAAGAATTTATAGTGGCGGATCTGTGTCTAAAAGCAGGAAATTTCGATACTGTATGCTGAGGGCTATAATCAATGTAAGATGGAGATAAAAGGAGAGTGCTCTGGGACCTCCTAGGAAGGGCAACTAAGTCCATCTTAAAGCATCTCAGGGGTAAGGCACCTGAGTAGAAGGGATGACTGCACCCAGTGCTAAAATCTGGGAAGGAACTAGCCAGGTAAAGGAACTACAGAGGAACTACATCCATAGAATCCTAGAGACCAGAAATTGAAAGATCTGAAGTTCAGGACTGAAACTTGTTAGGTGGAGAATAATAGAAAAGGGGCTGGGAAGATACTCAGAAACCAGGTCACATAAGAAATACGGTTTTTGTCTTGAGGTTGTAGCAGATGTGATATGATGAGACTTGAGCTTCAAAAGTTCACTGGTCATAGATTAGAGACTGAATTGAGAAGAGCAAGACTGAACATAGAGAGGTGAGAGAGGATTGTATCAGTATTCTTAGTGACAGTAGAAACAGAGAAAAGAATCATAAGAATTATAGCTAACTTTATAGTCAGCATTAACCACACCAGGTACTGCTAAGGACTTTCATAACTTATCTCACGTGGATCCTCACCACAGTGACAGGAAGTAGATTTTAGCAGCTCCATTTTACTGATAGTGAAACTGACACACAAAACTAAGCAACATGCTTAAAATCACACAGAAAGTGATTGAGCCAAGATTCAAACACAGAAAGTCTAACTCTAAGATTTGCCTCTTGAAGTACTCTGAGTAGAACTCTTTTTATTAACACATTTGATTCATTATTCGCAAACGTCTTAAGTTTATATGCATTGTGAGTTTGTAGGACTTTTCTCCATGGGAAGAAACCTCTTGATTTTTCTCTTATTTAACCCATACTTCCATCTTCATCCCCACTCCCAAACATACCAAATTTTCTCCACTTTGATCTAAGTAAGGTGTTTTAATAATAAAACTTGCAACTTTCTGATTGTTCAGCTACTAATTTGTTAGATAACCTTAACATATCATTAATACTTTCTGGGCCTCATTTTCTTTAAGAAAAATCAACAAACAAAATAAAACAAACCTCATTTTATTCTGTGCACACTTCTTAACATAACACTCAAGACCCTTTGAAATCCTGATGCAGTCTATGTCTACGTTCATTTTTCTTACTCCAAGTCACCATATATCATAAGTCAAATTCCACCCCAAATTTTTGCTTTTCCTTGTGTGTACCTGTTCTCCTATACTTATTTTGCTCCTCTTTTGAATGCCCCCTGTCTCTCTGTTGGAATCCAAGGCAGTATCCAAGTCCTGGCTCTGAAAGCATTCCCTCCTCCTCATACTTATTCCTCAGACTCAATGGAGTCTTCCTTTTCAGCCAAACCTTTGTGCCTTCATAGTATTGTTCTTTGTTTATACCTTTATATCAGTCAATGAGAATTCTATTTGGTGTATGCTATGGTTTGAATATGTCCCCCCAAAACCACATGTTAGAAACTTAATTCCCAGTGCGGCAGTATTGGGCAGTGGGGTCTAATGAGAGGTGATTAGTCCATGAGGACTCTGCCCTCATGAATGAATTAATGCCTTTATTTCAAGAATGGGTTCCTTATAAAAGGACAAGTTTGGCCCCCTTTTGTCCCTCTCTCTTGCTCTGTCTCTTGCCCTGTCTTTGCCTTTCCACCATGAAATGACACAATAAGAAGGCCCTCATGAGATATCCAGATTCTGGCTTCTTGATCTTGGAATTTCCAGCCTACAGAACTATGAGAAATACATTTCTGTTCATAATGAATTACCCAGTTTCAGTCATTCTGTTACAGCAGCACAAAATAGACTAAGGCAGTGTACTTTTAAGGAAATTAGGAAGGGCTGTTCGCCCACTAAAGTGGTTTCACCATCTGGTTCATGTTGCCTGGAAGTTTTATAATTTAAACCAGAAGTGGGTTTGCCAGGAAACTAACAAAGATCCAGTTTTAGTGCCCTTCATCTGAACAGGCCCCTGTTAGTGCTGGGAATTGTGGAATGTGTTAGGTAAACAATGCTGTCAGGAAGTATGTCTATGTAATCATATTTGTAAATTTTTCTAAAGATATATAAAAAATAAATGTATCTGAATCTCCAAGACTTCAATATGTTGTCATTTCCTTGTTCATTCTACAACAGTAGTCACTTCCATACCTAATTTTCCATTTGCAATTTTGTATCTTTTTTCTTAGAGGGCCCCACAAATTCTATAAACTTTGGCCCTCACAAAATCTGGATCCATCCCTAATAATCACATTATTCCCCAATTAAGTCATTCAGAGTAACACCTTGCTTGATTTCTTCTTCTAACATCTTCTATTTCTGTAGCTGGGTTATTTAGGCAATTCTTAGCCAGGTTAGAAACCAGTCTTCTTCCCAGCCAAAGCTAGAAAACAGTAGCTCAGTGTCTCTGTAAAGGTCAGCAGTATTACAGATCTTTTTGTGATTCTGTAGTCAAGTTATGGAAATTTGGTACTTGCCCCTATTTCTTATAATTGCCAGGCCTGTTTTAATAACTAAGCCCATTTCTGTTTTCCCATGTTTAGGTTCATGCCTCAATTATCTATCAAGGAATATACTCTCAGATATGTAGAAAAGGACATACTGTTTAGGGAAAACTGTTACCCAAGCTCTGGGAACTCTACACATTGGATTGGTTAAACATACACACATTCACATGCACAAACACACACGTACAAACAGCAACAACAAAACAACAACAACAACAGCAACACAAGTCAGTATTGCAAGAATGAGGAATAGCATGAATGGAACTGGCAAAGTGGAAATGAAGATTGATAAGGGAGGTGACTTACTAAAAGATGGGTAAAGGAGGGGGAGCATTGGAAACAGTTTGTCAGAAAGGTTCGGGAATGTTTGAACTCCTTGAAATCTGAGAATAAGTCTTAACCATTTATCACAGCTTACCCTACTGGTACTGGGGACTAGTTCTGATTTTTATTCCTTAAAGTAGGCTCTTACATATTGCTTTGAAAAATTCTGAATCATATTCAAAATATTTGCAGTTATTTATGTATAATAGGAGCATGTAGATTTCAAAGTGTATTGATATTATATGAATAAAATTATCAGTATATTTTTGTTGGTGAGGTTATGGATGATTTTATTACATCTTTTTTTCTCTCCCTCAACTGATTTTTCTGCATTAACCATTTGATTACTTTTTAATTAGAGGAAAACAAAGCTGTTAATGTTAAAAAAAAATTTGGACAAAAGAATATAAACATAAACACTAAAAAATAGACTCAAATGCATATGCCAATTTATTTACAAAGTTTATCTTTTGATGGTTGAATATATGGGTTTTTAAATTTTATTTTTTCATTTAATTATTATTATTTTATTTCATATCTATTGACTTAGCCAAGCTTTTATCTCCTGGTTTATATTATTTTTGAATTAGAAAAAGTGAATAACACACTAGATGAAAAGTATGAGAAAAATTATTCTGAAATATTAAGAATGATTATCTTTACTTGGTAGTGTTTTAGGATATTTCCTTCTCTTGACACTTTCTTTTGAACAGTTTTTATAAGGAAAATTTAAAAATTAAATTTTATCTAAAATAAGTCAACAAATTAAGTTTTAAATATTGTATAATAAAAGTTTTTGTACATAATTTCTAGAAGAACAACTATTTCTTCAGAAAGCTATATTACATTTATAAATATCATATGTTCTAAATAAGTAAGCAGCATATTCCTTTTATTCATATCACTTTGACAATATCTATTTTGAAAATCCCTCATAACATTTTGAAGAATGTTGGGTGAATTAATTGCTTGATGCAGTAAGCATCAAGTTAAGAATTTAATGTTTATTCATTTCTTTTGTAACGGTACTTCGTACTGCTTTCATTTTAGTGCTGGCAATGTGATACTCAATGAAAATATTTTCAAGACTGATTTTATTGATAGTCACTCTAACTCAAGTGATTAAAAAGAATACCATAGTCTGTAGTTACTAAATGATAGTTTTATTCCCTTCAAAATAGCTACTCATCTTGTTTGGCTGCTGTAGTGGAATTTTGTTTGAGACTCTAAGACTTATATTAGAAGGCAGCTGTGACTTAGTCTTGCTTTAAATTCTTATTAATATAATACACAAAGAAAGGACAACTAGTCAAAGAATCAAATGTATACATCTTAATCCTAAAAACGCTATCACTTCAAAGTGAATTACAGCACTGTAGGGGATAAAGACCTGCATTGTTATTTAGGTTCATCCATTCATTTCAACAGGATTAAAATAAATGATGCACTTACCTCACATGGCATTGAAATGCGTGGTGATGAAAGGGAAGGGTGAACTTCAAAGATGCATGTGCAAGACTTTGGATTTGACGGAGGGATTTACTTCTCAAATTGTCATTTCCATTGATTGGATTTACTAATCAATGAGCAAGAATTGACTGAAATGAGAAGCTGTGCCTAAAATTGGTAAATCCATATTTCATATTTTACTCTCACTTTCTGAAAGACAGGGCAATTTTGATCAGTGGTTGAGATAGCATAATACATAAACCTTAAACTTATATTCTGGATTCTTGCTTAAAGCCATTTCAAAACTGTATCTAAATTTGCTTTGTAATCTAATTATTAGTTTGGAAATGTTTTTCTAAAATAATATCTTGGAGCTCTAAATTTTAATCTAGCTTTTGGAGCCTTGATTCATCTGGCCTTATGAATTTATCTTCGTAGTTTTACATTTTTAACCTTTTGTTTGTTTATTTACATTGTTTCAGCCAGTTTTTCAAGGATTAGGATGGTTATTTAGGTCATAGATCTTACTTAGTCATTGAAATTTATATTATGCAAATTTTCTGATTAATTAAAATAAATTAATTTAAACTGCTGTAAGGAACATGCAAGTTTAGTGATCAGTTGTCAGTGGCTCTATACTTTTCCATAATTATTTTAAGCTAATTCATTTCCTTTCTGAAAAATATAAACATGAGTGCTAATCATAATTACTTTGAGGTAGTGTAGATCACAACTTATGGCAAACATGATAGCAAAAAAACATCCTTCAAAAATTTATTTTACAGAGTTTCTGTTTGGGATGATGAAAAACTTTTGGAGATAGTAGCAATCGCTGCACAACATTGTGAATGTAATTAATGTCACTGAAATAAACATGTAAAAATGGTTGAAAAGGCATATTTTATGCTATATATATTTTTATTACAACAAAAACATTAAAAAGAAACATAAAAAAAGAAAATTTAAATTGCATGTTTTATAATCAACCAATATTTTGAAACATTAGCTTTGGGACAAAGGACTATGTCAGTATATCACAACAGGCTAGTGCAGATCACTCAGATTTTTCACTGAAAATTTTAGAAAAGAAATAGTTGTAAGTTACTCCCATTAGGAGCTTCATACCAGTTCTCCCCAGTTAGATATGAACTGGGCTTTTCAAGTCTGCTGAGTAAAATCTGCAGCATTTCAATTGGTAATGTTTTGAAATTTGCCATCTGATTTGGTCAGCTAGGGGTTTGGGGAGTGTCCCTTTCCAATATTAAGGTTAAGGTGGTTGGCAATTTGATCTTTTTATTTCTTTTTATTGCCGCTAGGCCCTCCCTCAACTCTCCACAGCAGCCAAGTGAAGTTTAGAGGCATGTGGGGAACCAAGAAGTGTGAATCTCACATCCTGTTAAAATTCTGTCTTTCTGTTTGGACTAGTCATCCCAATACTCAAAACCATCTCTAAGAAATGGAAAGGGCAAAGCTCAGGGTGAGAGAAGTGGGATATTTCAAAATTTTGCCAAAAACAGCAAGGCCGGAAAATCCTTGGCAAAACAGAAGAGCTGGCTACTTTAACACCTTTCTCATTCCTGGGATCCCGGGTGAGTCTGGCCTCCTGTTAACTACGGTGCTACTGTCCCCAAAGGTTCTGTTTTTGCAGGTGGAAAAGCAGTTGGAGCAGCAGCACCTTTCCTCCAACTCAAACATTCTTTTCTAGGCCCTCTGTGGAGCAGCCTGCTCCAGTGAGCGCGGCATTCACTTATCAAATCCCAGAAGGCCCATTAGGCCCTAACCAAATGACAGCCTGTAAAGTTTCTTGGCGTGAAGAATTAGGTTGAGCTGTTAACCTTCCCCATGCAAAGGACAACAAAGAAATTCTAGTAAGAGGTAAAAGGACAGACACTCAATTTACTGTTTTACTATTAAATTCTCATCCCTTGCTCATGGAAAAAAATGTGTTCACTTTTCACAGCCATTTTCCTTTGGCAGTTGGCATAGGAGGCTACCTGCAGCAGCAGTCTCTTTGCCTCTCTGTCATTTATTATCCCATTCCTGCTTGCTGCCTGCTCCACTCAAGCACCTTATATAAAGTGATACTGCTTAAGCTGAAGTGCTAAAGTCTGCCCGCCCTAAATGGGATATGGAAATGTGGGAATATTAGCCCTTAAACAGTAGGCTAGAATTTCTTTCATCCATATATCCCTAAGGCAAACTAGGTTTTAAAGCCAAAATCACAGGTTGCCTTTGCTGTGTAAATCAGCAGTTGGATGTGTAATTGGGATTTTTTTTTTTCTTTTTTTTTAATGTCAAAATGACTCTTGGGTGTTGATCTGGCAAGTGGAAATAACATAGAAGGGCTGTATAAGTAGTTTTGGAATGTCAGTTAAAATCTCATAATCTGACTTTAACAATTGATTTTGCTCCAAATTTCCATATTGGTATTATTCAGCTTTTGGCAGAGAATCTGGAAATGGAACTTTTCCCACTGAAACTCGGACTAAGCCTAATATTGGACTTACTGTGTTCAGAGTTTGGGTAGGTAAATTTTAAGCATCTAATTTGCAGACCAGCTTATAGAAAAGGAGATGAAAAGACCATTTCATTTATTCCCCTGGTGGGGTGGAACATTTTCTTCCAATATGTTTTCCAATTTCCTTTTGAAATTTATGGAGCTTAAGAAAAGAACCATTCCATTATCTAATAGTTCTTGCTAATAGGCAGTTTCCTTAAATATCCAGCCTAAGTTTTCCATTGCTCATCTGATTTTAAATCTTTACCATTTTCCAATTGTATGGATTTTATAACTTAATGTTTGCTAAATCCTTAGTTAATAGACATTCTCAAGATTGTGATTTTAAGACAATGCATATTAAGTGATTTTGTTCCCTTAGAAATTCTGTAAACTACTGATTGAATGTCTGGAACATTTATGTTTCATCTTTAAAAGAGTGAAAATTTTCTTCGTAAACTATTGCTCTAGAAAACATGAGATGACCTTATTTCTTCTGCCTAGCTAAGAGAATTATTATGCTTTGCTTGATGCTGTCAAAATGTCTGTAAGAAAGAATAAGATGTAAAGTTAGAATGCTTGTGGTTATTCTCTGAGGTTGAGCCAAGAATGGTATAGGTGGAAAGACACAGTACATTTTACAGAACTGGTGAGCAGCAATTTCTTTCCGTCACTGGTAACCTGTGGGGTGCTCAATCATTGACCTACCAGCAACAGGCTGCATCTTTCATTACCAATTCCCTGATATATTTGAAATATTTAGTTCACTCACATTTAAACTTTTACATTAGGTATTAAAAAGCCATCCTTACCAGACTTGTCAATTTAGGTGCTATGTGGCTCAAAATTGTTGCAAATCTTTTATGCATATTCATTCTTATAATTATTTTCAGCTATTTGGTAATAATAGCTAATATCTATTGAGTACTTACTATGTACCAAGCACTATTTAAATTATCTTAATTAATCTTTATCTGAATTAACAGAGTATTCACAGAAATCTTCTTTGTTAGGTATGTTTACTGTCCTCATTTTATGGATGAAGAAAGCAAAGCACTGATTAAATAATTTGCCCAAGATTTCACTTCTAGAGTGAGGCAAAACCAGGATTATTGTCCATGTACTTGGTCTGCAGAGACCAGGCTTTCAACCACAACTCTACTATTGTCAAAATGTGAATATTTTTACTATTAAAGAATACTTTATAACAGCATGAATGTAATATTTTTGCCAAAAATATTAAACCTGAATTTAATCAAACCTGTAGATCTAATTTCCAATTTACAGGAAATACAAAGGATAGAGGAATGTGTTCACGAACCACAAGGATGCTGGCAGCAAAATCTCAGCTATTGCAAACTAGATACACAGAAATCTGGTTTCTTCAACATATAAATTGCTGGGGGTGAGGGAGAGAGAGTGTGTGTGTGTGTGTGTGTGTGTGTGTGTGTGTGTGAATGAGTGTGTGTGAGTGAGTGTGTGTGTGTGTGTGTGTGTGTGTGAGAGAGAGAGAGAGAGAGAGAGGAGTCAACACCTGTAGATAAAAAGAGACTGCAGAAAAAGCATTTGACAAAATTCAGCATCCCTTCATGATAGAGACCCATAACAAATTAGCTATAGAAGGAGAGTATCTCAATAAAAGCCGTATATGACAAACCTACCACCAACATTATCCTGAATGGGGAGACAAGGGTGTCCACTCTCACCACTCCTGTCAACATTGTATTGGAAGTATTAGCCAGAACAATCAGGAAAGAGAAAGAAATAAAAGGCCTCCAAAATGGAGAAGGCAAAGTCAAATTGTCCCTGTTCACAGATGACATGATCCTTTATATAGAAAAACCCATAACCTCTAACAAAAAAACTCCTAGAGCTCATAAATGAATTCAGTAAAGTTGGAGGATACAAAATCAATACACAAAAATCAGTAGTGTTCTCACCCACCAACAATGAACAAGCAGAAATAGAAATCAAGAAAGCAAGCCCATTTACAATAGCTACCAAAAGAATATAATACCTAGTAATAAATTTAGCCAAAGAGGTGAAAGATCTCTACAATGAGAACTACAAATCACTGCTGAAAGAAATTAAAGAGGACACCAAAAGATGGAAAGACATTCCATGTTCATGGATTGGAAGAATTAACATTGCGAAAATGTCCATACTACCCAAAGCAATCTTCAGATTCAATGCAATCCCCATCAAAATACCAATGACATTCTTCACAGAAATTGAAAAATCAATCCTAAAATTCATATGGAGCAACAAAAGAACCCAAATAGCCAAAGCAATACTAAGCATAAACAAACAAAAAAGCAAACAAACAAATAAATAAAAAACAGAGGCATTACACTACTTGATTTCAAACTGTACTACAAAGCTATAGTAACCAAAGCAGCAGGATACTAGCATAAACACAGACACATGGACCAATGGAACAGAATAGAGAAACCAGAAATTAACCCGCATACTTACTTCCAACCTATCTTCAGTAAAGGCATCAGGAATATACACTGGGAAAAGGACAGCCTCTTTTGTAAATGGTGCTGGGAAACTGCATATCCATATGTAGAAGAATAGAAATAGACTCATGCATCTTGCCATATACTAAAATCAACCCAAAATGGATTAAAGACTTAAGTATAAGACCTGAAACTATAAAACTCCTAGGGGAAACACTTCAGGATGTAGGGCTGGGCAAAGATATTACGAATAAGATCCCCAAAGCACAAGTAATGATGGAAAAAATAAACAAATCAGATCATATCAAACTAAAAAGTTTCTGCATAGCAAAGGAAACAATCAACAGAGTGAAAAGACAACCTATGGAATGAGAGAAAATATTTGCAAACTATGTATCCAAGAAAAGATTAATATCTAGAATATAAAGGAATTCTAACAACCTAACAGTAAAAAAAAAAAAAAGAAAGAAAAAAAGAAAATCCAGTTAAAAAATGGGCAAAGGAGCTGAATAGACATTTCTTAAAGGAAGACAGACAGACCAATGTCCAGGAGACAGATGAAAAACTGCTCAATGTCACATGTCACTAATCATCAGGGAAATGTAAATCAAAACCACATTGAGATATTGCCGGGCTTCGCAGGATTCATTGGACCTGAATAGGGGGTGTGGATTCGGTGAAAAAAGACAGACACGGACCACAGATGTCTAGTGCAAGTGTGGAAAACAACCACATGAATCTTGCTTTATTTATATTTTTTACTTAATCTTTTACATAATGATTTAACTTTTAATCAAAACATTTCTTATTTCATTTCAATTAAAAAGGAAAGGTCAAAATGTTCCAAAGCACTCATGCTCTGACAAAAACATCTACTCATGCATCAATAGTTCACCCCAAAGCCTGTGGCTTGTAGCCAGGAAACTATACAATAGCAGCATGTTTGGCTTTAAAGAGCATCAGACTTTTAGTTTGAACTATAATTCTTAATCTTCTTAGCTTACAATTTAAACCTTTTTAATCTTACTTATACTTACTATACTTGATTTTAATAACATTGATTAGTTATATTTAACAATTTAATATTGCTTATATTCTATATTGATCATTTTAATTTATAATCAAAATCACAATGTTTATAACATGAATATTATAAAATTTGACTATAAATCCTTATTAAATTTCTATGTTATTGTTACAAATTTTGTGTTACAAATTGTTTTAAACAAAACCTATTAATATCAAAATTTGTTTGTGTTTCTCTACTATTTAACTTATTTATTTTATAACAAAACCTTTTATTTCCCTGACAATAGACTCTGGGAACAGCACAGGGGACAAAGTGAAAAGTTAAATGATCCTACTCAAACTAAGAAAAACACACTATATCATTCTTATTATTACTAGGGAAACAACATGTTCTTGGTAAATCAAGTGAAACTGTGGGAATGGGGAAAAACAAAGAAATCTGAAACTGGTTATGGTCAAATAGTTGTAAACACCACTGCACTTGGACCCACTGTCTCCCTGGGGGATGTGGATAGAAATCCAACATAATAACTTAATTCCACACACACAAAAGCATGATCACAACTATAGAACTAGTTATTCTAAAATTATGGGTCAATGCACACACCACTAATGGGAAAAATCAACAACAAAATTAAATCAAGCCAACCTGTACTGGGAACATACATCAAAAACACCTCTAATAATGACAATGCTTTTTAAATAAACCAATTAATTTTGATATATTATTAACATGTTCTCTCAGAAACTCCAGGGCCCTCGGAATCTCCCAAAGCCATACTAAGCCAAAAGGTTAGGCTGTTTAATTCTGGGAAGCCTTGTCCAGCAACCAAAGGTGAACAAACAGGAAATTCCATGGAGCCGTGTCACACACACGAGACCCCCTTACAGCCTGTTGAACAAGGGGTATCACTCCTCAGGCTCCCATGCCATTCCTGATAGCAGGATGGCTCTCAACAAGATATCATCTTATCCCAGTTAGACTGGCTATTATCAAAAAAGAGAATAACAAATGCTGACAAGGAGGCAAAGAAAGAGGAACTCTTCTGTACTGTTGGTGGGACTGTATCTTAGTACAGCTATTATGGAAAACAGTATGGAGGTTTCTCAAACAGCTATGCATAGAACTGTCATATAATCCAGCAATCCTACTACTGGGTATGTACCATCATGTTTATGGGACACCTGCACTCCCATGTTCAATGCAGCTCTGAGTGCAACCTAAATGTCCATCAGCAGATGATTGGATAAAGAAAATGTGGTACATATACACAATGGAATAATAGCCATAAAAAAGGATGAAATTCTCCCATTCACTGCAACATGGATGAACTTGGAGAAAATTGTTAAGTGAAATAAGCCAGGCATGGAATGAGAACTACATGTCCTTACTCATGAGTGGGAGCTAAAGAAGAAAAAAGGAAAAAAAGAAAAAAAGAAAGAATGAAAGGATCACAGTAATACGTTGAACTTTCAGAAGGAGAGAAGAGATCTGTGGTCACTAGAGGAGAGAAAGAGGGAGGGAGATGGGGATTAAGGAGAAATTGGGTAATGGACACAAAAAGTAATTACAATTTATAATGATGAACATGCTAATAATATGATTTGGTCATCATGTATTGTATGCAAATACTGATATTCAATTCTATACCATATAAATATGTATAACCATGTTTCAATTGTAAAAGAAAAAAAATAAAAAAGAGACTGGAGCAACATGTATCTGCCAGTAACAATGTGTGGATCTCATCTGGATCCACATTAAAAATAAATAAATAAAATTAAGACATTTATGAGATGATAAATTTGAGTTATGTACATTTCACCAATGCAAAGAGAGTAAATGTCTAGTATTTTCATGGCAAAAGATATTAAATATTTAAGGTGATGAATATGTTAATTAGCTTAATTTAATCTTTCCACGTTGTATTAAAAAATCATAACACCACTTTGTACTCCATAAATATATACAACTATAATTTGTCAATGTATAGGAAAATAAAAACCAATTTGAACACTGACTGGAGATTTTTTGATATTAAGAAATCATTGTAAATTAAAAAATAAGAGAAATCATTGTAAATTTTTTGAAAAGTAATTATGTTGCGGTTATGTTTTTAAATAAGGAATCCATATATATATATATAAGTATATATATTTAAGGATAAAATTATATGATGTCCATGATTTCTTTGAAAGTACTATGAGACTTGTTAATTAGGTAGGAGTATAGAAGCTATAAGATTGGTCATGGGATGAAAATATTATGTGACAGATATATTTGGGTTTATCCTACTTTTGGTCTATTTTTGTGTATTTGCGATTTTTCCAAAATTAAAAGTAAAAAAAAGTAAAATGAAATGAAACCAAAAAACAATAATTAGTGGCAATTCATGCAATCGTTTAAAAAATGTGTGATTTATAACAGCATATGAAATTCATTACCAAAAAGTAGTGAGCCAAAATAGAGTCAATGCTTATGGGTTTATGTTATAAGTTGTCAGTTCTCATATTTGAATTAGCTTGTGTTTCTTTCATGAAGAACCCTGCAAAGCATCATTGTGACTTTAAGGGTTAGTGTATAGTGGGAAAATTTATTTTCAAAAGGGGTCTGACAGCAAATAAAAAGATTGCAGAAGTGCTTCAGAGCAGAGTATGATCAGATTTACTATAAGTGGTACTCGTTTACCAAAAGTGATTAAATTATAGTCAGGATGTACCCTGAAGTACCCACTTCAGTAGACAGGCTAGAATACATTTAGGAAACAGAACACTGCACTACCTCTGTGCTTTATCTTTCAGGAACTGCTCTTATATTTTCATTATAGTGGAATGCACTAACGGTGTTTTCATTGCATATTTCATGGTGCTTAGAACATGAAACTTGTTGGAAAGACCATATTGTTCTTAAACAAAATTGATCAGACTTTTAAAAAAGGCACTGTGAATTTTTTTCTATAAGTATTGCAAGATAAACTTCCTATGGTAAATAATCCTTGACTTAAAAAAAAAAGAAAAAGGTGGTATAATTGGGAGTTAGAAAATGCCACAGATGAGAATAGCCACAGCAGGAGTGTTAACTTTTGTTGATAATGCATGGCTGACTTCCTTCAAGCAAGCAGAACTCTATGCTTTGGGGAAATCATACCCTAGTACTTATTAGATGTATTATCCTTTATGAGTGACAGAAATATCTGTTTTAAAAATTATTTAAAGAGTTCCTGAATATATAATCTTTCAAAGGTCATAGTTTGGCCTTTAGATACCCAAAAGGTAATCATTATACATTTATGGGACCAGAGCTGTAAATATATATAGCATCTGCAGTATACTATGCTTATGAGAACTATTTTTTTTAGATTAAGGTTACATTTATTTCATTTGCATATGGTTAAACAGAGACTACTTCAAACCCTCATTTTACCTCAGTTTCACATCTCCACTATAAGTTTTCAATACTCATAACAGAGTGGACAATTTGGGAGGTGTGTACCTCTTCATCCCCCTGTTGATTTCTGTTTTCTGTGATAGAAATGATGAGTTTGCATTTTCATTTCCAACCCGGCTCAAGCATATGCCTGATGAAATGTCTGCTGCATTGCATGGTGCTATCTTGCTGCTGTGATAGTGGGGTGAGTTGCCAGGTTATGCCATTGTGTTTCTTCACTCCAGTTATTGCAGCAGATTTTCTGTATTTACACATAATATGATGGTTTTTAGATAACATGACAATATTTTAGTGAAATCCTTTTTCAGGAAAGTACTGAAGACCCCTAATTAATTGCCTTTAATAATTTAAATATTTTATTTATTTTTTAGATATTTATAAAAAGATAGCAACAGAAATCTCTTTGCCAAAAGATACTGAATTTCTAGAAAATTCAATGTAGGCTTATTATACTTTATGTGTAAAGAATTTTTTTAGTATGCTCTATAAAACAAGGCATTTTATTTACCACATTCTGATCACCATTTTATGTGGTCTATCTACCCCAAAGAGATAAAGTAAATTATCATAAACTTTTGTTGTTTGCTTTCGATACAAAAATACTTTTCTATTGTATTGTATTTTATTGTGACCCAGTTTTCTCCCTTGAGAGAAGGATGGTTTAACATTAAAAATGTTAATTAAATTATGCTATGACAATTACAATCACCAGGAAAACAATTTTACATTATTATAGTGGTTACATTGATCAAAATGTTGATGATTGTTTTTTTTATGCCTTAGTGTCCCCTATAATATTGTAAAGATGTAACAATTAGATGAAGATTTCTTCCCTACCTTAAAATAGTTTCAGAATGAGAATGGATTATAAATTGACTAATGAGAGATGGTATCATTGCCCGAAGCATTTACCTAATGTCTTGATTTTGTCTCTGTCTTAAACCCTTAAATCTGTAAAAAGCAATGGCTTGTCATTTTTTAGTTTCTCCCAATTCAAAAGTTTTCTTGAAAAACTGATTTCACTCTAAATGTTTCTGCACATACCAAACATTTTGCTTCACAACCATTTGTTCATCCCAGAGTGACCATGTTTGGTTTACAACTTTTATAGTTATGTAACTACAGTAGTATTAGCACCTGCTTTCACTCTAAAATATCCTGGGTTAGACAATAAATTATACGGTCAATCAAGCCTATACCTGTATGCATAATTAGTTCCAAAAATTAAACTTGACTTTAGAATTCTGCTGTATGTGCAGTAAAACTTATTCAATGAAAATCTGAATTGTGATCTGCAATGCCTTTTCCATGAATGTCAAAAATAAAATAAGAAACACGGAAAAAATAAAAGGTTTTAAGTAATCTATGTTTTTTTTTATCAGATTAGAAAATATGACTCAGAAAATATTACACTTTTTACACTATAAACATTTGTGTTTTCTTATTTTTGGAGAAAAGGTAGAATATAATGAGTTGTAAAATATACACTTTGGCAATTATGCATTGATACCCAAGTGTACAGACAGGAGTTTCTCAAAAACTAAAGTACATTAGTCTGACAAATATTGCTACAAAATGTTGGCTATGAAGCAGTTTGCTCAGCAGTACCATTGAGGTAAAAGATTAAGAGTAGATAGAATTGAAAGTATTACAGTATATTTATTTTGTAAATTATATTGGAAAGTTAAAATTATGAATGTAATTTTTAAAATGGGTTAAGTCCAGCACCTTAATTGATCAATGGGGAAATCAGCTTATGACATTTAGATTCACCCATGACCCCATGTAAAAAAAGGATTGTTTCCTGTGTGACATTGGACTGGTATCAGTTATCTCCAGGGAAATGGAAAACCCTGAAGTGATGCTTTAAAGGATAAAGAGCCATTCAGGCACCTCTAAGTGTGTGTTAGTAAACCATGCAGACTGATGCAATAGTATCCCGAATGTAACTTTCAGAGTGAAATATGGATAATAATTAGGTAAAATGTTATTTTGAGATCTTATTCCCAAATGGTCCATTGCTTTCATATTCTAAATTCCAGTGCCCTTGTAGGTCCAATTAAGATGCTTAATTAAAGAATTCCAAGTAAGCAGACTGCCCTGACACGCAGAGGGGATTGTGCCTGGTAATGATAGTGCTGAATTGTACAGAAAGAATGCTCACAAATGTTAGCAGAGGAACATAGATTTTATAATGTGACATTTATTCTCCAAGCATAAAGAAAATTAAGCCTGAGAATCAGAGGTACTTCAGTAACTTAGAGTGAATGTGTTTTCTGTTTTTCAGGTCTAATTTTAAACCACCCATCATTTCATTCCCCCTTCCTAATCCCTTTACTCTTAAATAATGGATGAAAATGCAACACACAGTAGCAAATTTTAATTTATCATTATTTTTTCTGTTACTTTCTATGGCTTAATTTGTTTGAAATGCAGGATGAGGCAAGTCATTCTATGATTGCCAGGCACTTCTTCCAGAGTAGAACTATTAGAACAATCAAAGCTAAAGTTTGATTGAGGTTATGCGGGGGAGAATTACCTATTCACATTTGATTTTCATATGCACATTAGCACCCGATTATACATGGCCTTATGTTGCACAGACGCATTGTCACCATGCACTCAAACTCTTTTAAATGGAGACTTTTTTTGACATGTCTTTTCTCATATGCACGTGTTGGCAGCTGTTTTCTGCACTGAGGATGAATACCATACAAAACATGGCAGAGAGTGAATTACTAGTGTGATATTTACATTTCTCTCATAAATTGTATGACAATAATTGTGTTGTCATTAACATTTCTTTGTTATGAATTATATTTACATCCTACTGGTGGGCCATTTCATAAAAAGGAAAAAAGTATAATCACTAATAAGAGTATCTTTAATCTTAATTTTAAAAAGCTTAGAACTCTATCAATGATATATAGTATTTACAACAATAGAATATAGGGTCCAACAGCATTTTAGTAATCTTTTTAAAGATATAATTGACTGTTGGCTTTGTCAAACTTTTTAACAAGAAACACAATATTTGTTTTTCCTTGCATCAAATGGAAAGCTAAAATTGAATATAAAAGTTTTCTTTTTATCTCTATCCAAAGATGATTTCTTAGAAATAAGAAGCAATTGAATATCCAAAGATTATTGTTTCAGTATTTTCTTTTTGTGAACAGAAGACAATTGTGAATAATTATTTTACTGTTCCCGTTGCTTTGCTCTCCTAATTTGTAAAACTGTCTCTTCTATTTGAAGGTCATTCTTTTTCCCGTCCACAGGCATTCTACCCAGAACGCACAGAATAACTTCTCTAATTTCCATACATTAACTTACTTTGGAAGTGGCACCAATAGTGCTGATAATTGTCTCACTGGCCCTGCAAGTATTAGTTGTCCTTAGTCACTATTCAGAAACACATTCTCTGCCACAAATCCTGCAGATAAAGTGAGTGTGGAACTTCATGAGAAAAATGGTGACATTTAAAGTACCTTTGTATTATGGGGCTACCTAATGGGTAAATGCCCCTGATTACTGCAGCTTTTCAGATTCATTTGTCTTCTGATTAGTACATTTCAGTATCATACGTTTGGGTTAAATAAATACTGCTTATGTTCAAATATTCTAGGAGTGGTCTTCAAAAAGTTCACGGAAAGGTCATATTACTTTCAATTCCATTTCTCCATGGACAAGTTGAAGCATCCTTGTATATTTGTCAAGAAGTTCAAATACATTGGAATTGAATTGCTTCTTACTTCTATGTGCCTGGAGAGGGACAAAAGCTAGGGAAACATTTATTATGTTTCTGAAGCCAGTTCATACTGGTCTTTTACTTAATTACATGAGGAATCGAAATGTGTTCTTTTTTTTTGTCCAAGAGGTGACATTTGTGTACCCTTAAAATATGTAACTAGAAGAAAATTGCTACAGATTTTGTTTTTTCATAATTCAAAAGCCTCCTGCTGGCCAAGCCACTTTATTTGACATAGGTCTCCATCTTGTGCACACTCTGAAGAAACTGGGACTACATGTAGTTTTGCTTCCAGCAGGTGTTATGACAGAAATTTTCAAAAACGAATTTGTTACCACCTGCCAAAACTGTATCCTCGAAAGAAAAACCTTCGTACCTTTACCCTCCTGACCTTTAAATGATTGGTACTTAGTTAATGACAGCTGCCAGGTGTTACCAAGACTGCTGAGAACAAACTTTGTGAAACAGAAAATAGAAAATTCTGAAAAAACAAAATAAAGTGCTAGAGCATTGTGTAGAGCAAATAAGAACTTTTCACCCCAAAGTTATTGCTCTAATTTGTAGTTTTAGGTGATATTGGTTCTGAAAAACATGATCAGATATAAATAAGATGACTCTATTTTCATTGAGAGTAAAAAATGCTTATCAAACTTGATCTCTTTTTTGCATGAACATGCGTCTGTAACATCCTTATTTCAGACATAGAAAAATGTCACGTATCATTCTATTTTGGCATAAGTTTTAGTCCACTGAAATATTTCTTTGCCATATGATAGGAGTTGGAAAACTTTCAGGTACTACCTTATCAAGAGGGCATCACTACAGACAATTTTTGTCTCATATCACTATACATTCTCAAAGGTAAGACAATGTATAGGCATCTAAACTAAAACTGCGCAAGTTGAAATATTTTATATCTGTCATGAATTCAATACAGATTTAAATTGAAGTGCTGCCTATTCAATGCCACAGTGCCACAGATTTATTGTATTAATGGTCACACATACAAAGTGTGTATGTGTAAATGTACGTGTGTGAAAGTGTGTGTGTGTGTGTGTGTGTGTGTGTGTGTGTGTTTGATGAGAAAAAGGCTGTTTAGCGCTTTATAGGATACTTCAACTGACATATTGGAGATGTTTTGTGTGTAATTTTTTTCCTAGTATTTAATGGCTATTTATTTCTGAATTTTAGATTATAAAGTAACTTTCTGTTTCAATATAAATTAGGTGAAAGACATAAGTAAATATCCACTTAGAGCAAACTGCCTATAAAACTTCCTTTTAGACAAAGCTTTGTTTTAATTTGCTTTAAGCTTCACTTTTTAAAACTATAAATTAATATTAGCAAATAATTTCCCAGAATAAATTCAACACTTAGGATTAAGAATAAAGACAATAAAATACTAAACGATATCTTGCATAGTGTACAAATCTGCTGCACGTGTATATACTTTTTTATTTTTAGAAAGTGCTGTCTCTTATTCTTTGAAATTTCTTATAAAAAATAAGTGTGTATTGTAAAATAAATGATTGTAAGTAAAATAAACAGTTTGACCTTAACAACTTTAACTCCTGTATTAACTTTGTACATACTTGAGAATTATAGGCACAGCTGAGTAAATTACAGGAAGAATAATTAGAAAAACAAGAACAACAGGTGATGATTTGGTCAGGCTGCCAAAATCCTAGAGTATTAATTTCATATTTATCTATCCTTTTCCATTTTACAGTTTTCCTCTTGATATTGGATACTGTGCACATTCCCGATTGCTCATTTTAATGAATACTTAACCATATGAAATATTTGTTCATTTCAAGGGAATTCCCCCTGGTTTCAAAAAAAGAATGCAGAAGCCATTTCAGAGCTTAATTAGTGAGATTTGGAACCTCTATGCTTGTTCAATCAATTTTATCACACGTAAAAGCATTTTAACTATTCCCTTTGTCTATACAATCATTTGCAATCCAGCAGAAAAATTCCATTCCCTGCACAATAAGCTTAACCAAGCAGGACCGTCAGTTGGAGTGAGGTCACACTGGAAAATGTTTTTAAAAGGGTTTTCTAAACCCTTTAAAATTTTAAGTTAAGTTTTAATGAGCATTGCAGAAGAGTTAGATCCCCAGGGGGCAAATCAATTTTGAGTGTTGTGCTGCCTGTTCCTTTTGGCCTGTGAAATACCACCTTAGCTGACTTTTCAGTGGTTATGTTGAGCCAGATATTCAGAATGAAAAGAATGCAAATATATAGCCTGTGAATTTCTTCCTCACCCGGGGGTCACCAAATCCTTCAGCCATTTTATTTTTTCAAGTGGTGAGGGGATGGGAAGGGTGGAACAAGTAGTTGGCTATTTCAGCACTAAGAGAAGTGTGAGGTTTTAAAGTGGGCTGTGGAAGGCTGAGGAAGCTTAGGATATGCTTAGTGATTTTTTTTTTTCCCCTTGGGACCAGGTCACCTCCTGATGTATATCAGCTTTAGGATTCAATCTGGGACCCACTGTGGTTTCATGTGACGACTGAAGGATGAAAGAAAGCTGCCTAGTGACACCCAAATGAAGTTTAGAGCCCATGTTTACTTTTACTTTTCTCTCGTATACATGTTTAAGGGATTTTTAGACTCTCATAGTGCTGGAGGTGTAGGATTCTCCCCTACACAGGTCGCACAACTGCTTGTTCTTTATATATTACCTCAAATAACTGACGCCAGCCATCCTCCTAAAAGGGCATTATGCTCCAGAGTGTACTTCTCTGGGACTATTTACTGCATTCTGCTCTCTCCCTGCAGTAAGGAAATTATATATTAAAGATTAACTGAGCATATCATTTCCTCTCTCTAGGCTGCCATGAAGTAAACCTGCAGACTTGCTGCTTAATGTTTTTTGTAGCTTATCCCTGTGAATGAAAAGTTTGGAAGCTGGATGAGTAGATGTTTTCCATTCCATCTGTGAATAAATATTTATCCTTTGATTAATGCTAAAATAATGCATTTAGCTCTTGTTCTTGAAGATATTTTGTTACTATATTTACCAGTTATTCTTTTATAATCATTGCTCAAAGATTATCTTCTCCATGAGGCCTACAGGACCATCTTATTTAAATTTGCAGTAAGTATTACACCCCACTCTTTATTCTCCAGCCCTGTTCAGTTTTTTTCTCATGGAATTTCTTACCATTTAGCACTCTGTATACCTGTATTTTCCTTATTAGTTCTATCTTTCTCCACTACAATGCATGCTGAAAGTGAACTCATATAATATAGTATTCGTTCTTTTCATAGCTGCATTTAACACTTGATTTAATATTTGCACAAAACCTGTGAGTAGCTGTTATTCCCATTTTACTGATGAGAAAACAGAGAGAAATTGTTCATGGTTACGTAGTCATCTTGTAAGAGGTCAAGATGAAATTTAGCTCTGTTTTTATCTGACTCTTGTGTACATATTCTTTGTACTTTCCATACTGCTTTATTTATCTTTAATTAGTCTAAGAGAAGGCCTTGAATAACACATGTGATCATATTAATGTGGTTAAATCTTGAATTCAAAATGGATTCTTAGTGATTAGAAACTTGCTTTTTCCTATCTTAATTTGCTTTGGGCATTTCAATTCATCCATAGTAGAGCAAATAATCTCCAATTCTGGCTAGCTCAGTTCTTCCCCCAAATGGAATCTAATCACAGGCCAAAATTCAAAGATGTATTTAAAATCACTTGGACCCCTAGTATTTATTTGACTTTGACCTTTACATATTCCTTTGACTTCTGGTGCTAAGTGACACTAAGGATGACTGGCATCTTATTCTCATAGTTAGCTATTTGGTAAACATTTTGTAGCCGCTTCATAAGAAATTGCTTGCAAGTATAAGGAGCATACACACCAAAAGCCATAGCCAATTTAATATAATTTTCCTTGGGTGAATTATTTTAAATGTCTTTAGAATGAGAGTATAATTTCTTTTAGACTTTTTGATTGGATGCATCCCCTAGTTTAGAAGCAAAATAAAGAACTCAAGCTATTCAAAATCTCATCAATGGTGGAAAAAAAAAGAAAAATTCAAAAGTTGTTCTTTTTAACATGACTTTTTCAATTCATGTTAAATTCAGTGGTAAGCTACTGGTCTGCTCTATCATATTTACTCCAGGACTCAGGCTGGGGATCAGTCTCTACCTAGAACATTACCATTGGTTGTTCCAGAGAGAAGAGAGACAGGGCAACTCACATGCTAGCTCTTCAAACTTTTGCTCACAAGCGACACTTCATTAGCCTAAACAAATTACATATCTATGCCTGAATTCACCAGGGTAAGGCAGGACACCGTGAATCACATGCTACAACCTGATGGCAATGAGGGAGGGGCTGCATAATATTTTTTCAGGGAAGAGTAGAGAATAATTCTAAAAATGGAATCTACTTAATTTATCTTTTAAAACTTGACTTACTGGGCTTTTTAATAATTTCTATCTCAAAGAATTATGAGAGTTTTTCCCCTTGATTTTGGCTGTATCTTAAACATAGCAAGGTAGATTGTATTCTGCTATATACATGCTTATTTAACTCTCCAAGATCACCAACGATTCCCATTGACTGTTAAATTAGGTAAAAACCAACATTCTCTACTACATTTTCTTGATACTGGCTGTGTTCGCAATGAGAAATAGTCTTTGTTCTGAAAATTCACTTGTTTGAATACCCGCACCCTAGGCCTGCTCTCCCAGTCTTCGATTTCACCTTGCATGTTTACACACACTCATTTGTTTGTTGGCATACCTGTGCAAAGTGTAATAATCTGTGTCAACCATGCTGTCCAAACTATAGTGCATTTCACATAATGAGAACACAGCTGGCACAGTGGATTGATTCCACGAACTCTGAACATACAGCTTAGAGAAGGCCACAGGAGTCCAGATCAGGAAACCTGATTCCAATTAGAAGAGATGTATTAAGGTCCATAGTCCTGTGAAGAAAAATATTGTTTTATAAATATAGGCTTCACTAAGCACCTGTCTGCACAATTTACTGAGACTATTCAAGTTTAAAGTGAGAATAGCAATGAGGGATTATGCTTCAGCTTGAATATCAAAATTTATTTTGACTAAGGTCAGAACTACAAAGTGAAATGAAATATAAACTTTCATTCACCTCTTATTACTGGCAATCTGAAGGCTGACTTCAGTATCCATTTGAGTTTTCAAATCACCAACAGGTTAATATTGTAACTCTTTGTCCCATGAGGCGTTTGAACAGCTTTTGTCCTCTTGCCAGAGATATTCAAACCATAAGGTTTGCATCCCTATGCCACTTTATTGTGGTCCTAAAGAATGAGCAAGGGGTAGGAGAGATAACAATGTGAGCAATGCCTGATGGGTCTAAGGACTTTCTTAGCTCCAGCACAGAGTCAGATAGCTCCCTGCATTGCATCTTTCATCCCAGGAATTATTGTCTGCCTTAGGCTTTGGGTACCTTTTAGACAAATTTTCTCCTAATGTCAGGGCTGGGTATTATAATTCTGTCAGCTGCTTCTTTAGACTTTCTCTTATTAGTCTTGAACTCCCTGCACCCATAACATCCATAGTAGAAAGTTATTCTAAGTGGCTACTGATCAATAACCATGTGGTTTCTTTTGAGAAGTAACAAGCAATAATCTTGGAGATACACACTTTCTTCCCTCCACAGTTACTTTCTTTTTCCATCAGTTTTACCATCCTGAATGCCTCCCAGGGCCCTAGATTGCCAAACAGCAACTCCTTTAGGAAGGACTTTTTGATCTCCTAGGATTGCCAGGTGAAGTTAGATTTTTGAAATATTGCATGAGATGCTTGTATTCCTTCCACAGTGCCATTTGCTTAAGGCGATTTCTAACACTGCTGCATTAACGGTATAGTGAATATGGAATAAATTTTTCCCTTTCTTTAGTGGCTCCCTTTAGAAATTTGAGAGCACTTCAAAAAGTTTGTGGAAAAAAATGGAATTAAAAGATAATTAAAATCTTTCCATGACTTTTTGAAGACCCCTCATATGACATCTGGGAGTATGAAGTCTTGTGCACAGAAGTTGGTGGCTACCAAAGAATGACTCCAAGTTTGTACAGCTTGGGAATTTCCTAGGTATTCTCCATTTATCCCTCTATCCATCCTTTTCCACCTTGTGCTGTGCTTGGGAGGTTATCATTTTGAACTACATCAATAGTTACTCTTACCCTCTGGCTTTTGGTTGGGCCAAGTAAGGCACTGGCAGAAGACTGGAGAGTGGAAGGAGAGTGAGATAGGGACATTTATTCCCACAACTCCCACCCTACTGCATTCCTTTACACTGTCTGCTCTTTCAGTCTCGAGGGTGTAATGGCTTCCCATGTGGCAAGTCTTACTATTCTGCACCATCCCTTCTTGGTTTACCTTAACACTACCCACATGTTTTAGGTAAACTCTCCTCAGTTACTCCTTTTGGTATGATCCCTCTTTTCTTCCATGACTTTAACTGATACTAGAGTTTTTGCAATTATCAAATGATTACAATTGTGAATGATCGATCCCAGCAATTATTCACCTTCACTGTGTATGGCTCATTCCTCTGATGCTGTTTTCTACAATGTGCAGGTACAATGGCTACTGTTTAATTGTATCTCACCAACTTTATTACACAATTGTGTTCTTCATTTCTTGAGATGAAACATCTTCCTTTCCTACCTAGATAGTCTTCCAGTTTTGATAATGTATGATCCCAGATTTGGAATCTAGCAGAGTGTGAACAGAAATCTTCTGTACAGGTTGAGCAGATATAACTTTACTTTCAGGAGAGTTGGGGAAAAATGATTGGAGTGTGAACAGGGTCAGTTAGTTCTATGATTGATTTTGTAACTTTGAGCAAGACTTTTAACCTCTCTAGATTTTAACTTTCACTTATGTGAAGTGAGGGAACTGGACCAAATAAGTGTTTCTTTCCATGACTACAGTTTTAATCATTATTAAGCTCCATTGTAAGAGACTGCTTATGGTGTGTTAATTTAATTGTGCAACTTAGTAGTGAATGGGACTAGAAACTTTTTACTCCTAAATTATTTTCCCTGATTCCATTATTTCCTAACTTGGGATCTATAATCCTTTGGAAGCATCAAGTCTTTAGGCAAGTTGTGTAGTCCCTTGAACTTGCATGTTAAAAAACCATGTCCCTGCATGTTTCTTGTAGGTGAATGTCTATAGTTTCCTCTATATTCTGAAAGAATCAATGACTCCCTTCCCGATTAAAGATTAAGGCCACTGTCCTTTTCTTTTTCTCACCACTAATCATCAAAGACATGGGGGTGTTAAAGTTTTAGCTTGTCAGATTCATAATTTAAATATATTTAAATGCTCCCATAAATACATTTATCATGCACCATCAGCCAACTTCTTTTCACAGTTTTTCAAATTTCTTTAGGACCTACAGATGGATTGTCAAATGAAAAGAACAACCCTTGACTCATAGATATGAGAAAAAGGTTTTTTGTCTATGTAACTTACTTTATAGTTATAAGCAGCAGGCACATTCGAGGACTCTGCTAGGATAAAGAGAAGAAGCCAATTTTCCTCACAGAGAAAATCAGATTGAGACTTTGTTCTAAAATGAAGTGTCTGTGTTCTGTTTCCCAGTGTCTTTCCTTCTTAGAAGCACTAACTTATCTTATGGAATACTCATTGAAGCTTCTGTCTCTATCACACCATCCTATCAGTCCTTTGGTTTTTCTTTTATTGATTTTTTTCTCCTGTTTTCTCTTTACAAAAGGCATCAAGACACATCTACAGGGTAACAAATGGAGTAACACATCAGTATTTTCATACAAGACCAAACTCTGGAGTAGGCAGAAAATCACTTTGCTTATGGGTGATGTTTGTTTCCAAAATATTCCTCTCTCTCATCTGTATATTTCAATCTGGTTATCATCCTCCGTATTCCCCAAAATACCTTAGCTAGTTTAATCAATGCTTGTGTTTCTATCTCTCTACCTGCCTATCTACCTACCTAGGTACTATCTATTTTTCTATCTATCTGTCTATTATCTATCTGTCTGTCTATCTCTATCAACACATATATAGAATTTTGAAGCAGAGTTCTATGTACTTTAGAAGAAGTAACTCATACTTTAGAAGAATAAATATATTTATTCCTCAAAACCAGTGATTCTCAAACTTTTTAGTCTCAGAGATCCTTTATACTCAAAATTTTTGAAGATCCAAAAGAGTTTTTGTTTATGTAGGTTTTTTATTATTGATATTTTTCATATTAGAAAATAAAATTGACAATTTAAAATATTTATTTACTAATTAATTTATCTAGCATAAAGCAATTACCTGGGAACATAAACAACATTTTTAACAAAAAATAAAAGTATTTTCCAACAAAAAAACAATGTAGTGGAAAAAATAGCACTTTTTAATATTTTCACATCTTTTTAATGCTTGATTTATTAGAAGACTGCTACACTTCCATATATTCTTTTGCATTCAATCTGTTGTGGTATGATGCTTTCCAGGAAGCATATTAAAAAATTCCAGCCTCATTCATATATCTAGTTGAAAAATGGAGACTATTTCAATAACCTAAAGGTTATTTCCAATATTGAGTCTGAAATCACGTTGATAAACATTTCATGGTCTGTTTCATTCTAATCCATTGGAGTATTTTGCGCATTCAATGGATATTTTTATCTATGTAGAATTTTGGAACATTATGCATTAGTCATTTGGAAAAGCTCGGTTCACTGAGATATGCAGGTCTTGGCAGGGTTTGTATATTTTATTACACAATATGAAAGATCAAAATATAATAAAATTAATAGTTCTTGCCTATTTAAGGGTTAATATAAGCGCTTATTTTTAAAAATAATGATTTTTACCTATTCATCAATAAGCTTTCTTAAAGAAGATTGGTTTTTTTCTTAATACTTCAAATGGATTGTAAAGAATACAACAGTACTACTATCTTGGTTTGTACAAGTCAACACAGTGTAAATGTGAATAATGTCTTAACACTATTGTGAAAGTCGTTTTGACCTCACAAACCTCCTGAAAGTGTCTCTAGGATCCTCATACGTTCAGAGAGCACGCTTTGGTAAGCACTGCTCAAAATAGTCCTTTGAGTAAGGTACTATCATTATTTCCATTTGACATACGAGAAAAATGAGGCAAAGAGAGTTCATGTGGTGTACTCTAGGATCCCCAGCTGGTAAGTGAAGGAGGTGGACTCTAACCTGGGTAATCTCCTACCAAATTCATGCCCTTCCTTAACCACCATCTTAATACATCAGTAATACTTTTCAGCCCTCACTTTTCTTGACCTGTGCCACTCATCATCACCGTCATCTCCTCTCTCAACTACTTTCTTTACTTTGCTTACATAGCATCATCCTCTGCTGGTTCTCCAGTACCTCGCAGGCAACTCTTCTCCATCTGCCTTTGCAGTTTCATTCTCCTGCAACCACCCATTCTAAAGCTCGAGAACCTTCAGGCTTCATTATGTCTTCTCCTCTCTTCTTCCGTTTAAACTCTCTCTAGGCAATATCCATGAACAAGGCTGCAATGACCATCGATAGAGAAAGGACTCACAGATCTAGGATCCAGCTCTGATTTCTCATCTGTAATGTACTTTTTATTTTTAATTCACTTTATGTGGTTTCTTCTCTCAAAGGCATCCTAAGCTCCATAGGACCACAATTGTCTCCTATTTAACAAGCATCATTACTATCTATCCAGTTTTTCCCCCTCAGCACCACTCCTTGTCATCTTTAATGCCTTTATCCTAAAACCAACTGCCATTACATTGTATGTGGCTACTGCAATAGTTCCCTTACTAGCTGATCTCCACAAGGCAGCCAGAACCTGTTTTCTTTCTGTTAAAAACTTTTGGGGATACTTCACTTCCTTCAGGGCAAAGCCCAATATTTTATACTGGTGTGTGATGAAGATGGCTCCAGGTCTCCAGTTACTTGAAATATTCCTTAGCTATGCCTGCCATTGTTAGTAAGAACCTGTTTCATTTTCAAAAGTGCCGTGTTCAGATGATGAACCTACATGGCCATCCTATCAGTGCAGGTCCTGAATGATCTGGTCTCTGATCTCATCTACAAGAGTTTTCAGAGTCTACAAAGTTTTCCCCTACTTTGAACTTTTCCATAAGCATCCTTTTTCAAGTCCATGAGCTATGAGCATTTTTATCTGTTACTTCTTATTTCTTCAGATTTCAGCTCAGACTGCACAATTTAGTGTACAGTCAGTTTCAGATCCTCCCTTTTTCTTCCCCATAGCTCCATGAAGATGCTCTTTTGTAGCTCTTGTCTCATTTGCAGTGGAAGTTTTTGTGATAAATTTTCATATCCTATTTTAGAGTATGCACTTCCTGAGGGCAGTGAGTGTGTCTTCTTAGCTCCCTGTTGTGTATCCTCAAGTGTCTTTCAATGTTTGGACAGAGTGAGCATTCAGTAAACTTTTTGAAAAAATAAATTCTCAATGCTTGAGATTTTATTAGTAATTCACATTTTTCCCAATCTTTGTGAAAAGAAGTTAATGTTTAACTATTTTGAACATTCTTTTAAAATGCAAATAATATGAATAGCTTTAAGCAATGTTAAGATCTCTTTTCTGAGTTAGTTCATCAGAGAATTTTTTTCCTCTCTGTAGGAAGAGCCAGGGCAATGAGTGGATTGGGAACAAGGGAAATGATCACACCAGAATGGGGTAGTGACAGAGTTAAAGAATATTTCTTTCTCTCTCTCTCTCTCTCTCTTTCTCTCTCTCTCTCTCTCTCTCTCTCTCTCTCTCTCTCTCTCTCTCTCGTAGTGACAGAGTTAAAGAATATTTCTCTCTCTCTCTCTCTGTGTGTGTGTGTGTGTGTGTGTGTGTGTGTGTGTGTGTGTGTGTGTGTGTGTGTGTGTAATTTGGAGGTAGGTGGAAGCAGACGAGATTATCTTTCTCTATTTGACTCCTGCCTTGTAGCCTGGTGGGATAAACCCTCAAGTGAGATGCAGACTCCTGTGCAATTTTACATTTTAACCACGGGAGAAAAATATGTTGATGTAGGTAACCAATGGGACTTGTTTTTCTATTTTTCCATGCTGAGAGTTCTTTTTTGGCTCACCAGTCCCTCCAGTACCTGTGGGAATTGTAGCTCTCTGGAGAAGAGGCGAGGCAGAAGGTGCAGTTGTATGCTAAGCAGAGTGGGTAGTCTCAGAGGTCACTGTAGCTTTGTTTAATGAGCACACGGAGAACACAGTTTCTGCCCCCAAGTCCTCAGGATTTTCTAGAAGTTCAATATTGATCTAATACCCTGAGTCATAGGTAATCTGATAATGACCTCTTTTATAAATGCCTTGAAGAAAGCTTCCTCTAGGGTGAAGCTCAATTTGATAAATGTTCTCACATATTTTAGCCATTGTTTTTGTCAGGGGATCCAAAAGTATAAACTCTGATTTTAACAGCAGGGATGTTTTTTAGCTAAAATTATGAAAATGCCAAATGACTGCTGGTCTACTTGGAGAGCAGGAAACACTTCACATTATCTTGTTGACCTATGAACTGGCAAATGACTCCTATAATTACATGATTCAAAGCTCCTCCTAAGCCTCTGCTTCCACCTTGAAGGCAGATGATGTAATAACCACATGTCAAAGCATCTGAGAATATATTGAAGGCCTTTGGTATTTTAGTTTATTTAGTCCCAAGGCATGATGTGTAATTTATTCCCTTGGAAGACACCAGACACATTTGAAATATAGTTTTGTGTTGAGCATTTTCTTCTACTTAATAATAGTTTTTGTTTAGCAGTTTGTAGAAACCTTCCCAGTGACTAGTATTGTGTCATCAATGCAAATTCAGTGACAAATAGTGTTAGACATTTTTATTACAAAAATGAAAAAGACCCTCATTTTTATCAATCATCAAAATTTTCTTTTCTCATTGTTTTCTTTAACTTTACTTTCAGTGATTGATTCACTGTAACTTTGCACTTTTAATTTAGCCATTGGTATCAATATCTAGAGAAGAAAAACTTTTACTTGTGTAGTCTCCCTGTTATTAAATGTGTAGCAATGATAATTATTACTTCAAAGCTAGGAAACTAGTCAAATAAATCAATTTCGGTTATTACCGATCACATTACAAATTCATTAACTTGCTGTTAATGTGCTCTAAATAAAATTTTAAACTTTGCTTTACTTTATATTTTTATTTATATTTTTGTTTTATAAGCAAACTTATCAGAAGAAGTCTACCTTTAGAATCAAGAACCATGAATAAATAACAATATTGTACACATGAAAACTAAAAACTTGATAATTTTGAAATATTTAGCTCAAGTTTTATAAATGCAATATTTCCTCACTTAGAATATAAATTAAATACCACATAAGAACATTTTCTGAAGTGGATGATTAATTTTGAGGTTGAATTATATTGCGCATATTGGTCTGTATATTTTAAAATAAATGTTCTATTAATATTTTTTAACTGAAAAATATTTATTAAACACTGGCAATGTTGACATCATAATTAAAACTATACATTTTTTTAACAACAATTCAATGTTTATTAAATACACATTTTAACATTCCTTTATTATTGAATGTGACACAATGAATTGTCATTATTTCTTTGTCTTTTTTCACAAGTGTAAGAATATCTATTAGAGAAGCATTGTGATTTATTTAATTTTGTGTCTACTGAACAAGCACAATTTCTGGCGCATGATCAGAACTCAATAATGGCTTGCTGAATTAGTAAAATATCTACTATATGACATAATCATAACACATTAACGTAACAGAGAGGAAATTGACCACTCAAGACCCAAATTCAGACAGTCAACTCAAACACAAATATGTCAGCAAAGAGGGTTGCTGACATGATTTGAAGTTAGTAGAATAGGTACGTTGGTTCTTGCTTTCTGGTGTGTGTATGTGTGTTTGTGGGGGAAAGAGCAGTATCAGTATGTCAGAAGGTGGTATGTATAGGCTGAGCATATCATAGGGACCAAGATATTCAAGGTAGACTTAGTGGAGAAAAAGTATCCTAAAGATTTCTTAACTTCATTCATCACGTATTTATTGACTGCTTTCTAATGCACTGTTTTAAATTCTGAAGATGTAGCAGTGGGCAAACAGAGTCCCTACTCAGAGCTCACATTCTAGTTCACAAAAAATGTTTTGGAGTAAAAAGGGGAGCATTTGTTACAGAGGCAATAAGAAGATCTTTGTCCCATGGTAAGGTCTACATTTTAAATCATTTCTCAAAAAAGATATTCTCAGAGAAGAGATTCCAGGATTTTCACTAAGTTATTTTAATACATAATAGATCTATCTGGGAGGGAACTATTCCTACTGGCTTACTTAACCCTAATGTGCTGCATTTTTAGGTGGTTTTCTCAGGGTTGGTCCTAACTCAGTGAAGATGGGGGTAAAGGGGAGGATAAAGACTAAGATGAATAATGCTCAAGAGAGGAGTTTTTAAATAGAGAGAAGAAAATGGGAAAAAAGAATAAGGAACTGTAGATTTTATTTTTAGAGCAAGAGGAAATAAACAAAGATGTTTGTGAAAATGACGTCCCTATGTGGCTAGGCTCTCCTGTGATTATATACAGGTCTAGTATTGACTTTTATACTCCCTTGTATTTTTTTAGAGTATTTCATCCAATGTGATAAATAGATACTCCTTAATCCACATTTCTTATTTTTTTGTAAAGTTCAACATATTACAGTATTTTTTAAAATAATTTAAGAGTAAATTTCCTTGTCTACCTTTTGTAATTTTTATTCATTTTTCTTCTTATGTGTACTTCCAAAAATATATCATAGTTATTTTTTCAGAAAAGTGTTCTTTTTCTTTTCTTCTTTTACCTTGTGTTGATCAAAAGCTATCTTTCTTTTTTAGACACTAGAAGATTGCACATTTGTATTAGAAAAATCCCCAAATGTGAATTTCATTAGAAGGATTCTTTTGAAACTTCTTCCTCATGAAATTTTACCATGACATATTATCAAAGAAAAAGACATTTGCCCCTATCAAAACATAGGAGCTCATGGAGAATGCAGGAGGGCTTCCTCTTCCCCAGTTGGTGCTGCCAGCATATAATACGTGCCTCGGTATTACAACTACCTTGACCCCTCTACTTTCTATGTCTTTCAATATAATGTAAAAAAAATCATTTTTAGATGCCACTTTTTTATTGAAACATAATTGATTATACCTATTTGTGAGGTACAAAGTTGACTATCAGTATTTGTGTACAATATGTGATGACCAAATCAGTATTATTAGCATATTCTTCATTACAAAATGTAATTATTCTTTGTGTCCATTATCCAATTTCTCTCTAACTCCCTGCCCCTCCCACTTCCCCACCTCTAGTAACCATAGTTCTGTTCTCTTCTTCTGAAAGTTCAGTGTATTATTGTGGTTCTTATTTGTCTGTTTCTTTCCTTCTTTATTTTTTAGTTCCCACTTACGATTGAGGACATGTGGTATTTCTTTTTCTGTACCTGGCTTATTTCACCTACATAATTTTCTCTAAGCTCATCCACATTGCTGTGAATGGCAGAATTTCATTCTTTTATATGACTGAGTAGTGTTCCATCATGTATATACCACATTTTCCTTATCCAGTTGTCCACTGATGGACATTGTTGAGCTAGGGCTGGGTCTGGAGCTCACAGACCCCTCAAGCCCATTGTCCAGACTGGGTCACAAACCCTTCACACACAGGTCTACAAACTACGTTAACTGGCAAAAAGGTCATTGGAGCTGTAGGTTTGATAGCATGGCTGCACAGGGTGGATGCCTGAGGCAATCAATGACATGCATGCACACCAGCTCCTCCCACACACAACTGGTTTACAAAGAATGCGCTGCACCACCCCCATCTGGACCTAAGGTGAGGGTGCCTGATTAAATTATTCTATTTTCCCAACAGACATTTAGGTTGTTTCCATATCCTGGCTATTGTGAATATAGCTGTGATGAACAAGGGAGTGCAGATATCCCTTCAACTTGACGATTTCCATTCCTTTGCATATATACTCACTAGTGGGATTGCTGGATCATATGGTAGTTCTATCTTTAATTGTTTGAGAAACCTCCATACTGTTTTCCATAATGGCTGTACTTATTTACAGTTCCAGTAACAGTGTAGAAGACTGCCACTTGTAATTTCATTGTTTTGATTTTCTAATTTTTCTTTTGTTTTAAATTCATTTTAATGAGCTGAAACACCCTAAGACAAGGTATCATTCTAAGACAAGGCATAGTTATGAGAATATTTCCTATGACTGTATTCTTTATTTTTGTACTTTCACATTCATCTATTCATGTCCATGTACTCTGCGTTCAATTTGAAATTCTTGCTACTGCCTACAAATCCAGTCTTCACTCTGCATAGTCTAGTTTTATGAGGGCAAAAAAATATTTGAAGGTAGATTCACCAATTCACTGAAAATTGTGTAGTTTAACAGTCTCCAGACTGTGCAAACTTAGGGACTTAGGTTTTCTTTAACTCAAGTACAGTTGATTAAACCTAAGGATTTATTACTTAATACACATTACATATTTGCACAGTCATTACTAATGTTTATGAAAGTATTGGGTTTGCATAACATTTGCATTGCTATAATATTTAATCAGCTTTAGCTGTTATTAGTTTGATGAGACTGGACAGGGGGTTGGGGTATGTGTAGAGGGTTGAGGCTTGAAAAGCAGTTAAATTTATTTGGTTACATAAGTCTATAGAAAGATAAAGAGGAATGAAGAGAGAGAGGGTCAAGAGAGGATTCCTTAACAACCACCAAATTCATTGGACATTATTCTTTCACTTTAAAAATATTGAAGTCTACGAGTCTGATTCTCCACTTTCTGCATAGACTTGCACATTTAAACCACAGTATTTTCACTAGTTGTGATCCCACTTTGCCCTTTATAAAGTGACTTTCCTATGTGGTTGCTCTCTTCCCTTTTCTAATGACAGAATACAAGAAAATCATTTAAACTAAATGATTTAAATGATCTAAAGCCTCTTAATCAAATCCTACCTATAAAATGGAGTTTGTATGCTCACCACAGTACATACTTACTGGTGTTGGAAAAGTAAAATCCTAATTTTCAGAGTTATGGAGCTGAAAGGCTACTACCACCAAATATGCGTGATGACATTTACACAGCCTCAATGACATGACACTTTAGTGTGAGAGCTCTACGTCTCTTGACTTAGGCCCACCTGCAAGTCATTATAGGCCATAATTTGGTTCTCAGGGCCCGACCATATTATTTATAGAGCTTGACTGGACTGTCAAAGAATAATAACAGCATTTTATATTTCTTCTGTGCCCTACATCTTGATGTTTCTTACCAACATGAATACATTCTTGTATCACTTCTGTGTGGTACTGGATAAATATTATGACATCAGGTTTTACAGATGGGGAAGTAGAAAACGAAGCACAGATGTTAAATAATTTTCTCCAGTCCCAAATCACCATGTAGCACTTTTCCACCAGCAATATAAATAATATCAGGGATCAAAACGGATGTATAGCAAAGTAGAGATGGGTGGAGGGACACATTGAAGCCAATTGAATATGGAAAAGCCACAGTGGGAGTAGTTAAACTAAGAAGGTGATTGGAAAAAAAAAATAATAAGAGGGATTAAGTCACTAGGATTTATGTGTAGCTTCTACCATACTAACTTCCAAAAACGATATGAAATTAGAGAATTAGGATGTCTGCCCTCCCCTAAGTTATTTCTGCTGGAGAAAGGAATGAGAGCAGACTCTAGGAAGAAAATTGTGTAGACTTCTAATGAGGAATTATTGCTCAGCTGGTCTGACTATACTCTCCCATAATGAGACTAAGAGAAGAGGTGACAGAAAATTCATATTTATTATATCTTAACACTAGAATTCTCTTCTTCATTCTTATTTTTTTCTCCCTTACTCTTTATCAACATCTGCTCATAGCTGGTCACTTCCTCACTCCCCGCACAATATATATATTGAATATATTTTATAAGCATGTGTTATATATGAGGGTACAACAAAAAAGTTTGTGGAAAAATAAAATGAAAAGATAAGAACGTTTCTTTGATTTTTGAAGACCTTTCATATAATATAATGTATGTATATTTTGTATATATGCACATTGTATGATGTAACATATATAACATATATATAATGTATATTACTAGAATAGTTATACATAATATATACTTGTATAAATAAAATTACTCTAGTCACTTTATTACTCTGTTTCTTTATGTGTTTATTTTGTGAAATTTTCCTGCCAACTGCTATTAGTTTTGTCCTAATATTTTGATTTTCTCAGGAACTCATTAAATCAATGTTTACTCCACATACTTGAATAATTACCTGGGTAATTACATATTTGATATTTGTCTCCCACAATAAACTGTAAACTCCATAAAAGCAGGACCCATCTGTGAAGTCTCCACTTTTATTTTTATCTCTGGTACATACCACAGGGTTTGGTGTATAGTAGGTGCCTAATAAGAAAGAGTTATAGAATGAATGAAAAAGGAATTCATTCAATGTGTCATTTGAGTTGTTCTTGATCAAACCTAAGGAAACCCCCACGATTAGATGATGGCTGGCTTAGAGAGAAAATGGTATTCCCCTATAATTTCAAAAGCTCCACAGTTCCCTCAGAGGGACAGAGCAGAATGTGCCAGTGGAATATGTAAGACACTTGTGGAAAGTAACTTGGAACAAGAGAGTAAAAGAGCTTTAACATTTTTTTTTATCTGTGGGGAACCTAGTCTTAAAGCAAATAGTATAAACAATTCAAAGGAACCATTCGAAAGCAAGCTCTAAAATTAAATTAAGACAGAGTTTATCATCATCCTGAGAACACACCAAATGGGTGAATTCAGTTACCCATTCTTCTAGTAAACAAAGGATTAAGTGAAACAGTTTTAGCTACACTCACAACAAAATAATAATAGTGCACTAAATTATGCAAGCCACATTTGGTTCTATTAAAATTCTACAAATAGTTTCCTGATTACTTTGTTTTAGGCAGTGGGGATCCACTGGCAGACAAGGTGCTGGACCTCATGGAAGCTAACATTCAACCACATGGAACCAGACAGTAAGCACATAAACAAATCATATGAATTTCAGGTTGTGATAAGTGTTGCAAAAAAAAAATAATTTTAGATTGTGATAAGTTTTACAAAGAAAATAACTGTTGTGCTAAGGAGTGATGAAGGTAGAGGTGGAGGTGCATGGCGTTTTTCAACACAGTTGTGTGACACAGTAACTTTAAAGACATTGCATTTGAATTGAAACTAAAGGGGTAAATAAGGAGTTAGACATATTAACAGCTAAGAAAGAGCATCCTGGAAGATGGGGGTGGGGGAGGGGACTGCCAGCACCAAATACTAAGGGCTTGAGGTGGAAAAGAGGCTGGCATGGAAAGTTTGAGAAAGAGAACAGAAGTCACTGTGGTTTCAAACATAGCTTTAGAGGGTGGGCTATTATAAAAGGATTCTGGAGACATGGGCAGAAGCCTTGATTAGGCCTTGCTACTTGAAGAATGGTCCTTGGAAGGCTGTTAAAGAGTTAATCTGCATGGTCTAATTTACTTTTATGAAAGACAACTCTGGCTCTTGTGGGAAGAATGAAACATGCAAGGACCATAGAGATGGTGAAAAGGTAAGAGGTTTTCGCAGAAGTCTGGGTGGAACATTATGCTGATTAGAACGAGAGAGATGGCTTTAGGGCAGAGATGTATAGAAGTGAGTATCAGAAGAACTGGGGAAGTAACTGATGAGCTGGTTGTGCAAGAAAAACACTTAAGTTAGGAGATGTTTCATTTTTGGCTTAAGCAATGGATAGAAGTTAATATCTTCTTCTCATATGGGAAAGACTACAGGAGAAACAGATTCGTCAGTTTTATCAGGAATTTGAAATTGAACATCTAAAAATGTCAAGTAAGCCTTTGTTAAGTTAGGACTTCCTACCAGAGATAAATCTTACTTAAAACCAGTGGCCTGTATGAGAACATCTAGGGGTAAATGTAGGATATAAAAGAAAGGAATGTGTGGGGCGTTGGCCCTGAGGCACACCAGCATATAGAGATTCTCTAGGTCCATGCTACTAAAAGGTCTGTGGAAGCTAAAGTGTGGATGCTGACACATTAGCATCACTTGGAATCTTGCTACAAGTGTAGAATTGCCAGACTTACTGATTTATAGTATGAGTGCTTTCATGAAGTTCTATTATATAATATTATATTATAAGCAACAAAAAAGGCTAAAATAGTATGCCCTTGAAGTAGAAGAAATAACTATGAAAATGTGGTGTCGGAAATATCAAAGAAGCAAAAATGCTTTAGTCATGAAAGAGTGATTAGACCTATGTAATGCCCTAGATAGGTCAATGAATTGTTCGTTGAATTTCATCCCACTTACCTTCTTGTAGAATCAGACCTACAGTTATCCACATTGTTACCAATAATCCTTATCAGTATAAAAAGATATTTTATTGGCACCCAATTTGTCCTTTTTTCTCTCCCACCCCCCCTCTGGAAGCAACTCGTTATTTTTCCCCTTTTTCCAGAAAAGCGTATCAAAGGAACTGCTATAATTATATCTGTATCTTCATTTCCTATTTTCTCTTCAACGAATTCTGATCTGGTTTCTCTCCTTCATGTACTAATTATGGAGGACAGACTTGTTTTACAATTAGAATGTGAAAATTCAATGCTTTTCTTTGGGAATTCCTAGATTTTTTGTTTGACTATAAAAAATATTTTACTTTAAAGTATTTTGCTTAAATAAATATCTCTAAATAGGCATTTTTTATGTTCATGGTAGGTATAACTTCCATTTCCACATGACAATAATATCTGGGATTGAATGATACATCAATATACAGAAGTAGAATTAAAATGAGTTAAAATAATCACCTCCATGCTAAAGTGGATAAAATTAATACTGCACCAAGGGATCTGTCAAGATAAATAGAAAGAAGAAATTGAAGATGTTGACAGCTATATCTTTCTGGGTCATGTGTTGATGGGGAATTTAGCAGCAGAAGAAAGCTAGAGTGTGTGAAAAACAGTCTTCATCATTAGGTGAAGAGCTGCCAAGAACAAGAAAAAAGAAAAAAAAAAAGAGCTATATTATTCTAGCATCCTGTCTCCAGCTGTGCAAGTGCACATGTCTGAGAGATGCCACTAAATGCTGGTTGAGAACTCTAGCAAAAGGATGTTATCTTTAAGTAATTCAATGTGCAATGGAACAGAAAGGCAGTCAGCTTTGCTGACATATCCATGGCTGAGAAACAATCATGACGTAGCAGTTAAAGTTACAGGGCAGGCCATGATTAATTCAATTAAGTTTAATTCATATCCTCAAATAATAGGTCTAGGCACTGATCTAGATATCAAGATTCATAAGTCTATGCCACCAAGTTTAATGGCCAAAAAAAAAAAAAAAAAAGGTACTTTACCAAAACACTACTGCAGAAAGTATGAAATGCAAATTCCCCAAATGAAATACAGATAAAGTGTTGTGTGTGCTGGGGAGTGACGTGGTTAGGGAAAGAAATAATCATATTGAGCTCTGGAGATCACAAGAGATCTTGTGAAATATATATTTTCTGGGCATCCCCAACACCAGTTATATGGCTGTCCACATAGGCTTACATAAAATGTAGGGTAAGTCCTTAATTGAATGAGGTGGAAGATGAGGAAAATTTAAGAAAGCATCTAAATGCATAAATGAGAAGAAACATGAATCAAGGCATCCCAGTACAGAATCATGAGGGTGCTTTGGAAAATAGCAAATGATCCATTTTAATGGGAACATACAGTGTGTAGGGACAGGGAAGCCCAGTGTGTGGCTCTGTGCTTTATGATGTCCAGCTGTGCTCTTCTAGATAATATGGGTGCGTGATGTGCACAGTGTGTCCATCCAGAAGAAGGGGCCTGTTCCTTCTCACAAAGGCAGTCATATGCCCAAGCTCAAACTTGTGTCTCTAGGGTTGTGTCTGCCTAGAATTGACAGTCATACTTTTTGGCCTTTTTCTAATTTTCACAATTGTGCTCTTTAGGCTAGTGGTGGCTTTGTATAAGAAAATAATGAGGAATTAATATGGAAAGATAGGTTAAAGCCACATGGCAGAGGATCTTGAATACTCCTGGAAAGATTCTGTTCTTAATTCAGGAGGCAGTGAGCAACTAATCAGAGAGCATTTTTTTTTTTTTAAACAGAGTAGGGCCATGCTTGGAGCTATGAATAGGAAGAGATGAGAGTGGCGAGATCAGTTAGAGGAGCAGGTCACAGAACCCTAATTTAATAGAAGGAAGCAGTGTGTTTTATAGATTAGATCTCAGAGATTGTGCTAACTCTGTGATGAATGAGTTTGGTCAAATATGGAAGAACATCTGCATTAGCAGACATATGAAATCAATGTCTATACTGATAGAAAAAAATCACTTCTACATATGTAGATGTTACATAGCAGGACAAAAGTTGCATAATTAAACAAACATTTATAGGGCATTTTCTGTATACCTGGTACTGGCAATTAGGAGTAGAAGGAAAAATGAAACATTGGCTATTAGGAATAAAAGAATCAATGAAACATAGTTCCTGCTATGGCGAATTATAATAATTAACACACTAATAAATATGTACCCTAGATGTTACTGGAAATTAATTATTTTAAACTAAATGTCTCTATACTGACAGCAAGGTAAAAGCACTTTTTATCATATTCAATTGCTACTTGTTTCCCTATTCTTTTGTTTTTACATGAGAAAATAAACTCCATTCAAAACTGTATAACAAGAGTACTTATGAGACGAAAAGTTATATATAAGCAAGTAAGCAATTAAGCTTTAAGTCTTATGAGTAAAGATAAGAAAACTTCATGGATATGTTACACCTGATTCATAGGCTTGGCTACCTTTAGTCTTCAGCTCACCATATTATTAATGGGAAGACCAAATTAAAGAAGACATATTTACATTATGTCAGTCACTACATTTATGGTGAACAGGTATCATATGTTATTTTTAGTTCTAATATTATTTATAATTAATTTATTTGCAGTATATGGGGATAATCTATATTTGTACCAGAAACTAAGTCAGAATTTGATTCAAGACAAGGAATTGGGATGGAGAGCTCAGGTCAGGGTGAAAATAGATTACGGTATGATTCAAATTTGTGAGGAGGAAGAGAATGCTAGTTTCTATTTGTTCTTTCCAGTTTGATATCCACTCTTTCCTACCTGCTCTCCAAGCCAGGACTCTCTCATCTGTGGGGATCACAGCAGAGGGCTCTCTGGCTTCCAGTCGGGTTCAGTCAATGGGAACAGATTATATTCTCCTGACTTCCTTGTTGCGGGGTTGCCTTGTGTTGGCTCTACCCCTCACTGAAATTCACTGTTCTCCCAACAGTGATCTTCTCCCTTGACTTTCACCTTATGTATTCTGATAACTATTTCCTCTTTTTGTTCCTTTGGGTCTACTAAGGATGACGACAAACTGCTTTTATTAATCCTGGGTTATCTCACAGTCTCTTGTATTGTTCTGAAACTTTTGTAAATAAACTCTTAATGAACCCTTTTCAAATTATTTTAATGTGAGAGTGACATTCTTTTGGGGACATGTCTGATTAAGAGGATAACAGTAGAGCTGGAGGTTGTAACTACATGTGCACTCTTAAGTGGAGGGTCCACCCAGATATTGTCTAGAGGGAAGTATTCAGATATTAAGCTTGAGATTATTGAGTTAGGCAGAGCCACACACCCGTGGAGAACAGAAATTAGAGATTAGAGAAAATAGGCAGGTCTACAGTTCTGTGAAACTGCCTGAAAATAAGAATGAGAAGTTCAGTGCAAAGCAAGCAGCGAAACAGACAAGAGACATCAGTGAGAAGGAGGGCCTTGACATTAAAGGCGATTGCTTTATTCTCCACTTCTCCCAGTAACCACACAGACAGGAACAATACTTGTATATCTGTAACCTGTTGAGCTACTGGTTGGAAGCACAAAGCTAAAATAATGGGCGTATTGAAGATACAGCAATGATTTTCTTTAATTGGCAAATTAGAAAAATGAATTTCTCTATCCTTTGAACAATATGAGTTTTAGAGACATATATACTGATCTTCCTCAAATATCTTCTAGTTCTTCTATCAAGTCTGAATCCCCACTTTTTGTCATGATCAGAGGACAATGGCCAAGTCACAGTAAACAAGATTCAGAAGACTTATTCAGGTGGTATGATAGAGAGCATGATAACCCCCCAAAATGTCCACATTCTGATCCCCAGAACCTATGAATGTGTTACTTACATGGCAAAGGGATTTTGTAGATGTGATTTAAAGTTAGGACTTTGAGACTGAGAGATTATCTGGATTTTCTGGTAGGCTCAGTCTAGTCACATAAGTCTTTAAGAGCAGAGAACATTTTCAGGCTATGGTCAGAGAAAGAGATGCGACAAAGGAAGGGAGGGCCAGAGAGATGTGACATTTCTGTTCCTGATGATGGAGTAAGAAGGCTACCCATGGAGAAATGCGGGCAGTCTCTAGACACTGGAAAAGGATAGAAAGCAGTTTCTTCCCTAGAGACAATAGAAAAAAATGCAGCTCTTCAAAAACCTTGATTTTAGCCCAGTGAGACTTATTCCCACTGGAATTGTGATTTACAGAACCATAAAATGATAAATTTGTGTTGTTTTAAGCTAATAAATTTGTAGATGTTTGTTATACTGTTAATAGAAAACTAATAGTAAAATGGGTTTAAAGATTATGGAACTTGAAATACTGCAGAGATAAAAATATAATGGAAAATCCCAGCAGTCTTGGAACAAATTTGATAAGGGCAAATGCCTATCAAAGAAGACCCTGTGAGGGTGAAAAAAGCTGATAAAAAAGCAAGTCAATAGGTTAATGGTCGCTTTTCCAATTAGCTAACTATGCAAAAGGTCAACAATTTATGCATAGAATGTTTGTTATTATTCATAAACTCAGTAATATCCACTTTTTTGGTACATGTGATATATGACAGTGATGGAAATGGTGAGAAAAGGATTTTGTAGTTTATAATGAAGCAGGGCTCATCTGGAACATTCTCTCAGCCGCTCACTTCTATGTGCTCTTACCTGTTGCCTAGCATACCTGTTTACATTTCTTAATTGCCATTTCTAGGGGCTGAAGAAGCCCATTCTGTATAACAGGAATCTGAGGTCAATATTGGCAATGATTATAGAGATAATGGATTTTAATCACACAGTTTTAATATTGATTTATTGAACACTGTCATGAACTTAACTCTGCCTCTTTTTTAGAGAAGAATTAAAATTTTCTGAAACTTTGTTTTGCCATTTCAAGAGGAATGGCTGGAAGAATCTTTGTATGCTATGGGGAATGACTTTCAGATAATGACCCATAGATTTTCAACAGCCAATAAACTTCAGGAGAGACTGAGTTGGAGAATAGGATTCTTCCCTTACTTAGGGCTAGAGAACAAGAAGGTCTTCACACTTGAAGAAAAGGATAAACGTGTTAATAAAATAAATCCATTCATAAAATTTATTTCAAAAGCAGTTATACCATGAAAGAAACAAGTTTGAAACATTTTCTAAAAGTGTTCAATATCTTAAAAAATTGATGCGTTTGATTTTTGATGAGTATGCATTAAAGAAACAGAAGTCAGCTGGATAAATCAATGAATATAGATTTTTTTTCCACCACATTGTCGTGTTTCAATACAATTCACAGCTGTATAAATAATGCCATTCATAAACAGAATTCAAGCAAATTCAATTCTGTTTCTATTAATGAGGAATGTGCTAAAATTTTCCACTTTTGTTTGCCTAAAGAACATGTATGTCTTGGCACACAAAAGCTTTCTTGTGTTCATATAATTGTAAAAAAATTAAAAAAGAGCTAACCACCAAGTCGAAATCCTAAGGGCACCAAGCAATCATCTTTCCAAAGAGGTCTATATTTTCAGACATGACGTGTGTTATTGATTGTGGAAAAAATTCCACTGTATAATTTTTGTGGTTGTCTAAAACTGACAAAGCAGCTGGGAAGAAAAAAAAAAACCTTACTGGTTGCTGTTTCCCCAGATTTTCTTTCATCTAGCTCTGAGGAATTCTTTTTAGAGCATACACAACACAATCCAAAAAGAGAGGCTTTTCTGAGTGAAACACGTTCTGTCTTAAGCAAGTTCTAAAATGGTCTAAATGCACAGCTTTAGAATCCGATGATACCTTCTTTGTGGAGGCCTGACAGTAAGTCATGTAATACATCGATGATTTTATGGGTTTCTCGGTTAGTAATTCCAGATGGCGTGTCTGTGCTCTGGCTGTGCACTCTACGTAAATCATCTCACTCACAATCAACAGATATCCAGAAGCACTTTAATTGGAAACATTTATTTTTACCTGTTATTTATAGCTTTTAATAGAATCTCATTTAAGAACATGAAGTCCCTTGTTTTTCATATGACTGAGCTCTTTTTCTGGAGAGCAGGTCTTGGCTGGATATAGGCTGCCTGAATCAAGCTTTTTCCTGAGTTTTTTGTATGTTCAGTGTATTTGTGGTTTAGTCTTAAGAAATGCTGCTATAGTATCTTCTGTACCTCTTCACACGGCCTACTTGCCAACTCTTATTTTGGACTAAAAAGTACTTAAAAAAAACCCATGTTTGCCACAGTTGAAAAATGATTGCTGTTAATGCCGGGGTCCTGGTATCAGCTCTTCAAACCACCATCATTAATCTTAATTAGAAAACTAAAGCAAAGGTTTTTACCATTTGCAATTAATAGGAGACCTAATTTGGATTCAAATTCCAAACTGAACTCACTGTCAGCCTGTGTTGGAAAGTGTGCTGTATACCTGCCAGTACCAATATTGTTTTAGTAACCAAGGAAAGAGCAGTGCATTGACTGACATCAGAATAATCTGTGTCGACCATAAGCATTAATCTTATTTAGAAAGTCAAGCTGAACTTTGTCAAAGAAGAAAGGTCTAGGAAAAAAAAAAAGTTTACTTCAAGGCTATACATGGTATCAAAATAAAGAACTTCATCTTAGAATTTCTCCCACTGGGAATGCAGCAGATTTGGCCATTTGTAATGAAGGCTTGTCCTCCATTCTTCCTTCTATTATTCCACACGTGACACAAGCTCTTCACGGAAAAATCAGAAGATCTACTTATGATACCCTTGTGTTGAAATAATAAAAGAAAAAAATCATATAAAATAGTAATACAGAGAAAATATCTCAGAGGCATTAGAAAATTCTTAGGGACATTATCTCCAAGTTAATAATTATTTTGAGTCACTTTAAATTTAATTGAATTTAGCTGAATTGCTAAATACGGAAATAGCTCTAAGAAGACTATTACATTGGTACCACCATTTATCTCACATTCAAAGTAAACCTCTTAACACCTATGGGCTAGTCTTCTTTTTCAAAGCTCTGTGAGTAGTGGCTGTGAGTTTTGGGACTGCTCGAGAATATGGTAGTTGGTTGAAAACTAAACTTTTGCACTTGGAGCCTAATGAAAATTGTTTGATATTAACAATATTTTATTTTCAAAATTTTACTAACGGCTATGGTAAACTGATATTTGTATCCATGTAAACAAACATATATATGTATGTATATGTATATAAATATCAGTTTATCAAAGTACATATGTGTGTGTATATATGTATTACTTGTGTTTTACACATTTTCCAAATGTGACAAAAGGATGAGAAGTTGTACAGTGATAGTCAAATCAAGACCAAAATTCTTACTATTTAAGTTTTAGTAAGTTGATAACTAACCTGCCTTTCAGTTTTAATACCAACAAATGAACAAAGCTAATAATCTATATTTGACTGTTTGATCTAGTTTTGTTTTGCTGGGGTAGAAAAGTGTTTCTGTTAAGCATTCCCCTCAAAAGGCTTACTGATGCTGGTCTCATATTGTCTCTATTTAGCCAAACTTTTTTTTTATCTTGACTCTAATAGATAAAGAGTACAAAACATTAACATGGTTAAAGCTAGATGTTTCATACATGGGAATTGATTATACTAATCTCTGTATTTTTACCCATATTTGAAAATGTCAATAATTAAACCTTAAAAAAATAAAACATTAAGATGAGTATAAAATATAAGTGGACAGAAGAATAAAATTAAATAGAAACTAAAAAATGACTCTTTCTATTGATTTAAAAAATGAACCTCAAATGTAAACCCCAAATATAAACCTTTCCTCAGATTATATACCCTTCTTACCATTCCTGCTCAACCCAGAAACTTACTCTAACCAAACACAGCTGAATTTCTCCCACCACTAAACATTTTGGTGAAATCATCATTCAGGGAGATTGGCAATTGTGAAGAATTTTGTTTGTTCTTTCAATGAGTATTCACCCTCACCTTGTCAGTTTCATAAAGGGAGAGGTGTTTCTTTCAGACTTCTGTGTAATATGGTTTTATGTGTATATGTGTATGTTTTTATGGATGTATGTGCATTTTTTAAGTGACTTTTCAATGTTAGACATTCAGCCATTAGAATTCTATGAAAATATTCTGGCTCTGAAAGATTTTTGGATGAATTAACATGGAAATCATTTATGTAGACAATATTCATTATTCTTATTTAAAAGTCATATTTGCCAGTGGCCATGACAAGGTTTTATTTTGTTTCTGAATTCTCAGTTGGCAACTAAATCAAAAACAAATTTCCAATAACTGCCAGTACATAGCTCACATATTCCTATGTTTCATTGTCTGCAGCTATCCTATAAAGTGTGTGATAAAGTTACAGAATAATCTTCTCCTGCAAAGGGCATCCATAGACACCTAGTTTGTATTTTCTTATCACTCTCTTTTTGTCACTAAATACAGCATTGTCTTTATCTACTAATCTCTAGTTATAAACTTCTTCATTAAAATCTGAGGGTATTACGCTAGTAAACATGATGAATTGGGAAATGTCTTTGAAATCTGTAGTTTAGTGAGTAACTCCAGCAGCAGGCAAATACTTTGTAATAAATTTAAAAATACTTTAACTATGGAACATATTACCATCTACTTTTGGTGTATTTTTAAGACTTGAGATCTAAAAGGTTTAAAATAGAAAAAAAGAATGTCACAGAAAAAATGTTGGCAGTCCTAATGGTAATCCCTCTACTGTGTTTGGTACCACATGTCAAAAGACACTAATGTCAAATTGCCTATTGTGGCAAGTAGTACATTTTTTTCTATTTGTTGGAGTCCCTTTTAGAATCAATACTATTTTTTCATTGTCAGAATAGGGAACGGATTCAACTGACTGAATTATAAGAAGAAGTTGAAATGTTATTACATTTTGAAGACATAAACTAGCTAGTCCAATATTTCTCAATGAACATGTTAGTAAATTGATTCACAACCTTAATTCCTCTCCTTTTAAAAGCTTTCAACATACAGTGACTATAGGTCAAGGCTCACATGGCAGTTTTTCATATTGAACAAAATATAATATCATTCATTTTAATATCTGTCCATAAGCTTATTAATTCTGCCAGATCTAGTGTTATGGTTTGTAAATGTTTTAGAGTTGTGGATAAAAATCAGGTAATTTTAAATTACATTTTAATTTTGGATAAAGGTAAAATGCCTAGAACACTCATAAGCAAATTTAAAAAATTTGATTACACTCTATTAAAAATAATTGTTATTAATTTGGGGATAACATTTTCTTATACAGTCTTAATATTGACACCGATCTCTGAGAAAAAGAAACAACATGAAGAAGAATAGAAAAATTTTTACATATAAGATTCCTATAAATATATGTATCGATAAAACAGTAACTTTGGACCAATCAGAAGACCAAGATCTAAAACGGTCAAATAAGAGCACTTTATGAAGTCAAAGTAATGTATATTTATTTGTTTTAAGTGAAAATAATACTCATTATCTTTTAGAATTCTCAGTCTTCAGAGATAGACATGTTAAGGCTTGTGATATTTTCACTGTATGATTTTTCCATATACCACTAGAGGCCACACAACTTCAAAAATGAATAAATGGTTCTAATCAAAGCATAAAGAAAAATAAAAAAGTGGAGGGTTACCTTTGCCTGCATAGAAAGATTTTATATGTAGGGATTTTCTTGGAAGAGTTTAGATGGCCCTTATGAAGCCTTGTTTACTTTTTCCTTTTCTATCTGCAACATATTCTTATTCTACCCCAGAATACAGGAGATGTGTAAGCACACACAGCATGTGAACTTTTGTCAGGTGCAGAAAGTTAAATCCCACATGTTCTCACTCATCTGTGGAGCAAAAACTAATAAATAAATAAGTCGAACTGTTAGAGAGTAGAATTGTAGTTACTAGAGGCTGGGAAGGAGAAGGGGACTGAAAGGAGTGGGAGGGGTGGATTAACAGGTACAAAGGTACGGGTGGATAAGAAGAATACGTTCTGGTATTCAGGGCTGACTAGAGCTAATAATTTTATACTGTGTATTTCTAAATAGTTAGAAAAGAGGATGTTGACTGTAATCACCAGAAAGTAAAGATAAATGTTTAGGGTATGGATATTTTATCTACCCTAAGTGAATCATTGTGCAAGATATGCATGTATTGAAACAATAGACTGTACCCCCCAAGTATTTACAATTAAATATTAAAAAAAGAATTCTCTATCAGGAAATTAAATTAGAAAAAATGTGTAGTATCATAATTTAGAGTGCTAAGTACTTTCTTTTTATTAGGTTAACGAGAATTTTTAAACAAGTGTTTACATTTGTGACAAAAATATGACCATTCCTGTGTCAAACTTCACATTGTACCACACACATTATTTTCTAATAATTATGTAAAGATCTGTGAGAGGAGCTGCCTTCTTCCACGAGCACTTCTCCTAGATGATGTGCACATGAGAGTGGGAATATGTGTTTCACTGCCAGTAAACAGACCAGTCTTCTGGATCTCTTCTTACATCCCAAGTAAAATTAGATGTAGCATTTTCAGCCTGGTTTCTAAATGTTTTGTCTGCAGCTGGCAGCTTGTCACCTGCAGCAGACTTAACCAATTAGTTTACTCCTCTGGTTCCTGGCTAGACTTGAATCATGTGAAGCTTTAATACCATCTCAGCAAAAGTTTAGACTGTGACCTTTATGGTGAATAAGTAGTGTCTAGGCTCTGGGAATTTATTTTGTGAAAACTGGTAGCACCTGTGCTAATTTTTATGGAAGACATAACAATGCTAACAAGCATTACTTTAAGTGCCTTTACTCTGGGCACCTCTGACTGTTTTTCTGATGAGTAAACACAATTTTCCTTCTTTTTCAGCAGAAGAAAGAGTAATTAAGAGAGGTTAAATGACATTGTGATAGTAAACTAACATCTAAGGCAAAGTACCTCAAGATTATTAAACTACAACCTTTCATATTGAAAATAATTCATAAAAGATGTTATGTCAAAATTAATAGATCAAAGTAATAAAGGCTTTCTCTAATGTCCAGAACAATGTGGAGTCCACCTAGAGGACATAAAAACAGGTAAGGCACAGCTCTTCCTCCCAAGAAGCTAACAATCTAGATATAAATCTAAGAATATATCTTTAATAACAATCCAGATATATACTGTTGCAGAAATACATTTGAAATAGTTAAAATAAAAGTCTGGTCAAGGATATGGGGTAAACACAAGCAAAATAAGAAAGCAGAGAGAATTCCTTTTGAAGAATGATTCAAGGCAAAAAGTGTTAAAGCAGAAAAAAAAGTTTATATTAATAGAAGTGATTGCAATCTTCAATGAAGCTTAAAAATTATTAACATTTTTCCTCAAAACAAGATAGTTTTGACACATGAATATATTATAAACACAGTGAAATGTAGACAAAAAAATTCTTGAAAACAAAATTAACGATGTTTGAATAATCAAATGAGTTAAAAATAAGAAACATTGGTGATTTTGTAATAAGTAATTTCTTAATATAAGTATGTTTATATGTATCAATACATAGGTATCTAATGTATTTATATCTATATAAATTATACAGTATAAGTATTTTGTATAGATATACTTTAAAGAAAAAATCTACATATTACCAAATATGGCTGAGAAAAGTTCAACAAATTCCAAAATTTAGATATCTCGTCTTTGTTTTAACTACATTTAAAAAGATGTAAATTAATGAAAACTTTAAATAATCTTTACCCTTAGTATTCATAAAAATTGCCATGAAGATAAACTCCTATACATAGGAGAGATTTTTAGTGTTCATGAATAGGAATACTTAATATTTTACATGTGTCAAGCTACCTAAATCTGCATTCAAGGTGCTCACACAAGCTGTTTCTAAAATTTTCATGGGAATGCAAAAAAAAAAAAAAAAAAAAAAAAAAAAAAACCCCAAAACACACAAGAATAATAAACTTCTTCAGAAAAAGAAAAGAAAGAAAGGAAGATTAGAATCCATTTATAAAACCAAAATATTAAGACTGTGTGGAGGAGATAGACAATTGCCAATAGATGATAGTAAAGAATTATAAAATAGACCCCTACTTATGAGGAACTTTGCTTTATGACAGAGGTGGGTGGCATGGCAGATTATTAAGCAAAGGAGTATCTATTACTTAAGAGGAGTTAAAAAATGTTTATTTATTTAATAAGAAACTAGGCAGCAACCATAAATAAAAGACTGACAAATTTGACTGTATAAAAATTAAAAACTTTATCTCAAGAAAATACATTCTGGAGAAAGTATGAAGACAGAACACAACTGGTAAAAAATATTTGCAACATATGTAGACAGCAAAGCATTAATTTCTAAAGAGATGAGAACTCTTATGGAGAAATCAATAAACATGTAAACAGAATAGAAACTATATTCAGACATGAACAGGTATTTTGCAAGAAAAGTAATACAAATAATCAATAGAGATGTGAATATTTGCCGAACTTTATCAGTAATCACAAAAGTATAATTCAAGATAACTATGAGGTACTATTTCAGTCCCATTCAATAGGCAGAATTTAAGTTTGACTATATTAAATTTTACAGATGATGTAGATCACTGAGGTCTATTATGCTGGCAGAAGCATAAATTGGAACAATAAGTATGAAAAACAATTTGGCACTGTTTTGTAAAAATGAGCTTTTGCTCCATCTATAATTCAATAGTTCAACTCCTAAGTATTTATTCAAGATAAACTCTTTCACAAGTGTACCAGGAAACATGTACAATTAAGGTTCAGAAAAGCATTTTTTTGTGAATGGAGAAAAAACCCCTGAAACATCATAAATCCCATAAATAAGGTATATACATAAATAAATTACATTACAGTCATAGAATGGAATATTATGCATCAGAAAACATCAGTGAATTATAGCTATGTGCAAAAATAAGGGTAATCTTATAGCAGCATCATAGTAGTGAATGGAAGATCACATGCAGTACGATGGTGACTGTTATATAAAGTTCAAAGTAGGTGACATAAAAGTATGTTGGTTCTACACAAATAAGCACACAATGCACACACATATTGGGGAGGCATTGGAGCTAAATAAGGAAGGAGCACATAGGAGAATATAACATATAAGTTAATTCTTGTGTCATATGTTGGGTTTTCACACATTCATATTATTTACAAGTGAACAAAATAAAATAGAAGCAGGGCATTCATGGACTAATAATAATAATGTATTGTGACCTAAGCATTCAATTAATTCAATCATTTATATCTTGAATTCTTTAACAATAATGTCTGGTTCAAGGAGGAAAATGAAACATTAATCAAATCTGTTTAATAAACATTGCAAGTCACCATTTCAAAACAGCTCAAATATACCAAATAATTCATATTATTAATTAGAATAAAAAAGTCCAGAAATTGAAAACTACACATTTGCTTATGCTGTTTAAAATAGCACATAAAAACACTTTTGAGAAAAGAAATATAATAGCAGAAACCAATAAATTAAGAAACAGAAACATAGAATTAATTAATTCAATTTAATCTCTGTATCTTTTAACACACACACACACAAATCAAAGAAAGATAGAATACCAAATATATTAAAATGTATTAGGTATGAGAAGGAGGTATATATCTACTGATAAATATAATTTAACTGCTATTTGGGTAATTTGAAAATCTCATTGAAATGGATATATATCTGGGGATATACAATTATCCACTTTCGTCTAAAGGATTTAACTGATAAATTCTCTAAACATTTCAAGTATCACAAAAATCTTCATAATGTAAATAACTGCAGAAACAGAACACAATAAATTTCCCATTTTCTCAGACTAGCAAAATTCTTCTAAAGATTTCCCATACACACAGAAGAAAATGACAGATCAATCCTAACATACATTCAAAATTTGTAAAAAATGTGAGCAATACAATTGAGCTGTACATTATAGAAATAACAGGTGCAATTAGTTCCAATATGGCAATGGTGATTTAACATTAGAGAATACATAATATGAAGCAAGTCATTCTAAATAAAACTTTATTTAGATATTGATATTACCATAAAAGAATTTTATATGATTTCAAATTATTGTTATTAAAAATAGTTATTTTTAGGATAAGGAAGATTTCATTAATATGATGAAAAATAAATAACCCACATCATTGTTCATTTTAATTTAAATTACTAGTGAAATAATCTTATATCCTTTACTAGAAATTCTGGCCAGTGAATGATGAAACAGAATTATAATTATAACTAAGGGAAAAAATGATGTTGAAGTATATGTATGTTTATATATATGAGTATAAAAAACATAAATCCTTAGAGAGTCAGCCAAAGTTGGAATTTATAAAAGTTCAGTACTTAGTTGAATACAAAGTAAATATTTAGAACAAATCATTCATCAGTAAAATATAAGATGGAAAAATGATTTAATTTACAATCCCTCCCCCAAAATTCACAAAAATGACACAGTAATAATTATAACAATATTAATTACATAATAAAAAGACATAACAAAAAGTTTTGACAGTCATACATTAAATTTAAATGTATGGATAATCATGGCTTGTATCTAGATTAGGAAAACATCGATTCTTTCTAAGTTTTTTATTGGTTTGCATAAAGCAAACCAAAATCCCAAAGTACTGATTTTGATACCTGATAAAATGTATATGAGGTTATCTGGAAGCAGGGCTGATCATACTCCCAAAAGATGCATGCAATGCAATTAAGTCATAATCCCAAATGTTGAAATACAAAAAGATTAAAATCCCTAAAGTCTAAAATATCAAAAATTACAACCCTGAACTATCAAAAGCCTGAAAATATAATTCTGAAAAAAATAAATAAAAAAATATTTTAAAAGCATTTCTTTACATTTTTTAAAGGGGATTTGAGAAACATAAAAAATGGAAGAACACTATATAGGCCACTTTACACAGTAAAATAGTCAAGAATAACCTTCATTTTTTTCAAGCATAAACACTCAGGTATAGTGATGGCAATCATATGGGTAAAACAATTATGAGCAGAAATGACAATATAAGAAATATGAAAGGAAAATAAAATTAAAAATACTTAACTTTACTAATTATAAATGCTACTAAAATCAAGTAATTTGCTAAAAATCATTCAGGAAAGATAAAAATAAAATAGTCAAGCTAAACATTGCCTTTCACTTGTGGTAGAAGGGTAAATGAAACAATCTCACTGAAAAACAATTTATTATTATCTAAAGAAACTTTAAAGTGTTGTTCTTGGAAGTAGTAATTTTTAGAATCAGTTCCTGGGAATAATCAGTGATACAAAGTTTTATTTATTAATATATTCATCACAATAAGACTGATAGTAGCAAAAAATTAGAAGCAAATGAAATGTAAACTGTGATAAGTTATATCCATAAAATAGATATTAGGCAACTGTTAGAATTACATTTTAAACTTTTTAGAATAATAATGTAATTATTTTATAATAACCAAACTATATCTCCGTGCAAAAATAACACATTAGGAGGATATTATTCCTCCTGGTCTCTCAGTGAGAGTATGTGTGTGTGTATCTGTATATTTATGCTACTTTGAGTGTCCAAGAAAAACAAACTGTATTATTTTGGAAATACACAAAAAATCCTCAATCATGTAATAATTAAGTTAAATATATATATATATATTTAAATATATATTTGTATTTTTCAGGATTTAATCATATTTTAGGTTAGCATGTAAAATCTTGACTGGTAAAATCTTGCTTTTGAAATCTATTAAATATATAATGTAAAGGAAGTTTAAACACAATAGTATGCAGATATGGAAAGTTTTCAGGGGAAGAGGAAGGTTTAAGTTCAAATGATTTTATATAATCAAAATTTATTTAATTATATAACTAGTACTCATTCCAATCAAAGCCAATTCTATGCAATCTCCCTTATTACCTCAGTTGGTGCACCTGAGGGTATTGGTGTGACTGTCCTGCAACACTAGATTCCTTTATCAACTGGAGTATCAGGTGTCTGGTTTACACAGACCAGACCCACTTCAAAATTTATTTCAGAATTGGTATACTATTACGACATGTTTCAAAGTTTCAACAATAAAAGCAAACAAAGCTATCATCTCTTCTCACCATTATATCCTAAAGAAAAGATTGTATATTCCCTAATAACTCCAAGTATCTATAGCCTCTGAAACATAATAGTTATTTTCCCTAGTTAGTTCTCTTCTCTTAAAATTGTTTGATGCATGACACTTTGGGCATCTCCCCCAAAATGTAGAGGGTTAAAGTTTCAGTACTCAAAAGTGAAGTACTGTTGTAAGATTAAAATGATGTTAATAGTAAGTTTTGGAGTCATAACTTCTGAAAAAGCTTGTAGTTTTGTTACAAACTACTGCATCATAGAATAACCACAGTAGGAAATATGGGGCTTTGGAGCACATTGTTCCAGTGTGAAATATATTGTATATAGTACACCCCTCTTCACATTAAGAGGTGAGATGTGTATATCTTAACTTAATTGGAAACATCCTTTTCCTCTGGAAAGGGTAATTCAGAAAGCCCCATTGGAGAGAGCACTCTCACAATTCAATACACAAAATGGACTACTGCAGCCACAGAAACGATGAGGAACTGAGCCTACTGCAGGCAAATCACTTCAATCCATTACAAAATGAAATTTAGGACTGGACTATTTCATCCTGGATTGCTTTTTGCAACCTCATAATCTCTTTAATGGAAGTAATTTGTTAATAAAACATTGGTAATGAAATAGAAGTATCTGTTTACAGCAATCCCCCTATATATCTTGTGCTTGTGCCTCCTTTCATTATTCATAGAGAAAGGTACACAATTTGGTCTGTTATACATCAGTAATAGAAAACTACTTCCAGGAGGATAGGAAAGGACATCATCAGTAGAGTATAATGTCTGTATCTGGAATTATTATTGCCCCCTTTGGAGTGTTTTTATCAACCTTAAAGGCAATAGATCTTGAAGCAAGCTAAAAGCTGCAATAAAAACATATTTTATCTTTAGCCCTTTAAACAGTATCTCTTTGATCTAAATGGTCTCTCTGCTTCAGCAATTACCACTTAAGTTTTTCTCATTTCTTGACTTGGGAGCACACATTCTGCTAGTCTAAACCAACAGTAAAATTCTAGAAACAAAATTCTCTTTCAAAGATAGATGAATTCTTTTTCCTTATGTACCTATAATTTTTTTCCCTTCTGTTTAACTACATTTATTAATAACATATTTGAGTTGTTTTAGTAATTTGCATAAAATATCAAGGTCCCTCAGTGAAAACATAAAGAAAATAAACAATCATAATCTCCCCAAACTAAAATGACAACAATTTAAAAAGTTCATTAATAAATTAATGATGTTTTGATAATCTATGAATAAAATGACCAGTTATGTTATTTCAATTTTGAACAAAACTGATTTCTTGTTTTAGTTAGGTTTAATAAATGAAGCACAAATAGGGTCTTTGTTAAAAAAGACATTCACTGTTTAAAACATATTGTTTATTTGGTAAATCTGCTCAATATGTAAGACAACATAGAATACTGTATGAAAGAAAATATCTCAAATGTAATTTTTCAAGCATATTGTGAGCAAAAATCTTTTTTAAACAGAGTTTGTGTGTCAATATACTGTTGTATCTTATATAAAAATCTTAATTCTTTGAAAATTTCTTGACAGTTATTGCAGAGGGGTGGTAAAAAGTGTTATTTGCAATGCTTAAACAAGTTATGTTAAATAATACTGGGGAAAGGGTAGCAACTTTTAGTTATAAGATAAGTTGTGGAGATCTAATGTTCAGCATAGTAACAATAGTTAATAATACTATATTGTTTACTTGAAATTTGATAAGAGAGCAGATATTGTGTCTTCAACACACACACACACACACACACACACACACACACACACAGACACGGTAACTACGTGTGGTAACGGATGTGTTGATGAATTTGATTGTGGAAACTACTACACAATATCAGTATATCAAGTCATCATGTTGTACACCTTAAATATATACAATTTTTATTTGTCAGCTATACCTCAATAAAGCTGGAAATAAATCTGGTGGTGATGGTGGGGGGGGGGTTCTTCTGACATAAACCAGTTAAAGCATTATTTAAATAGATCAGTGGATTTTTTATTTTTGAAATAACATTTCTGAACTAAAAATCATATGGGAATTTTAAATACCAGCACGATTCTCAAATCAAGAATTTTCTGTACATAGTAGGCCATGTCTAACCTGCCAATCTGTATATGTTATATTGCCATATATGGGTCACAATGTAAATCCCAACTCCATCCCACTTTATAGCTGGTGACACTATAAAAACATTTTTAGACAGTTTTTTCTTATGTAAGCTGGAAGTAATGGTAATTCCTATCATAGATGGATTTTTATGGTTAAATGGGATCAAGCATCAAAGTACAGAATCTGAAATAGACTCAACGTTCATCTGACATTAGCTCACCATTAGTAGATATTGAGGAAGTATAGAGCTCACCAGTTATAGTAGTGCTTGGTGGGCTGTCAAGTGGAATGAAACCAGATTAAGGGAAGGGGGATTTTTATGTACCCGTTAGAATTACCTTTCCTAGGACTAGTCCAACCAGATTTTAAAAGAAACTGTAAAGTTGCAATACTTAAGACAAATCATTCAGTTCATAAGTGTTGCACTTTACATGATTTCCAGTCTCCAGCATATAAGATGTCATAGACAGGAATAGACACAGAACTATGTCCATGGGAAGAGAGTGAGAATTTACCTTTGGAAGAAGACTGGAATGTTCTTATGAACCTTTTGCTGAATCTGCCAAGTGCATGTGAGTGGCTTTACCTAATCTAATCTTCTCCAGTGCCATGAGCTTGATGAAAGATTGGTTACTTACATTGTGGGTCTCAGTGCAAAATGGCAATGCAGGGCTCCTGCAGGAAACAAGAGCTGGGAAAGGTACTAAAACATAAAGCTTTTTATTTCTTCTGTGATCTCTCTCCCTCGGCCTGAAATATATATTTATATCTTGCTATTTAACATCATGCTTCCTCAGGCTTGGGGATACCTGTGGGCCCATTTCAAACACTCATAGGTAACTGGGCTCCCTGTCCCGTGACTAAGGGTTTGCATGGTCTAACAGCTGCCGGGTCCCCCAGTCCCACCAGCTGCCAGACCAGCACACTGTACTTCATAAAGGGTGGGGAAGTCTATCCCAGCTCACAACTTTTGGATCTGCAACCCCAAATAGTATTTGCTCCCTCCTCCCCGCTCCCTGGGTGGGGAGGCACTAGCTGCTTAGATGAGGGGTGGGTAGGAGGCTCCCCCTGCAAGTCTTCTGCAGAAAGAGCCATGGTGCTGCCTGTAGGGGGCAGGATTACCACCAAGTCCCACCATGTCCCACCCCAAAACTCCAAAGGATGGTCACACCTGACCCTCACCCTCTGGGTGCTCCTGCTCAGGCCCCAGCTGGGGAGCAAGGACAGCAGCTATTGCTGGGCAGGAGAGGGGAGACAGAGGCCAAGAACCCGTCCAAGGGAAGCTGAGGGAGATAGAACTACTGGTAGCAGAGGTTCCAGGTCCCTGGGGTAGACTCTATTGTCCTACGAGTTTCACTTGCAAAAAATAAATACAGTGATAAAATTATTAAGAATTTCAAGACAGTGACCCAGAGCATTAAACCACAGATGCTGGCCTTTCTGTGCCCAAAGCCTTCTGCCATTACTTTGCTTGCAAGTCCATGAAGCGGGCACTGGTCCTGTGGGCTCAGAGGAAGAGAGTGAAATCTCTGCTCTTGGGCAGCCAAGAGGCAGTTATTCCTAGCATCTGGGATGTGCCTCCCTGGAGCATCGAGATATGTTGGGATGATGGTATTATATTTCAATGTGGATAATATTTGGTTTTTAAAAATGCATATTTATGAATAAAAATCAAACAATATCCTCTGAATGAGGATTCTTTGGTAGACTCTTTGGAGATGTCATCATGCCTGACAACAAACTGGCTTCCCAACAGTGTGCCCTGCATTTTGGATTGACCCGCAGGGAGATTTGTGCTTTTTATCCAGCTGATTTTCCTAACTGCCTTCCCCACTGCCCTCATTGACTAATGTGACTAAATGCTTTTCCTCCTGTTTCCGTAGATAGCCTATTAGGGTTCTCTGTGTGATTTAATTAAATACGATGCTCCCCAGAATTCAGCGACAAAGTCAGAAAATACTTTTTGAAATTGAAACAATTAGGTATACACATAAAACATGTGAAATTAAGTGGAAAGATTTCGAGGATGCTGTTTCTATTAATTGTCTCTTCAGAGACATTTGCTCAGTCTCTCATTGCTCACATGCTCAATACTGGGTGTGAGGACAGGAATGTGTTTTCCACTCTTCACCAAAATGGTCAGGACATTGTTTTGTCACATTTCTGTCGACTCTTACTTAACACTTCCTTATATGCTTTTGAGAATTTGGCGACTAACTCAGGATCTTCCTCCCTCCTTCAGGTCTCTTGAATTATACTGGGAGCCTCAAGGGCTGTTTGCAAGATGAATCCTTCACCTCAGCCATTTGATTTTCATGATGAAAACATCATCTCCATCCAGCTTTAGCATCAACTCACACCTAAGGTCACACGCTAGAGCTAGTCATCCCTGACAGCTTTTTCAGTCGTGAGACCTCAGAGTTCATTGCTCCACTCTTATGCAACGTCCTATTTCTGTGGATTCCTGCTTCTCACCAGCTTACCCTTGCTGCGTATGCTCTTCCACACCCATCACAATTTTAGTCCATTGCCTCTTTTCCCTGAAGCTGCTAAGCCTTCCTGTCTTCCCTTTCTTCCTTTTCCACCCTCAACTTCTTGGGCTGTCATTTTAATCTTGCGTGTTTTCCCTTCCATCACAGACACCTTGCAAAACATCAGTTTTGCTTCCATCGAGACCATGGTTCTCCATTTCTATGCCTTATGATTGGTATAATGAAGGAAAATAAAAATTTAACCCTATCATTGTGTTTTACTTCAAATTTATCGTCTTCATGTTGTCAGCTAAGAAAGAACTTCACTGTTCCCCAGGATTTATTGTTTGGCCATAACCAGCCTTTTCAGCCATTGCCTGGATGTATATTGTCACATTTTTTGTCACTTTCCTCATGCACTTGATTCTACCTACTTTCGCATTCCTTATTTTCTACTTCACAGTAAAGCTATAAAGTATTAAGCCAGAGTCTCATGGATTTATTTCTCCTTCCTATTGAAACTACAAAGGCGTACATGTAACAACTTTTTAAATTTATTTTTTAAACAAAATGTACTTATTTTTTAAACTTTTTTATTGAAACATAATTATATATATTTGTGAGGTACAGAGTTGACTATCAATATTTGTGCACAATTAAGTGATGATCACATCAGGAATAATTAGAATATTCATCATTGCAAAACCTAATCATTCTTTGTATCCATTAACCAATTTATCCTTAGCACCCCTGCTCTTTTCCACCTATAGTAAATCACAGTTTTATTCTCTCCTTCTGAAAGTTCAACATATTACTGTGATTTTGATGTTTGTTTGTTTGTTTCTTTCTTTCTTTTTTGACTTCTTAACTCCCACTTATGAGTGAGGACATGCCATATTTCTCTTTCTGTGCCTGGCTTATTTCACCTAACATAATTTTCTCCAAGCTCATCCATATTGCACCAATTTCATTCTTTTTTATGGATGAGTAATATTCCATTGTGTATATATACTACATTTTCCTTATCCAGTCTTTCATTGATGGACATTAAAGTTAGTTCCATTACTTGACGATTGTAAATATAACTGTGATGAATACGGGAGTGCAGGTATCCCTTCTACATAATATGTCCATTCCTTTGGGTATACATCCACTAGTGGGATTGTTGGATCATGTGGTAGTTCTGTGTGTAGTTGTTTGAGAAACATCCATACCACCAACAATGTAAAAGTGCTCCCCTTTCTTATACTTACCAGCATTTGTCATTTGCTGTCTTTTTGATAATAGCCAGTCTAACTCTGGTGAGATGATATCTCAATGAGGTTTTAATTTGCATTTCCCTGATGATTAGTGATGTTGAATATTTTTCCATGCATCTGCTGGCCATTTACATATCTTCCTTTGAGAAATGTCTATCCAGCTCCTTTGCTCATTTTTCAATCAGACTATTTGTTGTTTTACTGTTAAGTTGTTTGAGTTCCCTGTATATTCTGGATATTAATCCCTCCTCTGATGTGTAGTTTGCAAATATTTTCTTCCACTCTGTCGGTTGTCTTTTCATTGTGTTGACTGTTTCCTTTGCTGTGCAGAAGCTTTTTAGTTTGATATAATGTGAATTGTTTATTTTTTCTTTTGCTTCCTGTGCTTTTGGGGTGTTATTCATAATGTCTTTCTGCAGTCCTACATCCTGAAGTGTTTCCCCTATGTTTTCTTCTAGGAGTTTTATAGTTTCAGGTCTCATATTTAAGTCTTTAATCCATTTTTCCCCTCTTCTTTCATACTCCTTGTGCAGGAACAGAAATGTTGCCTGTTCTCTTCATTAATCATCCCTTATGTTTTTATCTTTAGCAATGTCTGATCATTTGGCCCTTTTCCTCAAGCATATAAGCAATTGCCACTTTTCCATACCTTATAATTATGGAAAACAAAAAATTCACTTACTATAACATTATGCTGTCTACCATCTTCTCTCTCTCTAGTTCACAGTCAAAGCTTTTGAAAGAATATTCTATTCTATAGAATTCTAGAATTGGCTATTACAGGTGGTCATATCATGGTGATAAGCAAACATTCACCTCCACTCTATTACCAAGCATACTGTAACTCAGGACCCCAAAGATATCCTAAGGACACTTCCTTTTCTTCTCCAACTCTAACTTATTTGAAGTGTTTAGCATCACTGATTACACCTGTCTTTTTAATTCTACCTTAAGCCTTTGATATTCACTCTTTTCTTTTTTCTTTAACTGCTACTCCTTTTTTCCTTTCTTAGGCTTTTTATCATGTTTTCTGTTTGAATATGGGAGATTCAGATCATCATCTTATCTCATTTCTCTTTCTTCAATTTCTGTGTAAAATTGTCTAAACTCATAAGTTTAGACTCCTGTCCTTGCTCAAGACAGAGTAACAGGGATTGGATTTACCCTCCTGTGTAAACAACTAAAAATATGGATAAAAATCTATGAAACAAAGATTTCCAAAACATTGCACTTTAGGAAATGCATTACCATGAACCATGAGAAACAGGAAGCAAATGAGGTGGACACTGACTGTCCCAGCTTACTGACCTCAAGGCATTTCCAGGTCACAGCCCAGGAAGGAGGTACCCAGGTAGAGCCCAGTTCACTCGTTGAGTTGAGAAATGGAGGTGAGTATCTGGGGACACCGAGACAGCTCAAGTTCACATGTCAGAGTACCAGAGAGAAGAGGTGCACAGAAAGAGAACAGAGGACACTTGCAGAGAGTCCTCCTCTAGTCTTCAGTAGAGTAATGATCAGCAGATGTTTTTAGGAACCACTTCAGACCTAGGAGAGAACCACCAAAAAAGATTAGAAGAAACAGTAACTGGAGCTCATACAGGGTGAGGAAGAGTACTCATTCCTCAGTCAGAGTAAATAGGTTTATAATACTTGCAACATTAGGTAGAGTACTCAGAAAGATCTTGACTTGATAATGGGGAATAATTATCCCAACAGTAAATGCTGCTTTGGTCCAGACTGACAAGTTTTAAGAGTAAGACCTGAAAGGGTCTGTTTACAAATAGGTTAACCGTGTACCAGAACAAAGCTCAAGAAGGATTTATTATAAAAGAACAACAACAACAACAAAATTAATTACTCAATGTGGTGAAATGCATAATGACTGGCATATAATAATAATCATCATCCCAAAAGAAGCACAAAGAAGCAGAAAAATATGACCTATAAAGAAAAAAACAAAATGAAATGAAACACTGTTTCATCAAAATCAACCCAGAACTGACACAAATGTTAGAATTAGAAGACAGCGACATTAAAATATTTTAACTGTATTCCATATGTAGTTAGAGAAAGAAGAATGCTTGAAAATGTTGTATAGAGAAATGAAAAATATAAAGAAGACCCAAGTGGAACTTCTAGAAATAAAAACTGTAAAGTCTGAGAAAAATATAACTGGAAGGGATTAATGGTAGCTTAGATATTACAGAAAAAGAGATTAGCAAATTGAAACCATAACAATAAAATCTCTCCAAAATAAGAAAACAGAAAGAGAAAAAAACAAAGTAAAACACATGAAACCTGTGGGACTACTCAAGTGGCCTAATATATGTGTCATTGGAGCTCCTAAAGGAAAGGGGTAAATAATTTATTTGAAGAAATTATCACCAATAATATTATTAATTTTTGAAAATTATAAATCCGCAGATCTTAGGAGCTAAGTGAATCCCAAACTAATACACAGGAGTTTCAGCTTCTGCATATTTGTGTGTGATTTTTAACTAGAGAAGACATATTTCCTGGATTAACTCCTTTTCTATATGACCTATTAGGCATCTTTACCTGGAAGCCCTGAATACACTTTAAAGGAGACATGGCTAATCATTCACCTATCTGTTTGTTTAACAATATGTGACATAAGCAAAAAATAAATGTTTATTTTGTAAAGCCACTGATATATCCAAGTTTTTTCTTACAGAAACCTGTCTACCCTGACTAATCAGCATTAGATCTACCTCAAAGCCTTTATGTACCTATTTTGCTTGGGTTGTGTGTTCTCTTTTCTCTGCTCCCTGATACATAGAATGTACATTAGTACTTCAAAATGTTTGGAAAAATGGAATTAAAAGATAATATAAATCTTTACATAAACTTTTAAAAGTACCCTCATATGTCTAATATGAGACTTATGACAATATAACATTTTTTACTTACCTGTCTTACACTGTAAACTCTGAGGTCCTAGTAAGTACGTGGGTCTCAAATCTCATGGTATCTTCTTGTCTAGCATGGCACCTAATTCCTACCAGATGATTAATAAAAGTGGAGACAATAATGCTTTCAGTTATGGATACTGAAAACTCAGACCAGACTAGCTCATATAACTGTAAAGCTAGGCTAAATGGCATGTGTGCTAGGTGCTGCTGAGTGTTACATTATCTGCTCATGGACACTCTCCATTGACTTGACTTATAAGCACAGGTTCAGAGATAAGACTATTAAGAATTTCAAGATGGCAACAGCACAGCATTAAACCAATTGTGAGAATCCCTTTTGAGAAGGTACCTGTGGGACTGCACAGACTGCACGCCCCTGAAATGGTCCTGAGTATAGAGGTGGCTCAGATTTAGGTGCTGTTTGACCCAGAGGTTTATGGTGGGCTGTCTTTTTATTTTTCTCTATTTTCTCTGTCTTTTCACTCTAACTTTCTTCATGTATTAGTTTTATCCTTTGACTAGTTTCTGCATGATAGCAAAATGGCTGCAGGAGATCCAGGACTCTTACCCATATATTATACAGTCCAGACAAAAGAGTGACTTTGTTTCAGAGTCCTCATTTAGCGTCATGAGAGTCTACCAGTTTGTCAAACTTGGGTTATATGGTAATATGCCTAAGCAATAGGCAACCTGATTCACTAGTCTAGGTCACATGCTTCACTATGATAGTCAGTTTTCCTGCTCCAGACACAGATATCGAGAATTATTGGGAAGTAGGAATTGATACCATGGAAGAAGTCACAAATATCCCCTATAAAATATTTCTTAAATTAATGACTAACTGGCTGGGAATATACCCAGAGGAATGGAAATCATCAAGTCGAAGGTATACCTGTTCCCCAATGTTCATCGCAGCAATCTTTACAATAGCCAAGAGTTGGAACCAGCCCAAATGTCCATCATCGGATGAGTGGATACGGAAAATGTGGTACATCTACACAATGGAATACTACTCAGGTATAAAAACGAATGAAATACTGCCATCTGCAACAACATGGATGGACCTTGAGAGAATTATATTAAGTGAAACGAGTCAGGCAGAGAAAGAGAAATACCACATGTACTCACTTATTGGTGGGAGCTAAAAATTAATATATAAATTCACACACACACACACACACACACACACACACACACACACACACACACACACACACACAAAACTGGGGGAGGGGGAAGAAGATATAACAACCACAATTCCTTGAAGTTGATACGACAAGCAAACAGAAAGGACATTGTTACGGGGGAGGGAGGAGAGGGAGGAGGGAGGGTGGTTTTGGTAAGGGGTAACAATAATCAACCACAATGTATATCGACAAAATAAAATTTAAAAAAAATATTTCTTATGTGTTCCATTTCTCCAGAAATTGAATATAATTTAGGTATCAAAACAAACAAACAAACAAACAACAACAACAACAACAACAAAAAAACAAAGAATAGAACAGAACTAAAACAAAGAAATAAGCAAACAAAAAATATTAGTGATGACTTCTCAACACGTAGAGAACTCCTGGGAACTCTGCACATTTATTCATTTGTTCATTCATTCATTTATTCCTTCATATCACTCATTTACTGGGCCCTACAATGTTCTGTTCATAGTGCTTTATGCTGAGA